>NC_081785.1:177500-552500 GCF_963082965.1 Carassius carassius
AAACTCAGTTTCCTGTGAGACAGAGAGACACAGGATGTGACATCACAGATAATGCACAGAACAGGATACACAATCTCTGTAGCTCAAGCAGTAAAGGGTGAAGGACAAATGGGTTTGATTGCATGAACTGAGCAAATGTTTAATATCACATTGCTTTAGAAAAAAGACATCTTCAGGTGCACTGCATGAATGTAATGGATGAGAAGGTCATAGGTCAGAAATTCTCAATAAACCATTAAATCAAACATTATTCATTCAAACACAACATTCTCTCTCAATGGACACTAATAGTTTTTTATTGTATTGTTTTGTGATTTATATCTTGTTAAATTTATAGTATATTGTCTTATATTGATGTGTTTCCTTTATGTAAGCTTTCTTTAAAATAAAGCAACTTTTAAAGGCTCTATATAAAATAAATGTATTATTTTTATTATTATAATTGCAAAATAACTGTTAACAAGACCTTATAAATCACATGATGTTGTGTGCGGTGTTATCGTTAACTCAAACTAAAATATAAAACTAATGCAAATTATTTTAGTTAATTGAAATTAAGCTATAATGAAATAAAAATATAAAAACTTGAACATAAAATATTTTTAAAATTATATATATATATATATAAAATATATACTTTATCAAATTATGATTTTTCAGCTGTTGCACCAAATTACATATTGGTAGTGAATTTGTGATTGTGAATGCCAGTTACAAATAAGTTACGTTTACATTTGAAAAATTAAAATAAAGAAATAAATAAAACTAAAATTAAAAAAATATATATATAATAAAAACTACATAGACATGTTTTTAAAAAATCGAATAGATATAATTTTATTAATAAATTAAACTGGAAAATATACTTAAAAAATGAAAAAAATTAAATTAAATAAAGTAAATTTATAAAAGTGTAATACATTTCAAATTAAATAATTTGTTGATTTATTATTGACTGCATCAAGGTAAATGTCAAAATACTGTGGTATTACTGTACCATAGTACAGAACGAGTTAAGTGGGATTTCACGTAATAATTTAGTAGATTTTGGTTCAGCTGACAAATAAAGGTCTTATAAATTAAATTAAATATATTAGCTAATAAAAGAAAAACTAAATTGCTTCAGTGTAAGAAGTGAATAAATATTCTCAACAAACCATTAAATTAAAAAATAAGTTTTTTTTTGTATATGGTTTAGATGACAAATAAAATTTAAAACAAAAAAAAAAAGATTAATTATTAATAAATTCTTTTCTTTTTTTTTCATATCTTACCTTGCTCTGATTGATCCAGAACAGGTAAAATCCTTTCGGATCCATCTTCATGGTGACCGGTGTGGTTTTTTTCGAGTCCTGTGAAAAGTTTAGATTATTAACCTATAAAACACCTATAAAATATCTTTCAGCATGAATATAAACCTCAGAAATGAACTATAAACACAAATCTAACAGGTCAAAGAGGCCCATTTTTATTAAACACTGAAAATGTCTCATAACAATTATCAAAAAATGTAATCTTTTTTCAGCATTAGGTCCAAAAGTGAACCCGTGAACTAATATTGAGCAGAATGTTTATATGAGTCCTAAACATGATTTCCCATCCACTTACTTCTTTCCATTTTGTGAACCTGTCACCCTTCACCAGATACTCTTTGACATCAGGTTCCTGAAGCGTGATGCGGTTTCGGTTCATTTTGGACGGGTCACCACAGTAAAGTGGTCTAAAGCTTCAGTCCTGAACTCATTGTCCCCGGTGAGAATGAAGGACTTCGATGAAACTGGGCTGAAATGAGCCGGCGGGACGTCCCGCCTTCAATATGCATTGCAAATGAGCATCAAGAGCGGCACGGACCCGCCCTGCTCAGGTTCACACCATTACTCTGTGTTCTAGCATGTCAAAAAACAAATAACATAGTAGCATAAGATATAAGAATCCAGAAGCCAATCGGTATATTTAGCCCTGATTTTAAGATTTAGTTATTTGAACTGCGTATAAATTCCAATCTGTGTGTATTCCACACTTTTAACATAAACAGACTAATAAATTTGTGATGCATAAAAAAAGGTTTCTGAACTCTAAAAATAATGCCATTAAATATTTGCGATTTTATTGAAATAATCATACTTTCAAAATGCGTTCATTCAAATGGTCTCGAATCAGCGTAAATCAGTTAATTGTAAAATAAATATATATAAAATTAATAAATATTTATATTAAATTCAATTTATTTTTTCAGTTAAAAAGAATTAACTTAATTAAAACATGGAATAATTAATATTAAGTAAGTTAGATTGAAACAACTGTGATTTATTTATGATTGTGTGTTTAAAACAGATTCAGTTTATTAGTCATATTACAGAAATCTGACATGTTCCATTCACTGTATGTTTGATTGACAAATATACATCACATTTATATGCAATTCAAATAAACAAGGCCTAAATACTAAGAAAGCTCATAAAACGCTATTCTAGCAGTGTTTTGGTAATGTTTCCATTACGTTAAAGGAACATTCCATTTTATAATTTTATAACAATTACGGAACGTTACTTTTGAAAGTTCTCTGAACATTCCGAAACAGGTGGTTACATTTAAAGAATGTGTAAATAATGTTTCTATGGCAACATTTTGAGAACTCTGAACGAACATTCTATTATTGTCACTGGAGCATTTGTTCAATGTTGATTATTGATGGCAAGCTGAGTGAACAAGGGTTTGGCATTATTAATGATGTAAGATTAGAATATGTAAATATTAGCATGGCTGTCATTGACAGGTTTCCAAAGGGTCTGACACACACACACACACACACACACACACACACACACAGAGACGTTTAGAGTCATTACTATATTAATTCATTAAGCAAAAGTGGACATGTGGAGTTCGTTTATCTGCTTAGTTAAACTGATTGAGAAGAATCAGTCTGGCGCAGAATGAGCCGAAAGAGCTGGACTGTGCTTCAGAAGGACATTCACGTCGTTTGGCTAATAGTCAAATATGAGCTGACACATGTAAATCATCACGGAGCACATTAACATGAGGCTGTTCCCGAAACTACAGGACAAACCATTCACATCCACAGCACCGCACGAGCAGAACACTCGAGAACCATCAAGAACACATTATATTAAATAGAGATTTGTGTTCATTAATATTACATCATTCATGGCTGATGTCATTGACAGTCTGTGATCTCACAGAATATTAAACGTATAAAGAACACAGAAACTATTTTACATATACACATGTATTTAGCCAAATATGGATGTGACACAGACTTCAACTGCTTAAAAATAATAAAGCTATTTACGATTGAATAACCCTAACTGAATTCATACCACTATATAGCGCTTTATACAATCCAGCTTTACAGTGTGAAACAGGAAAATAGTGTGTTGATAATGCAAAAGGATAATAGTAATAGGACAATATATATATATAAATATATACACACCCACACTGTTGTTCAAAAGTTTGGGATCAGTAAGATTTTCAAAGTTTTTTTAAATAAGCCATTTCTGCTAATCAAGGCTGCATTTATTTGACCAAAAATACAGAAAAAAACAGTAATATTGTAAAATATTATTACCATTTAAAATATCTGTTTCTATGGGAATCTCTAGTAAAGTGTAATTTATTTCTGTGATGCTCCGCTGTATTTTCAGCATCATTCCTCCAGTCTTCAGTGTCACATGATCTTCAGAAATAATTCTAACATGATGATTTATTATCAGTGTTGGAGACAGTTTTGCTGCTTAATTTTATTTTTATTTTTTGGAACCTGTGATACTTTTTTCAGGATTATTTGATGAATAAAGCAATATTTTCTAACAATATAAGTATTTATTATCACTTTTTATCCATTTAACAGAATAAAACATTCATTTCTTTCAAAAAAAAATAAAAAATACAGTCCGCAAACTTTTGAACAGTAGAGTATATTGTTACAAAAGATTTCTATTATGAATAAATGCTGTCTTTTTATCTTTTTATTCATCAAAGGCTTCTGGAAAAAGTATCACAGGTTCCAATAAAATATTAAGCACCAAAACTGTCTCCATCATTGATAATAAATCAGTAAATTATTCTGATTTCTGAAGATCATGTGACACTGAAGACTGGAGGAATGATGCTGAAAATACAGCGGAGCATCACAGAAATAAAATTTTAAAAGAATATTAAAATACAAAAAAATTTTTTTTAAATGTCTAACAAAACTAAAAATAAACAAATAAAACAAACAATCATTTATTTAATATATGAATAATTTTTATTTGAACTCTCACACACACACACATTCTGATTAATAAAATGTTAGTGATGCCCGCTGGCAAAACATTAACCAATAACTGATAATCAAAAATACTGTAATAAACCAACATATATTAGTTTAGGAAGATTTTCAGTATGCAAGTGTGATCTCAGCACACATGACCTCTGTCTCAAAGCCATCAGAGCTGGACGGCAGTGATTGGTTCTTACCAGCCAGCCAATCAGAGAAGCACATCATGGTGCAGGATCATAAACTCTAAATCTGATTGGCTTATGCAGTAGCAGCAGCGCTTCCAGGTGACGTGGTGTCAATCAGGTCCTGTGGCATCAGAGGACAGACCAACATCCAGCAGCCCCTGCAGGAGCATCATCTGTCCAAACCCTACAATTAACAGCTTCATTACTGACTCAGGTCAGAGGTCAGAGAGGACGATTAATGATTCTGCATGTTCACACCACATCAAAGAGAAATGCATCTTCATGCAACTTCACGTTCAATAAAACACACATTTACATTCACTGCAAATGTTCAATCATTTTGCTTATATCCAAAATGAAAACAAATAATTATCACATAAAAATACATAAAAACGTCATTTATTAAATTTATTAATAATACAGCCAGAATTCATAATGTAGTAGGAGATCATTTATTTTAATGGATCTATGAATTAAAAAAAGCATCAGAAGCCTTTCTTATTTCCTATCAAATATTCATTGCATATTTAGATTCATTATTTATCAAAAGCGCTAATGGGACGATTTCTGTAAGACAGTAATGATGCAGATTAATGTCGTATCATAAATGTTGTAAACAATATACCGCTTCCTTATTTTAATTGATTAAAACACAGAATATATTAGACCTATATTGTAAATATATATTTAAAATAATATTATTCTGCATGTTATTTTGTAGTGTTTGAGCAGTGGGATATATTGTTTGATTGACAGATCACATTTGTCCATCGTGTGTTGAGTTCTGATGGATTCATCCAAAGCAAGATCTGGTAATCTTTAATAAAGGTTATGAATAAGCATTTAACAAACATTATGCATCATATGGCATATCATGTATTTCACATTTTCTCTTTTGTTATATCAATAACCTATATATATATATATTTATATATATATAATATATATATATAACACTAATAAGAGATGGTGTGTATTTTTATGATGTATTCATGACTGCAGTTTGAATTATAGCATTCGAGTTGATACGAGTTTTATTATTATTATTATTATTATTATTTTTAACTTAAAACAGCCTAGTGCTATTTTAGTTGGCTATCTTTTGTAGTTTTTATTAATATTTTTAAACGGTTTTATTTGTATATTTTCTGCTTTCATTTAAATTGTAATGTTTTAGTAATTTTGCTGTGTGATTTTGACATTTTTAGTAGATTTTGCTTTTTAAATACAGTTTTTAATTATTTTTTATCTTTTATTTTAGTGCAATAAGTTAAAATGATAAATGCGCGCGCGCACACACACAGAGACACACACGCACACACACACACACACACACACACACACACACACACACACACACACACATATATATTGTTTGATGAATAAAATGTATTCTTATCTGAATGCACCTCATACAGATCTGTTAAGCATCTTATAAATATTTTCAAAAGCATTTTGATGAATGTTATCATAAAGAGTTACCAGATCTTGAATGAACTCGTTTTCTCTCTTCAGTCCTCGCTGGTCCTTTAAGAGCCTCCTCCTCCTCCTCTCCTGTATTTTTAGCTGATGAAGCCTCTTCTTTAGTTGAATAACACACACACACACACACACACACACACACTCGAACACACACACTCGCACGCGCAGATGTGTGTACAGTATTATCCGTCTCATCATTTTCAACCCTCTCTAATCCACTCCCATGATATTTGGATCAGAAACATCTCAGCCTTCGGGGAAAAAGCTTCGCTGGATGCTGGAAAACACCAGAAGCATCATCACCATCATCCACATTGAGCTGCAGCATGATCCTGATGGATTCTTGAGACATTTCGAGCGCAATGGATGAACGCGACTCGATTTAACCCGCGCGTAAAAAGAGCCTCGATATCCTTCAAAACGGACGGAGTCGTGGAGCATCGAGGGAAAACCCGGACCAATCGGGACCGAGATTACATGCCCAACATGGAGAGGGGCAAGCCAGCCACTTACACCGGCGACAAGAAAGCAAAGATGGCTGCAAAGACCAACAAGAAGTGGGTAAGACTGGCCACGGTGTTCGCCTATGTTTTATCCGTGTCTCTAGCCGCGATCATCCTGGCCATCTACTACAGCCTCATATGGTCTCCAAACAAGTCAAACAGCACCCCTACCACCTCCACCCCCCCCACCACCGCGAGCATCAACGGGACGGACAGCAACAGCACGCGGGCGACTCCGGTCCCCGTCAACGCCACCGGCACCAACGCGTCTCTAGAGCCGACGCACGCGTCCCTCTCCAAAGGCGCGCGCTCCCAACCTGCGGATCTCTACACATACGCGTCCGGCGACATCTCACACACCCAGACTGCAGAGAAAACACAGCCTTCCCGGAGAGACCAGACCCTCGCCGGCGGAGACGCGCAGGGACGAGCGCGCCGCGCGACGTCGCTCGAGGACGACTCTAGACAAACTCAGTCAAATGACCGGCACATAAAGACCTAAGCGAGGGGTTAAGACTGTTGCTGGTTCACAGGCCGAGACGGACACCGATGCATAAATACCAGAGGCTCCGATAGTGTTTAACCCTTCATATATAACCGATTTTATTTTGCCTTAAAACTCGGCATCTCCTTGCAGTCGATAGACTATTTTGGGAGCGTGCACTTTAAAACTGCATTGAATTGTATAAGAAGCATTCATCCGAGGTGAAAACTGACTGTTCATTGTGCTCAATACCTTGATTTGAACAGCCATGCTTTTTTTGGGGTGGGAAGGGGACAAGCTTTTAAAATAACTACACTAAAGCTTGCATGAATTTCCACCAAACCTGTTAACCAGTTTGGTTTTGTTAGAGGAAAATGTATCGATGCTCAGGTATGTGCAAATATCCATGTAAATGTATTGTTTAGTACTGTACATACATGCTCTGGAGACTTTTAGCATCCCCATACGATCATTTTTACGACAAATGATGTACCGTAGGTGTAGAAGACATCACCGTAATGGTAAATAAACAACCTACAACTATGAACACTCACTTCATTTCACTGCACGAGGGGTTAAAAAGAAAGATGAACTTGTGTGTGTGAGTGTGTGTGTTATATAAGCCAAACTGAGCAGCACATCAATCACTTTGACTTGATTAAAAACAAGCTGGCAAGGTAATGAAATTATTGTTTAGTTAAGGTGAGCGCACTGTTTAATCCTGCTTTAACCCATAATCAGATATTAGGATTGACTCAATGCAGACTTTTGTGCAAAACACAACTGTGCTTCCATTAACTGGTTTTATTCAGATAAAAACAGGGTTATTTTTCAGGCATTAGCAGCTTTTTACACTTCACAGCAACACATTTTCACTCTCTTCTGGCCTTGTAGTGATCTGTCTTATTCATCATCGTTCTCTAAATATCTGCTTCTCTCTGTACAGAACATGATGGAGGCTTCTTTATTGACTACTGAAGTCAAAAGCAGGAATTACACAACCCTGCTCTATTTTCAGCGGCGGCTTTTTGACCTGCTACAGCACTTGCCAGAAAATATCTGGGAGAAATTTGTGCAACTCGAACACAGAATTACAAAACTGCATTCAAACTGCACATTTATGAACAACACCTGTGCAAAAATGGCCATTTTATTTAAACGTGGAATATTGCATATTGCAAGTTGCATATTCACCTGAATGTAAAAAAACCTTTAATTCTTAAATATGGAGGTAAACAGTGAAAGAGTTTGACTGGTTTAAAAAACACTAAATCTGTCATTTAAATTTTTTTATGTTATTAATAATGCATATTTGGCTCAAGCAGGTCCTGCCAATCATAAAACCCATGTTTGAATTTTTTGTGCTTTTGTAAAATAAAGAACACTAATCGCTGAAAACTGAAGCAAAACCATTTGAGAAGCACTAGTAAAGATGCTGTTTAAAAGAAAGTGCAGGATTATGTTAAGAGTTCAATGCTGAAAATTTGACCGGTTTAAAAAAACACAAAATCTTCTTATTCAGGGGTTGAACTGGATGCTTTGAATTCATGCGATTTACTATTAATCATCGCCTTCCTGTAAACAAGATGTTTTAGACATCTTTTTTTTTTATTCGTCCTGTGACTGTAGAATTGATTCAGCAGCTGTGGGTACAAATCAATGATGGAAACCTCAGTTTGTGCACTTCAAGTGTACGAAATCCTCTTGAGAATCAATTATTCGAGGTGTTTACCAAGTCAGTCCTCACTAGCACTTGTCGAATGTGTGTTTTGTCCTGCTGGACCATAAAACAAGTGGAAAAATCCAACTCGAACCACACCCTAGCTACAATGTTTTTTAAAAACTAAAAAACTATATTATATATATTTGTGAATATTGTCAAAGCTAATTGGTGTGACAGGCAGTAAAGGTTTTTTAAAAAGGCACCACGGGAAAAAAAACTATATGGATAATAAATAAAATATAAATAATTTAGACACCATAGTGTTAATAATATAATCATGCAATCCATTAAAAGTTAGTGTAATCAGATTACCAGCGTTTTAAAAATGAAATATAATCTAATTACAACTACAAGTCATGTGTACTTAAATTAGATTATTTATAATCAGATTATAGTTACTTTTTTATGGTTATTCTCACATTATTTTGACCTCAAATATTTACTTGATGTCCCCCTGAATACATTAAAAGCTGCTGTTTGAAAGAAAGTGCAGGATTATGTTGCATGTTCATATTGGGCTTTATAATTATGATCAGGCAGAGAGGACGGAAATGCATTATTAATCAAGCCGAAGAGTGCTGTAACCCATCAGCAGTGTCTGCGTTCACAGCTGCAGGCGCTCATGATATAATCGACTGTGTGCCAAGAGATGTTCCCTTTAAGTCTTGATTTTACTATAAACAAGATGGTTACAAACTGTGCAAACATGCATAATATTAAAGAGCTTAAAATGTGTCAGTTTTGAAACCCACACTAAGAGAGAACTTCATCCAAAATATATTAAATAAAAATTAACATAAAAATATATTGACATTTAGTGCTAAAAAAAAAAAAATGCTTGTTTAAATTTTAGGGTAAATATAAAAAAAATCTTAATGGTCTTAATTTTTTTTTACATTTTAAATAAAACAAACTTTCTTTTTTTTCTAAAATAATGTAAAAAGATTATAAATTTATAAAAATATATAATGATTATATACTGATATTTGTTGCTTAATTGAACATGATTTATGCTAATTTAAATTTGAATATTAATTATATAATATACAACTATATATGTGTTACCAATATATATATATATATATAATTGGTCACAAAAGGCTTGATTTTTATATTCAAACATTTCAAAATCAAAATAATAAATCTATAATTAAAAAATACAAAATTACAAAATTAATATTAAGAATTGTTGCTTCATTCCAACATAATATATGCTCATTTAAATTGTAATATATATATATTATATAATAATATATATATATATATATATATATAATATGAATAAAATTACAAATAATAAAGTGATTAATTCAAATAATATATTTATAGATTTAAATTTTCGTTTTTTATTCACTCTCAAACATTAAGTAAATGATAATTCCTGTTATTTGCTGAAGGCTTTAGTGATGCGTACACCAAGATTCAGTCTCGTGATGTGATTTCACTTCAGTTCTCTTTATATTGACTCACGGGATGACCTTTTTCTTTAATGTATTCACTTCCTTCACTAGATGCTAGCATGACGTTTGATCACTGAACATTTGTACTATCATGTATAACCCAGACCTTCACGATGATCATAAATCATGTGAGTCATGTGAAGGTCCCCGCGGATGATGCTGTCCCCGAGCGCGCCTGCTGGAAAAGGGTAATTAATAGAGTAACAGAAGACAAAGCCGTGTTTAAAGAGAACAGGGAGTGATTTCCAGAGCAACCAGCCGATGGGAGGCTTTTAAAAACAATAAGACGTTAGTCCCAAAGATCCTGAATTAAACTGAACGCCAGGCTTCTTCAAAACAACGCTACTTAGGTTTTTAGTATCTGATGCACAAATGTGATCGCTGTAGAAGTGGCTTTTGCATTTACTACACAAACTGTTCACAGCGGTGATTAAAGCACATCCAAATGGACTGAGCGAGTGAATAGACTCATCAGAATAATTAATTAGTGGATGTGTGATTAGCTCCGCCCCCTTGAAGGATCAGGTGAGAGAAGCAGGTCAAAACAGAGGCCGGAAAATGATTATGAATATTAACAGTAATGGAATAAACACAGCTTTGCTGAAATATTGACAGAAAGGCCAAAAATTTATTAATGCACATAATGTGTTTCAACTCAAGTTTTATATGTATAATTAATATTTAAATAATTATATATACAGGCGTGGCCAAAAGTTTTGAGAATTAAATAAATATTAGTTTTCAAAAAGTTTGCTGCTAAACTGCTTTTAGATCTTTGTTTCAGTTGTTTCTGTGATGTACTGAAATATAATTACAAGCACTTCATACGTTTCAAAGGCTTTTATCGACAATTACATGACATTTATGCAAAGAGTCAGTATTTGCAGTGTTGGCCCTTCTTTTTCAGGACCTCTGCAATTCGACTGCGCATGCTCTCAATCAACTTCTGGGCCAAATCCTGACTGATAGCAACCCATTCTTTCATAATCACTTCTTGGAGTTTGTCAGAATTAGTGGGTTTTTGTTTGTCCACCCTCCTCTTGAGGATTGAACACAAGTTCTCAATGGGATTAAGATCTGGGGAGTTTCCAGACGTTTACCAGACTTTGCGCCAGTCCTCAGCAGTCCATTTACTATACTTTCTGCAGAAGATCAACCTGTCCCTGATGTTTTTTTTTGGAGAGAAGTGGCTTCTTTTTGTTGATTTAGGTGCGATCTTAGTAGCCACAATATCCTTGCCTGTGAAGCCATTTTTATGCAACGCAATGATGGCTGCACGCCTTTCTTTGCAGGTCACCATGGTTAACAATGGAAGAACAATGATTTCAAGCATCACCCTCCTTTTAACATGTCAAGTCTGCCATTCTAACCCAATCAGCCTGACATAATGATCTCCAGCCTTGTGCTCGTCAACATTCTCACCTGAGTTAACAAGACGATTACTGAAATGATCTCAGCAGCTCCTTTAATGACAGCAATGAAATGCAGTAGAAAGGTTTTTTTGGGATAAAGTTAATTTTCATGGCAAAGAAGGACTATGCAATTCATCTGATCACTCTTCATAATATTCTGGAGTATATGCAAATTGCTATTATAAAAACTTAAGCAGCAACTTTTCCAATTTCCAATATTTATGTAA
Organism: Carassius carassius; assembly: GCF_963082965.1. Taxonomy (NCBI): domain Eukaryota; kingdom Metazoa; phylum Chordata; class Actinopteri; order Cypriniformes; family Cyprinidae; genus Carassius; species Carassius carassius. The sequence continues at coordinate 189,265 of NC_081785.1, forward strand.
TTCTCAAAAGTTTTGGCCACGACTGTACTTATATTCAAGTTTAGATAGATAGGTAGAAACATCTTTTTTTTACAAATAATTTTTTTTAATAAAAAATCTTGATGGCTTTACAGGCAGCTATTGTTGTAATAAATGCATAAATAAGATCCACTGTAGGTATAATTTTAGTGCATTTTAATAATTTGTGCAGTGAAATCAGTGCAAACATCACAGCACAGGGCTGGTAAATTTTTATAATGCTTATTATTTATATTTTTACATTCATTTCAAAAGCAAATGAACACAGAGTACTTAATGAAAGTGACAGCAAAATATAAAAATCAATCATTAAACCCTTAAGTTAACTTAAAGTTAAACTTATCAGGACTGGTGCAATTAAAATGTATTACCATTTACAATCAAACAAATACCAGGTTATGAGCAGAAAACCAGAAACCAAAACACAGTCCTGTCCAAAACATTCGGCAGTCTTTTGTAAAACAATCATTTAGACCTCAAAAGTTTCATCAAAGAGCACAACCAAACAAATGGTTGTATGCTTTTCGGTTCATTCATACCACATTAAAGTGCTAATTAACATACAGCCGAGAGGCTTCAGTCAGAGATATATGAGTGAATACTAGTTTAGAAGACTAGGTTAAGTCAGTTAGTGTGCTGGTTAAGTCTAAATGCTCTCTGTGTCTATGGGTTTGTGCCACTAAAGTTACACATTCAAGCCGTTTTTAGTGCTTTTAGACTGAAATCCCACCAAAGATCCCCCCAAAACCACTGGACCTTGGGTTTGGTGGCTCAGAAGAAGGTTAACTGTGCGTTAAAGCATTAACAATCTTTAACCTACGAGAAGACACCAGTGTTTTCAGCATCCGATAAAATGACCCGCCACTCAAACGCTCCCAAAAATAGTTTAGATTAACTCTACGTGAGCCAATGATATTTCTGTTCTGCTGTTTGTTTTGGTCTTAGTGAGTGACATCATTTCCCTTCCAAACCATTTTCCCATTCTCTCTCTGGCCTGGGGGGAAAAAAAGAGAGAAATTTTAAAATAAATCAAAATATTTCAACACGATTAAATAGATGCATGACATCAATACATTAATATATGATTATTTATATGAAACCTAAATATTTATATTGTGTTGTATTTTGTAACATTACAAACAAACAAACAAACAAAAAGTAATATTGTATTTTTAGATATACATAGATATATTTCTTAAATATACATATTTTTATTTTAAAATGAAATATTATATTTAGTAATGATTATTATTATTGGCACACAATACTTGTTTAGCACACTTAAAATTATTATATATTTTTCCTAATTAATAATAAATAAAAAAATTATAAAATAGTAATATGTGTTACTTTTTAATTTAGTTATGTGTATTTTTATTTGGTTATAATAATAATAGTAGCAATAATATTATTATTTTATAGCTATATATATGCCAAATTCAAATGATTGTTGATAGTTATATTTTACATATAATAATAAAAAAAACATTAATTCTTCAAGCATTTATGTAGGCCTGTCATGAGACAGACATAAATATTAATATTGTAATTTTAGGTGTAAAATAAAATTATTATTTTATTTTTCTTAACTTTTTTTACCCTGAAAAATTACAAAATAAATATTTTTTTTGTTTTGTTTATTGATAATAATAATAATAACAACCATTATTAATTTATAGCCATATAATCACAAACTTTTAGCTATACAATTGAAGTCTAAAATAAAAACAGCAGCCTCACATTCTTTTAAATGCATTTTAAATCACAATTTTAGCAGAAAAATTGCACTTTGATATTGACCCCAAGTCGTGCAGCCCTAGATCACTGGATAATGGAGTTTCAGCGGGCCGCTTAATCCACACACACACACACACACACACACACACACACACACACACACACACACACACACACACACACACACACACACACACACACAGACACACACACACACACACACACACACACACACACACACACACACACAGCATCACACAGCATCACAATCATTTCAGTTTATAGTAAGAGTGCATTGGTGCTGGCCACTTTTTCAGTGTTGCTGGATTTCAAACTAAAACTAAAATATTAATAATTTAAAAAAAAATGTTACTGGAAATAAACGAAATGTTACCTGAAAATAAATAAAATAATAAATCAAAGTTGCCAATACAACATTCTCTCATTTTCATTTAGTTTAACATAAAAAAAACTGAATTAAAAATAAATGGCAGAAAATGACAAACACACATAAATTACTAAAACCTAAAAACGTAAAAATAACAATTTTTTTTTTATAAAAATGGGGAAAAAAATTCTCAAAATCTCAATAAAAACCAATATAAATTATTCTTAAATAACACTGTTCTGGAAGTATTTTTTCTATTCATATTTCCCGTAGGGATTTTTAAAAAAGGTCTTCGTTAAATAGCACAAAGTTTTATTTGAACTATATATATATACTATACTATATATATATATATACTTTTACTATATGTAAAATAATTTTTTTAAATATTATTTTTCCTTAAATACCTGATGTTTTTATTTCACATTGACTATTTCAATAGTAATTTTACTTTGTTTTTAAGTTTTTATTACTGTTATTAAATACTACTACTAATAACATTCATCATTACAAACTTTGATTTGAAAAAGACAAGTATTTGAAAATCGGACCAAGAGACAAAGACTTTAGTGAGGGGAAAAAAACTACAATCCCTTGAAGCATTGCGAATTACGTAATGAAAAACAAAACAAATATTCATTTAAAGATGTTGATGTTTTAAGTTTGTTACAAAATATGATACTAGTATTTTGACAGCAAAACGAGATTGACTCATCATTCGCAGGAGTGGGCGGAGCTTTCCGGCTCAAACTTTCCATACAGCATTATGGGTAATGTAGTTTTCCACCACAAATTAAGCTTTTAAACAATTAAAAATGTTGAAATACCGCAGTCTGACAAAAGCATATACTTGGAGTGCACAGTAATTCTGTTAATGTTAAAAATAAAATGCATGGAGGTTTTACAACTATCGCGCTCTTTGGTCAGGGATGCATGAGGAACATAACACGCAAGCGATGTTCACGCACCGTTTCCTCTGTTAGAGCAGCTTTCGGTGTGTTCGACAGGTTGCTTCTCATCCGCTCCTGCTGATATACGAACCTCTCCGGGTTTGGGACACGACGCTTCACTTCCTTCAGGGAGCGGATTCAGTCGGCCTTCTTCCTTGAGCTGTGAAGGTGTTTCTGTGCCATCCGTATCACTGATCTCTGAGAAGCTGACCTTGAGAACGGACGGCTCGTGATGAGCCTCGTCTGTAGAAACACTTCTGCTGTGGTCTTCAGATGCACGTGGCTTTGTGTTTTCATCATCAGTCTCTGGATTGATGTGCTCCACTTCAGGAGCACAAAGAGCGTCCAGTTCCTCTAAAAACTCCTGCAAACTGCTCTCTGGATGCACCTGGTAGAAACCAGCCAACCAACAGCTATATATTTATATATATATATAACCTCAAACTTGAACGGTTTTGAGTCAATTTCATATAAACCTCCAGAGAATATCAGATTATCTCCACTATTAATACCCTAAAATAAGAATAAAAAATTATGAATAAAACAGAATTAGAAATCTATATTTAAGACTATTACGATAATTTATTGTGAAATTATTTTCAGAAAAATAAAGCAAATTTTCATCCCAAACTTTATTATTTTTGAGCGAATTTCATGAAAACGTGTCTAGAAATTATCCTGAAAATAAAAATATAAAAATATAGATAGGGAAGAATTCGAAGCTTATATTTAGCTATATTAATACATTTTATTGTGATTTTATTTATATATATATATATATGAGTGAATTTGATTACATTTGTCCAGAAGTTAGAAGTTAAAAATAAGACATAATTAGAAATCTATATTTATGACTATTATTATATTATTATTATAAAAAACAAGCACATTTTCGTCCCAAACCTGAGTAAATTTCGTGAAAACATGTGCAGACGTGACCCCAAAAACCTAAATAAAAAATCTAAATAAGACTGAATTTAAAGTCTATATTTAAAACTATTATTATATTTTATTACATAACTACTTTCATGAAAATTAAGCACAAATTCTAATGAATGTAATAATAATGAATCACCTGCAGATGCTCTTCCTGCTCTTTCGCATCCCACCTATCAGGACAAAACCAAGACATTATTTGCAATTAGCTCTTAATTAGCATACAGTAATTAGATATATTAATTTATTTAAAAAATATATATTGTTATATAATTTAGTGAAAGAATGTGTTACTTTCAGTTGGTGATCTTAGATGCCATTATTAATAAAGTCTTTAATAAAATATCTCAATTGAATACTTAATATCTTCTATAATAGCATCGGTCTCTTTGTGTAATGAGTAAATGAACATGCATTAACTGTATAATTAGGAGCTCATAATAATTCGGATAATACGAGGTCATGTGATCAAGAGCGTTAATGGGAAATGCACAAAACCGTAAACTGCTCTGAAAGCATTTCCCATCGTCCTCTAAATGGGGCTAAATGTATGCAATAATGGCTTTGTGAGCAGTTTGAGGTCAGTTTACCTCCTCGCTCGCCCCGTCAGACGCTCTTTACCCTTGGCTTTACTGCCCACCACTGGAACACACTTCCTCTTCCTGTCCGACGCTTGCTGTCCACCTAAAGAACAACATTAGCTCATCAACACACAACACAGAATATGATTTCATGAACTCACTGTGACTGCAGGAGATCATTTCAGATTTTTATATACTGTACTGTAAACTACCAAAATTATAATTATATATTGTTGATATAATAATTTTATATAATATTGTTTAATTTAATTTATATATAATTTAATATTTTATATATAAGCTTTTAATGTTTTTGCATTTTGATGTTCTATATTTTACATTTTATTTTTTATATCATGAAGTAAATTGAATGAAGTAAACAAGTAATTTTTTAATATATTAAATATTTTTACATTTATCATTTTATATTTAATTAAATTCTATTTATATATAATTTAATATAATATTATTTAATGTTAATTTATTTATTGATAATTTAATATTTTTATATATAAGCTTTAAAAAAAATGAGCTCAAATTTTAATTTAATATTTTTGTTCAATATTTGTAATTTAGTATTTTTATATTTATTTTTATGTACAATATTTTATATAAGTTCCAATTAAGTAAATTTTATAAAGTAAACAAGTATACATTTTTATATACATTTAGCATTTTATATTTAATAAAATAAAATGTATATATAATTTAATATAATATTGTTTAATGTTAATTAATTTATATATAATTTAAAATGTTTATATACAAGCTTTCAAAGAAAATTCTACTCAAATTTTAATTTAATATTTTTATGTTCTATATTGTTAATTTAATATTTTTATTTTTTTTCTAAATATATTGTAATATTTTATATAAGCTTCCAATTAAGTAATTTTCATAAAGTAAATACATTTTTTTATATTAAATATTTGTTAATTTAATTAATTTATATTTGTAAATAATCAACTATTTTTATGTAAGTTCCCAATATTAATTTAGCTTAAATTTGTACTTAATATTTTCATATACATTTTTTTATATTGAATATGTTTAAATGCAATATGTTTTATCTTTAATTAATGTACAATGTAATATTTTATATAAGCTGTGAGTAAATTTAAAAAAGTAAATAAGTAATTTGTTTTAAATTAAATATTTTTAAATTAAGCATTTTATATTTAATTATATTTATATATAATTTAATATATTTTATATAAGTTTCCAATATTAATTTAGCTTAAATTTTACTTAACTTAATATTTTCACATTTCATTTTTTTTTGTTAAATATCTAATAAGTTTAAATGTAATATTATTTTTTAATCTTAACTTAGAATATTGAAAATTTTAAATCTTTTGTCACCTGGCAACATTTTTTATTTAAAAATAGTTTGAATTAAATTGAAAGTAAAACTGAAATTAAAATGAATGAAAAATATATGTACATAAAAAAAGAATAATAAAAATATGGCAAAACACACACACACATATACTATGAATGAATGAATGTTTTATTTGTTCATATCTTCTTTTTAAGTGTTTATTTTCTAATATCCATTCACAATTTTAATGCAAATTTGAACATCCAAGCATTAAATGACCTGCTAATGAAGATTTGGACGGTCCATGCTTTATTTTTTAGTCTGAATAATCACAAGTTTTAAGTCTTACGCACCTCTGGATCCTTCTACTCTCGAATTTCCTCTCCTAGTGTTTCGACCTCCTATAAATCAAACATAATTAATTCAGATACAAAATACAAGCCACACAGAAAGCACAACATAAATATAAATATACCATCTGAGCTATAAATGAGTTAATTTGCTCACCTCGGTTCGATGCTCCTTCATGTTCCTTTTCAGAGAACCTACAGATAAATAAAAAATTAATAAATAACAATCTGGATAAAGAAAATTGAGCTTATTTTGGGACCAATAAGATTTCTTTGTAGTGCTTTCTTAAAGACAAAAAAAAAAAAAAGATTTTTTTTTTAATATATATAGTAATTTAGTAATTTTCATTTTTTAAATATAATTTAGTATATTTATACTATTAAATATATTTAACTTGAATAATATTAGATTATTAACATTGTTAATATCAATATTAGTGTTTATATTATTAATATTATTATTAATATTAGATGTTTTGTATATATATTTAATAATAAACAACTTATATTTTAAGTAAAATTTTATTTTTTTAAATTAAATATAATGTATTTATATTATTTCTCATTTATATTTTTAACTTAAATATATAGATATAAAATTATTATAATATTATTTTTTAATTTATAATATAAATTTTTATAATATATAATATATATTTATAAAATATAATTTTTTTTAATATATATACTTTTTGTTAATAATAATTTTTCTTTCTTGATTTTGGAGTACAACATGATCTGAACATTTGTTTGTGAGACTAACCCACTTCAGTACAGGGTCGATATTCGACTGTGACGTGATTGTTCTGCTCTCTTGTGCTCTCAAGTGTTTTTCTATCTTCAACCTCACACAAAACGATCGTCCCTGAAGCGTCTCGCGGCTCTGAACGATCTCTGGTCCTTCAAACCGTCCCAAATAAGGCAAGGCATTCAAAGCACCCTAAAAATAACCCCCTTTCCCGTCCTCTCAATAGTGCTCACAGGGGAGAAACCCATTTGAGACACTGGAGACTTCCAGACATTTGTTGACACTTGGCCTGAAGTTTGTTTGTTTGATGATGATGACATCATTACACACAGAAAACACAAGTGATGCACTTTCAATGTGCACAGAGATCCACAGAAGCCTTACTCTAGGAAAACCCTTCGATATAACTATAAACTAATTACCACTAAAGACTTTCAATGCTTAATTCTTTTCATTTTTGACGTCTCAGTTCAGGTAAGCTGCTGACGAGAGGCCTGACATGTCAACCTCTGGCTCAACCAATCATGTGAGTTTGGGGCGGAGCTACATATTATTATGCAAATCCATTAGGTGGTAATCTTAGAGAAGATATTAGATATAAAATTATAGAGTAAAACACACAAACAGCATTCAAAACCCATTTTACTTTCAGAATGTAATTTCTGAGTATTTAAAATATTTAGTAAAAATAAGCATGGTTGGTAAAAGTCAGCAAATGTTATTTAAAGAGGTGAAATCTTTTTTTTATATCTGTGTTTTCAGTTTTAAACTTTTCTGATCTGTTGATGATTGAATTAAATGTTAATAAGCAAAAAAGATGTCTAATCAATTGATTTAAAAAAGCATAAGCAATATAATAATTACAAATGTTTTAGTAAAACTGCCTTATGATATGTTGCATTTTATTTTATTATTATTATTATTATTATTATTTAGCATTATGTGTTTTATGATTTAATGCGAATTTATTATCAAAAATGGTGGTCATCATATGAACAGACAAAATGAACAATTTAATTAATCTTTTAAAAACAAATTAAAATTAAATTTAATAAAATTGCTTACATTTTTTGGGAAAACAATAATTAATTCAATTAATTAAATGTTCATGAAAAACTGATAGTCCTTTAAAATTGTGTTTAATAAACTGTATTATTATTATTAATCATTAATAATTATAATAATGACCCTATTATTATTGAAGAAGTGAATACTGTACAATAGTGATATATTTCTGTCATAATTTCTTCAAGTTAAACCACTATATCAGATTGGGAACACAAATGATTAAAATAAATCAAATTCATTTTAATTTCATGCTGACTTACAAAAAAATATTTACAAATAAAATCAAGTCAAAAACATTGTACTGAATGTCTGCCACAAACACATGACAAAGACTATGTGGCTTTTCCAGGATGACCTTTAATTCTAATTAAAGTTAGATTCTATTCCTTAAATTAAAGTCATCATGTCTCATGAGCATCTGACCCTAAATAGCACTCGCTTTCACAAGAGACGTGATTCATAAACATTCCCAGAACAGAAGCACCAGATCCAAACATGTCTATAAGAGGTTTTTCAAGTTCTTCTGTATCAGCTCGTGTTTATTGGAGAAGTTTGACATCTACGAAGCTTTAACAGTCATCAGAGCGTAAACACGGAGCTTTTATCACCTCTGTGACATTAAACAGGAGTCATTTACGAATCCTGCTGCATCCTGCTCCCAAAACATTTGTCAGAGTGAGATATTAAACTAAGATCTGAATTGTGCATCGCCCACGTTTTCCCAATGGCCATGCTTCTTTTGCATTATTATCATAATGTGATATTACTGCTGCAAATTTAGACAATTACAGAAAATTACTACTGTATATCTCCAGTATCTATTTTGATATTGTTTCAGGCTCCTTATTAGGTAGAAACATTGGCAAAAATGGGAATATTGCATAAAAAAGTTGCGACATTTCCATCACAAGAGAACAAAATCATCGCTTCCTGGGAAAACGCCCACAAATTATCAATAAAAATAGAAATTGCTATAAAAAATATTATATATTTTTGAATTGCATGTAAAATTGTGTGTTAATTAATAAACACAATAACTGTGTTTTTATATTTATCATCAATAAATCCAAGTAGTTTCAGTGTTTTTTTTAACTAACTGAATATTGCTTGCCCCACAGCTAATCATATTTAACCATTTTCATGCTTTTTAATTAAAGTAATTATTGTCACTGTGAACAGATTTATGCTAGTTTTAAGCAATTTGAATAAACACAGTTCAGAAATAGGATTATTTAAATAAAATCAAATAAATTAACTATTTTCATCTGTTTTATTTAAAAAAAAAACCAATAATTTAAACCAGTGGTTCCCAAACTTTTCCATTCCACGACCCACCTAGACAAGTGTAATCTATTTCATGACCCACCACAATATTTGAGGAAAAAAAAGGTTGATATTACTTTAAGCCTAATCTTACTTAAAAGTTTGATGACAGAAATGAAGTATTTAAGAAAAAAAAACTTTTTATTTTAGAGTAGGCCTACACCTGAAAAAAATCACTATTAATATTTAAGTTTTAATTTTTGTTTACAGACTTTAGAATATGTAGTGTCCATAAAAACGTTAAACAGGCTCACTCCAGTGAACTGTAATCTGCGCTGCTGTGTTTTGTTGCAGAAAATGCATTCACGATCCTTCCGTGTGTGTCGGTGAGAACGGAGCACAATCCAACACTTTTTTTAGAAAAAGCATAAGAAGCAAAGCAGAACTATCTAAAACTGTTTGGAGATTAAAATAATTGTGAAATAGGTAAAAAATAATAATAAACATGTGTCTCGTTTTAAATAAACAAAAAAAAAACAAACTGGATGACATTAAGTTCAGGCAGAAATTTATTTTAGCAATGGTTAAATTAATGTTCAGCAATATCTTCAAAAGATTTCTGAACTTTGGCAAATTTTTCTCTAAAAAGAGATGATACGTCAAGGAGTATTGCATTATTTTTTTGTGCATTTTGTTATGTGGAAATGTTTAAATCTTGTAGTGTTACAATTAACCCTGCGTTTGTGCACTGCTCACCCTGTACATGTGAAATGCTTTTTACAAACCGTTTCCCGAACGAAAAAAGTGCACAGAGCTCAAACGGACGATAGAAATGAATGAACATGGCCTACCTGAAACCGTTTTCGTAACATTTGTTTTCTGGTGTATGCAATCTCATGCGGAATATAGTGTATTGAAGTGAGCAAGTTTTTCTCTTTTAATAATGCGGACCGATTGAACCTTTTAATGACATTGCTCTGAGACCTTCACTGTTATTACAACTCGTGCGCGCCCGCGCTTCAAAACACGCAAAGCACGCGGACTTAATTGCAATTCGAAAATCACACTAAGGATATTGCAGTCCTTATTAATGTTGGTGGGCTATATCATTGTGACGAGTGGGTTCCCGGTTCCCGCCTCCTCCTTCCCGTGATTGAGAAGTTTTTAATGTGTTAGACTGGTGCCGAAGCCTGGGAGGAAGGAGGGACGCGCTGCCGAAGATCCCTCGGCACTGAGGTGAATCCGCAGTGCCATCGAGTAGGGCGAAGGAGGATGCTCGAGGCGGTGGGCTGGAGTGAGTTGCCGGGGAGACGGACGCTCCTCTTTTGTATCCTTCCGATCTCCTCCGTGGTTCTCGAGACTGGTGAGTCGAGCAGGTGTCGCTCAATTCCAATCACTCCACCGGCCTCGCACCGTTCCCACTCGTCACTTTCGTGCAGCCCTAGACTGAACTGTGTGTGTGTGTGTCATTGAAACGCAAATTTAGCTGCAGCCAAGTGACTTTGTGCGACCCACCTTGTTCCATTCTGTGACCCACAAGTGGGTCGCGACCCACAGTTTGAAAACCCCTGATTTAAACGATAGCATTTTTTTTTAGTGCAGAAATCTAATCTGTTTTTATTTGACAAGTTTTCTTTTGTTTAATGTTAATACCATTTAATAAAAACTGGAGGGAATTTTATAGGCAATTCTAATACATTGATCTTAAATTAAGGCCTAAATATTTTAAATCTGTGGCTTTTTTCCTACGTTACAAATGACGACCGCTTCAAATTAAGCAAATCTTTTTTTTTATGTGAATTTTAAGATTTGATGCACATCTCAACTTTTTTAAAAAAAAATGTAATATCCTAAATTTTGCATAAAAAATGCATGGATGGAAATATAACAAATGACTTAATTAATAACTTTATTAAGGTGTAAATCTTCATTTTCACCTAAATGTAAAATCTTGGCCGAAAACCAAAAATGCTTTTGAATAATTATTGATTGCACTTTATTTTAAGGTGTCCTTGCTACTGTGTAACTAAACAAATAAGCACTGAGTAATATTAATTAACACCATTTATTTACTTTATGGTTAGAAATAGGATTTGGCTTAGGGTTACTTAAATCAAGGTGCAAGGTTAGTTTCGCTCTCTCACGTCAGAACAGAAATCTGGTTTACATCAGATCGGTCTTCTCCATGTCCCAGGCTCTCCTCCACTGGCCTTCAGCGTTCTTGTGTCGAGCCACACGCTCTCGGTCGATCTCCTCGCGCTCCTTCTTCCATCGCAGATACTCCAGCTGCTCTTCTTGGGATGAGACGAGGTTCAGGTCAGCGATGGCCTCCGTGACCTACGAGAGAGTCAAATACAGAGCGTGTCTGTCCGTGAAGAGCATTTAGAGATGTGTCCCTGGACCACAAAACCAGTCATGATGGTCAGGAATTAAGCTGAATAAATCATCTTTCCATTGATGTGTGGTTTGTTAGGATCTGACAATATCTGTCTGAGATACAACTATGTGAAAATCTGGAACCTGAGGGTGCAAAAAAATCTAAATATTGAGAAAATCATCTTTAAAGGTGTTCGAATGAAATCTTAGCAATGCATATTAGTGATCAGAAATCACAACCCTCTGATTTCAGGCATCAAGCATCAAGACGTTGAATGCAGCTTTCAATTTGGTCTTTTTTCAAAAAGATATCATTTAAAATATGATAAAAATTCGAATTCTTTTATATATTTTAATAAGTACGGGTCGGAATAAGCATGTTTTTTAATTTTTGCATAACACTAAATGACGATGGGACATCTTATATTTGCACAAACGTTATTTGAAACAATAAAGTAGACACTTTACTTGTATTTAATATGCTTTCTATGTACACTACCAGTCAAGCGTTTTTGAACAGTATGATTTTTAATGTTTTTTTAAGAAGTCTCTTCTGCTCATCAACCCTGCATTTATTTCATCTGAAATACAGAAAAGGCAGTAATATTGTGAAATATAACATTTGAATATAACATGTTTTTGATCGGCAAATCAGTACATGAGAATGATTTCTGAAGATCATGTGACACTGAAGACTGGAGGAATGATGCTGAAAATACAGCGGAGCATCACAGAAATAAATGATAGTTTAACAGATATTCAAATATAAAGCAGTTATTTTAAATAGTAAAATTATTTCACAATATTATGGCTTTTGCTATATTTCTGATCAAATAAATGCAGGCCTGTTGAGCAGAAGAAACTTCTTAAAAGAAAAACATAAAAAACTTTACATAAAAAAAAAGTGTTAGTGTACATTAAATAATTTTTGAGAATGAAACCAAAATGGGATATCGCATAAGCACATAACATACACTAGAAAGAGAAATGCACATTAAATAATTTGCATTTATTATTATTAAAACCACTTGTTTTTTTTTTTTAACAGCAAAAATGCATTTTCTACATGGCAGGTAAAAGGGTTTAATGCTCCATCTATATTTCAGTACAAAGGTTAATATTTTGGATGTTGCTGTAAACAATCTGCTTTGATCATTTCTGTACAGACACACTGCCCTCGTGTGGACAAACGTAAGCAGTACACCTTCTGTAGTGACGTCATGATCGCAGCTGGTGCCTAGAAAACGTCAATCAGCAAACAATGTTTCTGCTTTACAATGCATTTGTATGATTTGTTTTTTTATTTATTTTTTTCTTCTTTTATTGTATGTTATCTTAGTTGTCTTCTCCCCTGGCGTGATTGTTACTGTTTGTACACAAAATCTGTACTTGTATATTGAAGTTTAATAAAAAAAAAAAAAAAAAAAAATGATCAAAAAAAAAAAAAAAAAAAAAAACAAACAAAAAAAAAAAAACGTCAATCAGCAGAGCCGATCAGCCCTATACGCTCACTACGCAAGCTGCGTAGGGCCCCGCAAATTACTCAAGGCCCCGCCTCCTCCTCGTGTCATAGCGCGTCACGTCACCGTCAATTAATGTTTACAACATCCATGACAAAATGAAGCGAAACTATCCTCTGGTCACGAAAAGAGGAAAAAAAAACCCATGAAAGTGAACTGCGGGAACAACAATCAGGTAAACTTGTCTTCTCTCCTCTCTAAGTTTGAGGTCAGCAAAGTAAAGTTTATACTTGGGTTTATGTGCATTTCTGTTGTGTTTTTTCGGTCTTCCTAACCTAGCTGGGCAGGCAGGCAGTGCATCTCTTGCATCACTTTGCGCCTGACAAAAGTGAGAGTAAAATACAATTATTTATTACGTTTGTTTTTGATAAACGACAAAGTGCAACGGTGTTTGTTTACTGCAGCTCGGAAAAGATAACCGCGTCGCGTGTTATCATGCGTTCATATGCGCATGCACGAAATGAAATGCGCATTTTTCAAGCAGAAATATATGTGGAGACCAGACAGACTGTACAATATATGGGCGTGAATGATGGCACTCCTCATCAAAAGTGCACATTATACATACATACTTTTAAAACAAGACACTGATTATCTAGTCTCAGTCAATGTGTAGTTAAAAACTCTACACTGCACTGCACTAATTATGCAAGATGGAAAGCAATGTATTGATAATTTGACAGTGATTGACTTGATTTATAGGCTATATTGAATTTAAAATGTTGATTAGCTGGACATTTTTTTACTATTTGCAATGTGAATTCTTGATTATTTTTACTAATAGTTAGTCAATAATAGCTAATACTAATAATATTAATACTAATAGCTAATAGTAATACTTAGTTTCATTTTTATCTACCAATGTCTATTTTTGATATCAGGAATTACATGTTAACTTGTACAAAAGTTCATTCTTGATATCAATGATGTCATCACTCACAGGGATTATTGATATCTGCATAACTAGTTCACTAGTTAAATATTACAAGAGCCAAGCCATAGTATAAATAGTATTTTATATTTGAAAATGTATAAAAGAAAATTGGGAGCCAGTTTGAATGGGTCTGATGCAGCTTATAAAACGAGTTATCTAAAATTTGCAGGTGCTATGCTTAAGTTTGTCAGTAGAGGAGATGCTGGACCATCAGCCAGTACAAGCACAGACTCAGTTGATACACATCCAGCCTCAGCCAGTACTAGCACAGACCCAGAACAGCCAGCTTCAGAAAGTACGAACACAGTGACAGACCCAGGTGAAGTACAGGCAGCCACAGTCAGTACTAGCACAACCAGAGGTGTACAGCCAGCAGCAGATACAAGCAGCTCAGACCCAAATAGAACAGTTGCCGCTCCACCAAATGACTCAGCAGATTGGCCCCCCGTCTTAACAGACTTTATGAGGACTGAGTTTTATCTCTCCTGTTTCTGTAAGATTATGTAATTTATAATAAATGACTTTATATATTTTGAGTATTTTATTATTATATAGTTATTATTATCATCAACAACCACAACAATAGTAATATTAATTATATAAATTTATATATATATAAATATATATATATATAGATATATATAGATATAGATATAGATATATAGTTATATAGATATAGATATATGATTTTTCCAATTTAGTTTTCTTATTTATGTTTACGTTAATATTCACTTACTTAATAATATTCACTTGTTATCTTAATATTCTATAGGAAATACTCTATTCAATAAATATTGTTTGTTTGAACCTCATTCTGTTCTATATTGTTGTTCTATATTGTCGACTGTTTTGTTTAAAGGAGGGAGGATTGTATTGGGATCACTGAAGTGTCAGGTGTGACTGTGTGGCAATGGCAAATGGTTTACATAGCTCACGGCGTCACGGGTCAGTTAGAGGGCCCCTTAGCAGAATTTTGCTTAGGGCCCCAGGGAGGTCAGGATCGGCACTGTCAATCAGGAAAAGAATTCAATCAGATCAAACAGTCAGGAATCAGGATGCTTTAATTAGAGAAAAGCATGTTTAACTCCCTGTGACATGTGCATCTGTAGCTCTGTCCATTCACAGTTCAGGATCGTTAATTTATTATCGAGACTCTGCTGAGAATCCACATTCATTCACATTCAGTCTGTGTAAGAGTCTGTGTGCTCGGACACACAATGCACTGCATTATACAGAAGTAGCTGCCTCGCAGACAGTTCAGCATCTGTGCACACCCTGACTTTCTCACAGACTTGATGCTAAACTTCTGGGATCGGGACGAAATTTTTTATTACAGATTTAGTGTTTAAATAAAATGTTTTTAATATTTCAAGTTATTTTTTTTTTTTTTTTTTATAAAAAAAAATTATTCAGCAAGGACACATTAGTAAATGTATACATGTATAATGTAAAAAAAAAGAAAACATTTTTTTTTTAAACATTTTTAGTTTAGTTTTATTTCAGTTTTTATTTATTTATTTTTAAACAAATACTACTTTTATTCACTACTTTTTTTACAGTATTTTTGATCACCTCTGCTCACCTGCGTGACTCTCTTTATTGACTGGTTTTCTCGAGTGTTGTTGGACTCCGGCTCTTCTTCAGCACAAGACTTCAGGTTTCTGTCCTTTCGTTCACCGAACACCCTCTTCCCCTGAAACAACATGATTAAACAGCACTCAAATTCATGCTTTAATGTTTCTGGATGCGTTCAAAGTTGGGCTGCACAGATATTGAACAGTTATTTTTATTATAAAATGATGATTGTGCGTAAAAATGTGATTTTCTTTTACACCTCCAGATTTTCTGTGCATGCTTGTGAGGCTGCACAATTTGGACAAAAATAGTGTGATTATATGCCAGTATAACTATAACAATAATAACGGTTATTCATTTTATTATGATGGTTATTAGTACTAAATAAAAATATTAAACAAAATAAGAAATAATTACTTAATAGTAATAATAATAATTAGTAATTGTTCAATTATATATTGTGTCTATATAGTTGTTTTTGTAAATCAAGAAAAAACTAAATGAAAATGTGCAACTAGTTAAAACAATAAAAAAAAATTTAATTTAAAAAAACTAAATTTAATAAGTTTAATATTTTTTATTACTTACATTTGATTTTAAGTAAGGATTTTTTTAAAAAATAAAAATAAACTTTAACAGAAATAAATTAAAATGTTCCATATTTTTCCCATATATTTTTCAAAAATAACTATAAAGACAGATTTTTATAAAACAAAAACTAATAAAACACTTTTTTTTAAAAAACGTACTTAAATTTAAATTAAAACAAAAAAATGTAAATAACAAATATTTAAATTAAAAATACTAATAAAAACTAAAAAAAGTGTCCCTGATGCTAAAATAATCGCTATAAAAACACTACTTAAGAAAAATAATGTAAAAATAATTTTATTTTACAATACAACTGTAAAATGACAATACTAATATTTATGGTCCAATTAATTAATTTTTTTCCTTTTTTTAATGCTAAATTAAAACTCTTGAGTCTCTGGGGGATATTTGTAGCAATAGACAACAATACATTGTATGGGTCAAAATTATCGATTTTTCTTTTATGCAAAAAATCATTAGGAGATTAATTAAAGATCATGTTCCATGAAGATATTTAATAAAGCTCCTACCGTAAATATATCAAAACTTAATTTCTGATCAGTAATATGCATTGCTAAGAATTAATTTGAACAACTTTAAAGATGATTTTCTCAATATTTAGATTTTTTTGCACCCTCAGATTCTCAAATAGTTGTATCTCAGACAAATATTACCCGATAATAACAAACCACACATCAACGGAGAGATGATTTATTCAGCTTTCAGATGATTTAGAAATCTCAATTTTGAGAAAAAAAATGGTTATGTTGAGCTAGTTTATAATCGCTTCTCATTAACAGTTTGACTTCACATGCAAGGTCTGAATGGAGTCTCTAATAACTTTAGTTTGGTCAACTTTACAGTCAGTGGAGAAGAGGAAGATTGATTTTTCTAGCAATGACAATAAAATAACTTTTTAATCATTTCCGTTCAAAGTAAGAGTTTTTGATGGTTCTAGACTAGTTTTAGTGAACTTGTTATAAATCTGCTGTCCACAAAAACATTTGAAGGCCCTGTGACTTTTCCATTTGTTTATGATTTAATGGATAAGGATTCATGATTTGTTTAATTTTTTTATTTAAATATACGTAGGTTTGGGAATCCTGGTCATTCCAAAAAAATGTTTTTTAATGAATAAATAAAAATAAAAATAATAATAAAAAAATAAAAAAAATTCTGGTTGTTTTGTCTTATTTTAAACGTTTTTATTATATATCTAGAGGTTTCAGATGTCGAGTCGAATTTATTTGAATAAATAAATAAATGTTCACTTTATAAAACAGAGATTGTTTCAAAGCAGCAATAATCAGGAAAATATTTTTCAGCTCAATTCAGTTCAATGTTGATTCAGTTCAGTTCAATAACATGTAATTGTTGCAAAGATAAATTCCTGTACTTTAAAAAGCGTGTTTGTGTTTTAAAGCAGCTCACGTTGGAGGATTTGTTGATGGTGATAGTCAGATCATCAGGCTTCCCCTTCCTGCTGTGGAGTGGCATCACTTCCTGTTCCGCCCGCTTTTTATCCTCCTCCACTTCCTGCAGAACATCATAAAACTCAGCAAGGCCCATACACAAAAAGTGCTTTTTTACGGGATCGCTGACCTCTTACCATTTTATTTTTTTCACAATAAATACATAAAATGATTTCTGAATGACGTTCCGTGACTTTAAATGTTTTTGTTTGCAAATTTAAATTAATCGAGCGTGTTTTCTGGCAGATTTTAAATGTAAGAGTACAAGGTTTTCACCTGGTAGCGTTTCATAAGTGCTTCGTTTTTCTTCCGTAAGGCCTCGATCTTTTTATCCAGCTCTGCGTCCTTGTGTTCCTTCATCATCATCATCATCATCATCATCATTTCTGTGGGACAAAAAAAACAGTTTATGAACATGTCAAGATCACAAAAAAAGGAGAATTACATAATCCAAATCTAACAAAATATTGCTGCATTTATGTTACATAAAATGTTAGAGACCCAGAAGAAAACGTTCAGGAATGAAACTCAAATACACTATGAGCAGAATGTTTGGATGTTTCTTTCTTTAACATCGCACGCATGGACGTGCCATTATTAGCATCAGCTGCTACGAAGCTCAGCGCATTAAAACTCTTCTTGCTATCAGCTGTTTCAAGACGTTCACAGTTTCAAAGGTTGCCAAACACATCCAATAACCCCAGGATCTTGTGTTTTACATTTTTATTTTTGTAAAACTGTTAAATTGTATGGTGTTCATGATTTAAATTAATTAGACATGCTTTTTTATATAAAAAAAGTATTTTGACCATTAAAAAATAATCCAGAATAAAATAGAGAATGAAACAGGAAAAAAAGAAAAGAAAAATAAAAAAGAAGAAAAGAAAATTAAACTGAAAGGGAATCCATAAAATCAAATAAACTGGGGGGGAAATAGAATCCAGAAAAAAAAGCAAAAGCAAAAAAATAAAAAATAAATAAAAAATAAAAAACTCTTGAATCCAGCTAAATTAAAACTGGGAAAAAATGTAATCAATAATTAAAAAAAAAAAAAAATTAAAAAGGGCACTTTTATTTTACATAAATGTCTACAAATTGACAGGGCAAAAAAAAAAAAAAAAAAATCCCCAAACTTTTTTTTTCTCCAGTTTTTTCTGGATTCCATTTTGGGGGGGTGGTTGTGTTTTATATTTATATATATAGATTTGGCAGAGTTGGCTAAAGAGAGAAAACGAACACATCCCTACACAGCTGAAGAGAAACGTTTAGCACAGCATCCTATTCACTACACGTCAGTAAAAGCAGAATCTGTGGATGTTTCGGAGAAAATGAAAGCGGTGCGATAACCCGACTGACTCCAGGCCAGTGATACTCCCACACAGAGTAAATCTGGATCTGAGAGAGAACAGAGTCAGCTCAGGTCCAAGGATGCTTTCATCCCTGCAAACTACGGCTGGGCGATAAAACATAACCATAATCATCGAGATATGTGTGCAACAATACAATCAGAAGCCTTTTCCATCTACAAATCACATCATTTACCATGCATTTACTGTTACATCATGGTATAGTGGAAGAAATGTGATCATGTTATTAATGTAGACATGTATTAAAAGAGTATAATTACAGTATTCTGTGATTAAGCTAAAGCATTTGTGCATTTAAAGAAAACAGACTACTGTTTTTCATTCAAATACCTAGAAACCATACAGTTACATTTTTACCATGGTATTGAGGTTTTAACTGTGGTTTTCATGATCTAAATGCATGCTACTATGGAAGACCAATGGTTCATTTAAATAAGCCTCAAACAGTCAGAATAATTCAATTTCACCATATAAAAATGAGGTTGTTTCTATATATATATATATATATATATATATATATATTTTTTTTTTACAGATGTTCTTGTTTTTGATAATGCACATAAATTAAAAGTAACTTAAGTTACTACTGTTAAATATGCATTTTTAAAAGACAAAAAATGCACTATTATTAATATCTCTGCAAACTGGAACGTCTCTAAATATGAGTCTATAATCCATAATAACACTTCCTCCAGTGAGAAAGTGCATCTCTTGTTGTCTCTCACATCAAAATCCAGCATCATATTTGTTTAGAGCTGTTTGAACGCTGCTTGATCTGTGCAGATTTCTCTCCTGATTCAGACCAGAACACTTTTTCACTGGAGGAAGTGTTATTATGGATTGTAGACTCTATGTGTTGCTGTGTAATGCTGGATTTGTTTCAGGTTTTGTCTTCTCCAGATGTTCACTGTTGGACTGGAGTGCTGTGGATTATTGTGATGTTTTTTATCAGACTCTCATTCTGACGGCACCCATTCACTGCTAAGATACCGAATGCAATGCTACATTTCTCTAAATCTGATGAAGAAACAAACTCATCCTGATCTCAGATGGTCTGAAGGTGAGTCAGCAAATTTCCATTTTCATGTGAACTTCAACAAAATCTCTTTCTGTGTTCAACGCAAGATAAAGGAGCGCACAGAATGTAACGAAACGACTCCTTCAAGGAACATTTTCAGCGTTTTGAAGGGAAGTGCGCAGAGAACTCACAGACACTTCGGTTGTCAGGGGACCAAAACAAACACGCGGAGGAAAATCCAGCGCAATACGAGCCAGCGTGAATCATCAGTGCTGCAAAAGGACAGAGAACATTCCAGCGGCCGCTTCCCACTCATCCGTACGGATCACATGTCAAAAAGGCCAACACACGATCAGCTGACGGACGCTCTCGTGTCTAAACCGAGGCCTCGTTCTTCAGCTTAGATCCAGCGCCCACCCTCCTCCAGACTGCTGGAAAAGGAAAGATGTGTACAAAAGAGTGAGAAAAAGCAAGTGGAGGAATGAGAACCAGTGGCACTCACAGCTCTGTTCATGTCAGCAGGGAAATCTGGGATCCTTCCAAACGGCAGGCAGCCGACGCGGCTCAGGGAAGAAGTGCATGGAGTCCTGGATCATGCCTTGATTACAAAAACACCAGCTGGGCTGCGAGCCAAGATCCCTGAATGCAAAGAAAAGCCCTACTGCTGCTCGCCCGTACGGCGCAGTCTCTCTCTCTCTCTAAGCTCTCACTCATAGTTAAAATTACCCCTCACTCGCCCACCCCACCCACATCTGCTGTGAAGAACTCCACAAATCTCATCTCAGTACATTTTTATTATTGCACAAGTGATTTTTCATGAATAAAATTTTGAAATCAAGGGTGTTTTTTTCAACTATTGGTGCATTTGTCTCTTTTTGAAAAAATTTAAAGGAACAGTTAATCCAAAATGCACTCACGCTCGTGCTGTTGCTTAATAGGAAAGGGTTAAAACAAGGGTTGGAAAGATAATCGCATCATAAAAAAAGCTAAATAAATGAAAATTAGAAATGATAATAAAATAAAATATTTCTAAAAAGATTAATTAAATGATAAAAATGATAAATAGTAAATAAATTAATCATACAACTAAATAACAATTAATTAAATGATAAAAATGCTATATAAATAAATAAAGAATGAATACAAAACAATTCTAAATTAAACACTTTCTAAAAATGAGGAATTGATCAAATCATAAAATGTAAAATAAATAAACAAAGAATATATATATCAAATAAATAAATAAAAAATGTTAAGCAACAAATCTGTTTCCAATATCGATAATAAATCTGAAGAATCATGTGGCACTGAAAACTGGCGTAATGCACTGAAAATACAGATTTGATCACAGAAATAAATTATATTTTAAAGTATATTAAAATAGAAAACCAGTATTTTAAATGGTAATAATAGTTCACAATATTATCGTTTTTCTTTTCTATTTTTTGGTCAAATAAATGCAGTCAGTCATGATGAACAGAAGACACTTATTTAAAAAAACAAAAAAAACAAACAAAAAAAAAAAACAGTAAAAATCTAGCCTATATATATAGACTGGCAAAACTTGTTTTTGTTGCACATCAAACTTGTTTACAAGCAAAAAAAAAACAACTGAGCAGACAAACACAGTGTATTCATACATGTAAAGCTTGTATTTTGTAAACATACCATGACAAATCAACTGTATTTAAAATGACCAGTTTTAATTAGAATTTTAAATATGATTATATCAAAATACCACGGTAAAGCTGCGATACTCCAGTATTAGGTGTTTTTTCCTGACTGTTTATCATTCTAAACCTGTAATATCATATTTGTTTTTCATACTAATAACTAGGAAATCCATCAACTAGACTAGCAATCAAACCAGCAATAAACGAACCACATTAATCTCATCAGCAGGGTTTTGAAGTATTTCACTTACACGTGAACGATTAAAACATTTAAACTTGCTAAAAAAAAATGTCATTGTTTTTTTAAATATCTGAAACGCTTAATCTGAGACGTGGTTTGATTTCTTATAACCTTAAATCAAGTGAATCTGCTTTGCCCTGCTCGTTTGTTGTAGCTTCACAAACACGAATGTAATCAGTCAACATTTTTTATGGCAGTTCTGACATTAGAAGACAGAAAGTATGATCAAACGAGATCAAATGAAGCAGATAAACCAGTGCTGGTGGAATGTGGCTCGATCTGCTTACCTGCTAAACAGGTAAAAACAGTTCCTGACTAGCAGAATGAACTGAGGCCTGAGCGACTGACGTGACGTCACTGTGCTGGAATTGACGCCACAAAGCGTAAAACCACGTGACCCGCGCTGCCGCGCATTTCTGCGGTGCAGTTTTATATAAATAATAATAAAAATATATATTATGACAACTATTCAACTATCAAAAAGAGAAGAGAGTCGCTTAAAACGTGCAAGGCTTCCCGTTTAGCTGTACAAAAGCCGTCTTAACCTAAAAAAAAAAAACCTTTTGTGTTCATGTTAATAAACTCAATCTTATGGTGGGATAAATGTTCTAAATTTTACGACTTTCAACAAAATGTAAGAATAAATAAATAAATAAATAA
Organism: Carassius carassius; assembly: GCF_963082965.1. Lineage (NCBI taxonomy): Eukaryota > Metazoa > Chordata > Actinopteri > Cypriniformes > Cyprinidae > Carassius > Carassius carassius. The sequence goes on from NC_081785.1 coordinate 212,052, forward strand.
ATATTGAATATAAAAAATATATTTCTAATAAACATACTTTTTTAATATGGTCCCATGTTATTTATTTGAAAAACTTGGGGGGAATTTATTTATTTATTTATTTATTTTTGTTCCAGTGTCCTTATATAACTAGTAAATGCTTTGGCCAAAAATAAAAACTAGCATTACTTGGTCACTTTTATAAAAACACAGGTTCCATTACTTAATGTTAATGTATTAACATGTACAAACAATACATTTATTACATTGTTTATTAATCTTTGTTAATGTTGGTTAAGGAAAGTACAGTCATTCATTCATGTTAATCCACAGTATATTAACTAATGTTAGCAAGCACAGCGTTGGATTTTAATAATGCATTAGTAGCCTAAATGTACGAAGATTAATAAATGACATCAAAGTCACCTTTATTTATATAGCGCTTTAAACAAAATACATTGCGTCTAAGCAACTGAACAACATTCATTAGGAAAACAGTGTCAATAATGCAAAATGATAGTTAGAAGACGTATAAGTATTGTTCACACTTAGTTAATGTTAACTAAAGTAATGCTAAAATATGAACCTTAATCTAATGTGTTACTGGTGTTTTATATGGCACAGTGGTGATATCACTCATAATTACTAGAAAGAATAAAAATAGGATTTGGCTTAACATATTAATTGACAATATACACTCACCAATTTTCTTACGTAATATGTTTTTTTGTTGTTGTTGTTTTTTTTTTCTGTAAACCAAAAATAACGTAACAAAGAAATTAATGCTGTTCAAGTGTCATAATAATTTTGATTCTTAACCAAATTCTTATTATTATTAATAATACAATCGTACAAAATCCAAAACTTTTTGTAAATGGCCTCTCCTTTTTTGACAAACGTTTTAATAACAATAATCCATGTAAATCCAAATGCCTTGTATATCTTATTGGCATAGCATTTGGACATTACCATACAAATATGTTATTTCTAATAGAGTAAAAGAACAAAATTCACAAGTTTTATTCTATAAAAAATAGCAGATATATTCATAGTGAATGTGTTTGTAACACGTCAGTTGAAGATATTGAACATTTATTTTTCTGTTCTCTGTCCATTATGCTGCTTGATATCCCAAACTGATATTTACATGAAAACATTCACTGTTATGGATTTTTGTAATGTGAACAGCATTTCACTGTAGTATGTGTACAGTACTGATACTATAAATGAAAATACGGTAATAATACTGTAAATGCAATTACAGTAATAACAATGTAAACATTTTTACAGTATTTTACTCGCATTCAGCTGCTAGTAAGTTACTGTAAAATTTACAGCAACCTATTGTTGCATTAATGTATTGTTGTAGTTCTAAACACGCTAATAGTTTTAACATTTACTGCACTTTGTTATCCTTCTATTTACACAGCATCAAATGCACCGGAAGTCACGCATGTTAACAGAATATAGCTTACTTCCACGTTTCAAAGTTAGTTTATTTTTATTTCTTCTAAGGAATTTTAACATCCAATTGGAAATAAAGCCCTTCATTTAGTCTTCTGAGCAACACCATTATATCTCTTCGACGTCGATTTGATATCATGCATTTACATCTACAAGTGCATTCTAGAGGACGTTTCCTATCAGATGTCAAATAGACGTTTAGAAAATGTCTTTAAGATGGTAGGTGTGAAGAGGACCTAAAAAACATACTTGAGTAAAAGGATAGATAGCTACAATGAAAATTAGATAATGGTTAAAAGTCACCATTTCCAAAACAACTCTTAGAGTATCTGATTTGCCCAGTATCGGCTACTTAAGTATTTTACTTGTATTAATTATAGACTCTGTTTATGCATTTGTTAAAGTGACACGCCAAATTTTATTTTGGCATGTTCAACACTGAAGCTTCGAAGCTTGTATAAAAACAACAACAACACATTTCACATTAAAGCACTGTATCAGCATTTCCTTTAATGTTACATTATTACATTGCAATGTGTTAGCATTTTTTTAATCGTAATTTATATATTGAACTCAAAAATTACTTTTGGCCATTACATATCAGTGATATCAGAAAATATCTGAAATATCAAAGACCGAGGCAGAGTTAAAACAAACACAGCTTAGATTAATTTTTGAATTTATGTTTTATTTATTTGACTTATTTTAGTGCAGTACTCAGTTGTAGAAACCACTGGCTGTAATGGAACATGATATTTTGGAAGGTGTTATTTGTTTTTATGACCACTAGATGGCCACAGCATAAACTGTTTTAAAAAGCTTCCTGTCATGAACCTTTTTCTGATACAATAGTGAAGAAAGCTATTAGTTCAGAATGCTTTACTTCGACATCACTAAAACAATCTGTAATGTTGTGGAGAAGCTGGGGAAAACAGGCTGAGGCAAAGATCTATGTGCAGGTATTATTTGATGGAAAACTAGAACTAACTAGTTTTAGTAAACCAAAAGGGAACAAAGAAGAGCATGACAGGCAAATAAACAAACATTTAATTCAACAACTTTCATGAACCAAAAGAAACACTAAAGATATATATACACAGGGGGATAACAAGACAAAAACCTGGGGAGACGAATCGAGGATTGCAACGGACTACAAATAGGGAGACAGGAAGTGACATAAAAGTCCAAGACGAGGCACAAAGAACATGTAATAAAAACAAGAAAGAGTTCATTTGTGAAGAGAGCAATCACATGTTCTAAAACCAAAATAAAAGTGAAAACCTCAAAATTGAAAAAAAAAAAATATATATATATATAAACAACAACATCCTTCGAAAAGTAATTTCAGCAAAGGATAAATAAACTAATGTTTAGTAAAATGAAACAGTCAAAGCCTTCTTGCACTGGATGTGCAGGGCTTGATTGTCGGCTGAGGTCATGTGTTCATCTCGAGTATAAAACACCTGTGATTCACAGCTACTTGCTAAGGAGCTCATATCAGTGTAAAGTAGCCTTGTTGACAAGCTTGGATGAGGAAGGAAAAAACACACAAGATACAGTACTTTCAGTGCCCTGTAGTTGGCGATATCCCTTCTTTTGTAGCAGAAATGAAGTACTTCAGGAAAAGCTAGGTGCCATGCAAAATGTCATGTGTAACTCAAATGTATTGGAGTAAAGTGTGCAGATGCTTATTCAAAAGTGAAGTAGAGAGTAAGGGTTGCTTATACATTTGATGCTCAGTCAAACTAAAGTACAGTAATTAATTACATTTACTCAAATACTTCACACCTCTGCATTTTAAAAACATCTATCAGATGTTCGTACGCAGCAGATGCTTTCCAGATGAAGCGATCTTTAACAGACATCTCGCAAACGTTCGTGTGCTGTCTGGGTTGGCAATGTATATATACAACAACAGAGCATCACAATAAAGAGCGTGAGTAATGAGGCCAAAGTGCAAATGATGAAAGCGATTACGCCTGTGGGAGGAACATGTTTCTACTGTATATGTGGTTTAGTTCAGCATATAGAATGTCAATGTGTGATTCTGGGTTGCATTAATATGCAGCAAATTATGTCTGTGTTTGTACAGCCACACCTGAAAAATTCAGCGTAAACCACACCCTAGCTCGAGGGGAAACTATAGTGTTTTGCTGCATGACCGGTCATCTCATAAACACTAAGCATGTGTATGCAAGCTTTTACAAGAGATTCAGATGATACTGTCGCTTTCTATTACAGTGCAATGAGATCCCTGCTCTTTGTGCATATCAAACACTGTTATATATTTGTGATTTCTCATAAAAATGCAATGCAAAACACACAGGTATCTCACAACACTGAACAACATGCATATGAAATTAAATGATGAAATGATATGAAATAAAAGTAGTTTATTCAGTAGTTGATTGTTTTCTATTATTATCTTACATTTAGAATCCATACCTATTTAATTAGTTGTGCTACACAAAACAATATATATATATAATAATGTTTTATACTTGTATGCTGTGAACTGTAGTTTCAAAATGTTTGACATCAGAAAATAATGCACAAAAAATTGTAAACAAGTATTTAAAAATTGCTGATAAATTTGAGCTACTGAATGAGTATCTAAAACATTTATAGGCATACATCGAATGTGATAAAATGAGAGAGCAAGTATGCTGCACTGTGAGGCTTTTGGAAACATCGAGAACTTTTAAAAATAAACCTGACAAGCCCCCATGAGTGACCAATCAGAGGAGTGAGAGGAGTTTAAGGAGTGACTCGACATTTGTTGTTATTAATGCTGGTAATAGTGCTCAACCCATCTTTCACTAGTCATAACTAGAATATGCTTGCTTATGTTGTAAGTTCAGGAAGTACATTTGTAAAATAGTAAAAAAAATAAATTTATATTTTTTTTAGAATCTCACCCCCCTTTATCTAAACATCTCTACCTAACCATTGGTCGCACACATCCACCATATTTGTAGTTTTAACATTTTATTTGAGTTTGTGCTGTAGTTCTGAACTGAATCCTTATAGCTTATTTATATACTGGCTAAGAAAATCTATTTTGCAGTGTGTGCTTTAATCAACCACCCAGAGCACCCTAGCAACCACATATAATATTGCATCAATCTGTGTGTCAATAATCTGTGATGATAAACATGATAAATTTGTAATGTTCATTATCTGGTCATAACATCCTTTATTAAACCGTTTAGAGATGATGGTTGTACAAACCTTTATGTGGCTCTTCATTCACCCTTTAACAGTTACTCCAGATTAACAGAGCAAACACCCAATGCTTTATGTTCCAGAAGAAGATTAGACATACAAACCATTCAATGTTCAGTTAGAGCTCAGCATAGTGTTGGTTTACAAGCACTCAAACTTTATCACCTTGCTTCATTTTTTACGTCTTTCCAGTTTGAGACACAACAGTCTCCATTTGTACTACTCCATTTATTTGTGATTTCTCTTTTGGACAAGATAACAGATATTTGTTGTCTTAGTATTTCAGAGACCTTAAAGAGAGCACTTTAAAGCACACACGCACACAAAAAAATACATATTGAAGCAAACTTCATCCACAAGCATCATCTGCTATTTCTTTAATAGTTCTACTGTCCAAATATATTTTTTTAAGCCACTGTTTCTGTTTTTATTTTTTCATGCCTTGATGCTTAATTTTTATGCTTAATATAATTCAATTTAATGAAAAAGTTAATTGCATTATGAAAAAACTATTAATTTAAATTTGTTAGTTTTGCTTGCATCTTCTAAAAGAAATGTTTTAAATGCATCTTCTCAAATTTCTCATTAAAACAGACTGTTTAGTTCAACTGGGCTGACATCTCGGAAGATCTTACAGACTTTTGTAGACTTTCTGGTTTGAGAAGTGAAGTGGAAACACAGGCCATAATTATGATTCCTTCAACTGTCTGTTTCTGTGTACCTGCCAAAATGTTTTGGGCGTTCCTTCATCCGGACTGCATCAATGGGGTGATAACATTCCTATCACCATGAAAAAAAACAACTTCACCATTTTATACAGTACCATAATCAGAACATTTATGTTGAAACTCATGCACTGATCAAATGTCTTTTGGATTGTGTCAGTTTTTATTTTAGAGGAAATTACAGTTTTTATTCAGTATTCAGTGCATCAGCCAATCAAATAAATAAATCAGACAAATAGTGATCATTTAAGACACACACATTCAGCAAATACAGTGGATGTCTAAAATATTCTTTAGTTAACTAACGATTCTTAGTCTAATGTTTTAATGTGAGCCCACAGACTCGTTTATCCACCCTTGGGTGCAGATGAATAGGTATATGTGTAACCTGAGGGCGGATCTAAAGTATAAATACAAGCAAGAAAACGGCATTTCCACACTGGAGAGCAAGACGAGACAAAAGGTAAGACATTCCTCATTTATTAACTGCGACAGATACTTGTCAAATGCATGATTCATGTGAGCACTTGATGGCAACTAACAAAACAGATTGATTCAGTTACTGAATTCGCTCACTGTCCATTCAGAAAATTCATTCGCAAGGATTTTATCTTACGAAGCATCAAAATAAATATAACATGAGCATGCATGCAAAGAGATTCTTGCTTACAGGTCTTTTTCATTGTTTAGTGTTACGGACGTGTTGAATATCTGAAAATCTCAACATGAGTGATCCAAGTAAGTGATATTTCTGCTATACTGACGTCTTTCTATTTGTGGCATCGGAAGACAATTTATTAAGTTTAAAATGTTTACACTTTTTGTGATAGCATTTGAATAAATGTTACCAGAACAATTATTTATGCATATATTTGTTTTCCAAATTTCTCCTGCAGAACAAAAGCAGGTAAGATATTTCTAATTCTGCTTAAATATACAAATGTGCATTTTAAGTATGCATATCAATTATACAAATACATTAAAGGCCGGTTTTAACAAATAATACACTGACCATATTGTATTGCAGGAGGGTGCAGATTCTGGTTCTGGCTCTGAGGTATAACCCTCTGTACATTTCTACACATCAATTACAATTTTACACAAATAGTTATAGTTAGTAATTCTCTGTTGTATGGTAATCATATTATCCTATTTTCTGTCTCACAGAGCTCAGGAGAGGAAGGTGGAAAGGTAAAAACCATCTCTAATGGTGAAAATAATAATAATAATGCACTTATTGCATTACATATCCTGCATTACATAACCATTACATGATATACTGCAAGTCTGATTTTACTTCTACTTAAAGAAGCACGGAAAGGGCAAAGGGAAAGGGAAAGGACATGGACACGGTAAAGGAGGTGAACATGGGAAAGGAGGTGAACATGGAAAAGGAGGTGAACATGGGAAAGGAGGTGAACATGGGAAAGGAGGTGAACATGGGAAAGGAGGTGAACATGGGAAAGGAGGTGAACATGGGAAAAAAGGAGGTGACCAACAAAAAGGAAAAAAGTAATGAGCTCATAGCCTGAGGCCTGGGCAGTCCATTTATGTCCTCATGAATTACACAACAAAACTTGTTTCAACTCCATTTTGCATCCAAAAAAATAAATTAAATTAAAACACTCTTAAGCGAGTAGTGTCTGTCTTTTACTGAGCCTGTGTCTGTTTAATGGATATTAAGTAGTTATGTTGTGAAGCATTAAAATGGTGTCTAAACAACACTCAGATACTGACATACTGAAACATGAAAGAAAATGCCTGAGATGTTGCATGAATAGTGCCAACCAACAGAATTTAAAAGGTCTTAAAGGTCAGAATTTTAATCTTCGATTAAAATACATTAAGGTTCATTGTTATGCAACCAATGATTTTTAAGGAACTGTAACTGATCTCCTGCTACTGGACACAACCAATTATATCAGTACAGGTTCTGCAAGTTTGGCACCCTAAATGTTAAACTGAACTTTAAAGTAGATGCATGCCATCCATATTAAAATGCTTAAGACCTACAAACAACCCAAATGAAGGTGGAGAGCTCCAAAAGTGGGAAATGTTGTACCAAAGTTGGTGCTTAAAGGTTGAAATCTGGGAGTGTGCTTCATTCAGCATTCTTATTCAACAAATAAGTCTCCACCCTGGTCTAAAAAAAAGAAAAAACATATTGGGAACCCAACTTTAAATAGGGATAAGAACTTAGTCCAATAACTGAAGAAATGCATCAGTACCCAACACTTTTCCAGAGGAGAACAACAAATATCCTAAGTTAACTGCTTGGAATATGCAAAAAAATTTGTAGTGCTTAAAAGGAAATTAACATTCTCTGTAGAGTTTGACCATTCAGATTGGTGCAGCTCTTTAGAGCTTCATGGGCTAGTGTAGTTTTCCCACTTGGGGATTTCTCTAAACCCTGAGTTCACAGGAGGTAAATTTTTAAAATGTCAAGTTGATATTTCCCTACTGAGAAAATAGCTTTTTTTCTTCCTGAATCTGAATAAGAAGAGCTAAATTACAAGTTTCCCTACATTTAACAGAAGGAAGTTGTTACCAAGTGGTTTCTGTTCAACTACACTCTTAAAAATAAGATGTTCAAAATGGTGTTTTAGCAGCCATGCCATAGAACTACTTTTGGCTCCCCAAAGCAATTTTCAGTTATCAGATCTTAGAAAGTCAAGTCAAGTCAAGTCTGTTTTATTGTCAGTTCTTCCACATGTACAGCACATACATACAGAGAATTGAAAATGCGTTACTCTTGGTGCATACAGATAACACTTACAGTAGAGCATAAAAATACAGATAGATATAGATTAAATATAAAATAAAACTATACAAAAAGGGGCATGTAAAAAATAAAATAAAAATACAGTTAAATAAAGCAGCACAAGGCAGAGTGTATAAAATGATTGTAGTGCAAAAGAGCTTAATCAGACTTAAAGTGACAAAAACCTCAGAGAGCATTTCTTTATTTAAACTGATTGAAGAGGTAGTTGAATGATGTAGTGAGCAGACCAATGCTTCACAAAGTGTCTGGTGCAGGTCACAGTTTGTTAGTGGGAGTGTGGAGTGGAAGGACCTGGGGATGTGGGAGCTGGGGGGGGGGGCAAACAAGAGGGAGGGGGTTCAGAGTTCAGTGATGTCTGGGGCAAAAGAGGGGAGGGGAGGGGTAAGGTTGGGAGGGGGTTCAGCTTCCATGGAGCTATCCTTCGGCCTGCTGGTCCTGGCCTGGAGACTCCGCAGTCTCCTCCATGATGGCAGCAGACTGAAGAAGAAAAAAAAAACTCTTCAAATGTTTCAGTTTGAGTGCAATGAATCTAGAATATAAGAAAGTTTGCTTTTTTAAATTAAATTACAAAAAACAAAGACCTTTTTCATGATATTCAAATGTTTTTAGATGCACCTGTATTAGTAAATTGGCAGGTACAATAAGTGGGATTAAACATTATTATTTTTTTTTTTTTTACTCTTTATTGTAATTTTTTCTTCAATGGATGTCAATCCCTGTAATGTCTGGAGATTTCATTGTGAAAGATATTCGTCAGTATATTGCAAAATTTTTTATTTTGAAAGATTAAGGAACTAGAAATATTTTAGATGCATTAAGTCTTCACATCTAACAGTGACTGAAACTTTTTAGATGTTCTGAGACAACACTGTGATTCTCTTAATATCCATCCATCTTTAAGATTATTCCAGCAATACATTTAGATGCATCTACAAACCCATCACTTGTAACATGACGCTCTTTTGTGGCTGCTGGGATACATTGGAGATGTAAGTGAAATGAATTATTTACCTAACAAATCATAAATTTAGAAAAATAAAATGGGTTGACTTGCAGAATAAATTAAATTTTTTAAATTAAAGGCCAGGGCCCGTATTCATAAAGATTCTAAGAATCCTCTCAGAAAACTTAATTTAGCTTAAAAACTTTTATGTAGGAGTCTTAGCTTAAGAGCGATTCGGGACCGATCTGAGAGCAACTCTGAGTAAGGAAAAGACAAAAACTTTCATCTTAGTGAGGAGGTGGGGTTGACCCTGTTGCTATGTATGACACAATCTTTTGAAGACTGTGATTGGTTGGTTGTCCAAGAAGGAAAAAAAGAGTGATTTTAAGTAAAGGGTCTATTTTAATTCTCACTTTGAATTTACATGCGTAATTTTTTCCTATTTGACCGTTCTCTCTCTCTCTCTCTCACACACACACACACACACACACATTATATGTGTGTATATAAATCCTTTTTTTATTTATCATGCTTTTAATTTCCTATAAGGTATTTTATTGGCTTAGAATGATAAACATTGTTCCACTCTTTCCAATTACAGTGATTGCTGTCCTATTTAAGTGGCGGTTTGAATGTTGGTTTTAATGTATCAAACATGGAATCAAAACCAAGAAGTGCGAGAAAGCCAAACTGGACAGAGGAACAGTGTTAGCCCAGTTAGTGGATGAACACAAAGCCATTTGAGAAAATTTGGGCCGGATGTCACAGCAAGGGACAAGAAGCAGACATGGGAGCGTATAGCACAAAATATTAACGGTTCATTTCCCCTGCTTGTGCGCACATATAAGCCTGCTATATTCATAAATGCAGTTTTTTTGAGCTTGCAAGGTGGGAATGTCCAGTGGAAACTAAATGAACTGCGACACAATAAGATGTTCTGAAAGTGCTGTAATTGTTTGTGTGATCACTTTGCTTACAGAAGGTTGTGACAGACCCAAATCATCACGATTGCATTGTTGCATTTTCCCAGTTGCCAAATATCGTAATGTAGTGATTACTTTAATTTCTGGCGCTATGGCATTTCTGCACTGTGTCGGAGATGTTAGCACGTCTCTAATAAGACCAGTCACAAACATGATCCCAGCACGATCTAATCTATAGTGTCTTATTAACTCACTGTCATCCATTGTCTGCAACACATTTCTTCTGCCTCTTCATCTTTCTGCCATTTTCTCCTCTGCTAAAGAAATTCTTAAGCCTCTTAAAAGTCCTCGTCTGTGCTCCTAACAAGTTTGATCTTAAGACCTCTATTAAGGGTTAAGATGCTTTCTGAATTACTTTTCTTTACTAGGATTTTCTTTAACAGTTAACGCCAAGCTTTCTAAGAATTTTCTTAGAATTTTGTCCCTAGGAGCTACTTTTTGCATTAAGATTCTTTATGAATACGGGCCCAGGAGTTTATTACACAGAATGTCACATGCTTATTATAACTGTATTTAAGTTGATGTATATGCTTTTATTATTCGTTAATTTTCACAAATTTAGAAAAGTACTCAAATTACATTACTTTAAAGTAATTGAAAAAGTTACACTATTACATTTTAAACAGGGTAACTTGTAATCTGTAACCTATTACATTTCCAAAGTAACCTTCCCAACACTGGATATTCAGATGCACAGTATACTGTGAAAAAAAAAAAAAAAGATTGTCCTTCGCAAAAGAAAAAAAAAAAATTAGTTACGGTTTGCTGAAACCCAAAAGGCACACTAGTTATAAGTCAGAACTGAATAGAGATTAAGAACATTTCAGCCCAGAATCAAAAGAAAAATTTTAGCTGATTCCGGGACAAATTAAACCTTTCTGCCTTGTTTCACAATTAAACAACTATTCGGCCTCAAATTTTCATTACGGTCAGGAGAAAGAAATCTCATCCCCTAATTGAAATTCAGTAATACATCCTTTCTGCACACAATGAAATTCAGTACAACCAACACTTTAAATTTAATTTTTTTTTTAATGTAAATTGCACTGCTTTTCCCCTTTGATTTTAGAAGGGAAATAGGACTTTGACGCATCCGTGCTTCAGGGAAAGTGGATGTTTAAGTAGAACTCTTGGGGTGGAGACTCCAACTGGCAGAACGAGTTATAGCATCATGGGCAACAGAGTCAACTTAATTCTTTAAACTGAGCTTAAACCAAGTTCACAGTAGGTCTCTTTGAAGGTTAAGTTGACTTTCCTACAGAGGACCGCTTTTCCTTCTAGAAAAAGAGGGGACAGGTAGGACTACCAATTTCCCCACATTTACTGCACAAATCCAAGTTTATTAAACTAAACAAGAAAACAAGGTTTTCCTCATTTATTTAAAGTCAGCAATTTATTGAAGTCCACCTAAAGTCTTCTGTCGCCCTTGAACCATTACAGGACCGAGTAAGGCCTTGCCTTCCCACTGAACACCTAGAGAAAGGCAAATACCAAAGTCAAGTAGAGCACATGAAGTGTCAGAATCAATCTTAAAGCAGCTACCTACCCCCAATAGGAGCATCACTTCCCCCATCAGAACCACACGTTGATTCACAGCAAGCACAAGCCTGGTGGTTCCCATCAGCAGCAAGCCACCTGCAACAAGGAAAATCAGACACGGCAGCTTCATAGTGTTCTTAAGCAGCATGAACATACCCGTTGGAAAAGGAACAGGATTTGTGGAGAGCGTCACTGGGTGCAGAAGCAAGAGTGGCCTTCACAGTACACGTTATGTAGATCTGCAAGAGACACCGGTAAAGGTTCACAAAACCAGAGCAGATGGGATGAGGACTTAAATTCAGTCAATGTAGTACATACAGAATGACTGGATCCTCCCTGGAACATGAAAGCCTCCAGCTGGAACCGGATCTGGTCTTCCTGGGTTCGAGGCAAGAAGTGGGAGCTGGAAGCCGTAGCCTTGGCATCCACAAGGCACCTGATAAAGAGTGGTGACAACTCAGTGCATCTAGAGCATTAAGTCACCAGACCTTACCCTAATTCTAAGGGACAAAGAGCAGCTCAAGAACACCAGCTTCATGCATCAAGTGCCATGACCCATGCTGCATCCTAATCTTGCTACTTTGGGACAAATGGTCACCTCACAATTGAGTCTTTTACAGACTGCGGTCACAGTTACATGCACCCAGGTAATGCAAACTGGCCGGTCACCATACACAATTTAAGATTTGTGTACAATTTAAGTCTGACAGCCGCGGTCTTCATGTGATCAACTCCGCCAATTTTTGCATGCATTTAAGGGTAAATACTAGAAGAGGTTTAGAACCAGTGGCCCACATCAACAATGTTTGTGGTTATAACACTGTAGTAGGGGTTCATAGATCAAACCAATTCCTAGCCAGAGCACAAAAGATTGTGCGCAACATTAGCAATTAGTGCACACAGGTCTACGCTTCAAAAAACAGAGAACATCCAGGGACTTTTGGAATCAATTTTTCAACAACCTATGCTTCCAGACGCATTTAATCTCACATACTATTTAGGATGATAGTATGAACATTAGGACAGTCGTTCTCAGCAACGGGAAGCACTTGCAAAGAGGAGCTAAACCTAGAGTCAACCCAATTCTCATGGACCAAGTGCTCACTGAACAAACTTCGTTCTAGAGAATCAAGTGACAGGACTTTACCCATGATTCTCAATGAAGGAATATCTTGGAACAGAAGTCACATCAGGTACTTGGGTGGCCACACAGTGGTCCACAAACACACGAAGGGGGACGTGGTTGTACGCCTTCACAGATGCCTCAATATTAATAATGTCACCCAAGTAGTACACATTTGAAGGCCTCTGATTGGACCAGTCATCTGCAAGAGGAAAGAACGGTTTAGGCACATCCTCATTTCACAAGGCTTAAGATCTAAAGAAACTACACAAACCCATCATGAGGTTCATGGAGAACACCAAGACGTCCTCGCCAACCTCCGTTGAAGCATAAGGAACCCAAGTTGGCCTCAAAGCATTACTGCTCACATTACACAATCTGCAGTTCAAGAAGGTACCAAATAAAGGCTTCTAGTTGCAACGCCACAAGAAGCCATGCTGAAAGTGACATTCACTCACTTACCTTTGATAGTGGCATTGAACACCAACAACTGCACCCTCAGTACGGGTAATCGGAGTGCCAACAAATGCCACAGGGGTGTAGTTAAGAGCAAAGGTGTAGACGAGCTCATCCCCAGTCATCTGTAAGAGATGGAAGAGGTTAGCAAGTGGGTTCTGTTCAACTACACTTAAAAATAATAGGTTAAAAAATTTTTTTGCAGCGATGCCATAGAACTACTTTTGGCTCCCCAAAGCAGCTTTCAGTTATCATATCTTAGAAACTGAAAGGCTCTGTGGATGTTAAACACTGAAGTAACAACTGACACCAAAGAACCTTTGTTTTTTATTGGTTAATCCAGTAAGACATAACGGTTCTTACCATCAGCACACTATTGCAGTCCTGTAGTTCATATTCAAAGATGAGCACCCCAGAGGCAGAGTCCTCACCAACAACAGGACAGCCTCCCATAGACAAACCAGATGGCTGGATCAGCTGACCATTGTTGAACATATCTTTCTTCACCTCCACAAGAACCCGGTTCTCACTGCATTGAACAGCCACATTACTGAGAGTCACAGGTTGCCTCAACTGGAAGTTCACAGCTAACTCAGGTTGCACCTCTGGAACGATGGGAAAATTCCAGTCCAAAGGCTTGACTGGACCCTGCAACAGCTGCTTCTCCTGAAGACCAAGAGGCTCTTGTGCAAGTCTTCTTGAGTCAAGACTTGGAAACTGAGAAGCCTTTTGGAAAGGATTCAAGAACCCTTGAGAAGAAAGAGTAGGATCTCTGGAAGCTGGAGCTGATTGTGGCTTCACAATGCTCGGACTTTGACGGTGTTTCAAACTTCCCGATGCACTCTTCAGGTCAAAAGCCACAATCACAACCAACACTAACACACCTTGCAAGAAGCCCATTCTAACAAACTGTGGCACAATGCTCCAATGCACATCAGTATTGGCTTTGCTATTTGCTATTTTAGTAGAGCTATGAATTAAGGTGGCTCCTCCCCTTTCAGCTTAATTGATTAACTTTGATTCTCCTCTAGGCTTGTAGAGTTTATTCATCCCCAATTCAGAAAAGTCAATAACATGTGAATCTGAGATTTGAATCTTCATTTGCTCACTATTTTAGAAAAAAACACAACATTTTGCCTATTATAGATAGTAAATAGCATCTAAAAAGCATCTGTGTTTATAAAAAAGTATTCAATAATCATAAATATTCATTAATCATTTTTGTTTAGATTTTAGTGTATTCACTATGGTTTAATAGTAATTTCATATATACCTAAATACTAATATAAATGAGTAGAAAGGAAAATATTAGTAAATTGGCAAAATGGGAGGGACTAAGAAGCTCAGAAGTCACCAAATGTTAAAGTGAAGTGAAAAAAAAAAGTGAGTGAAGTGACATTCAGCCAAATATAGTGACCCATACTCAGAATTTGTGCTCTGCATTTAACCCATCCGAAATGCACACACACAGAGCAGTGAACACACACACACACACTGTGAGCACACACCCGGAGCAGTGGGCAGCCATTTATGCTGCAGCACCCAGGGAGCAGTTGGGGGTTCAATGCCTTGCTCAAGGGCACCTAAGTCGTGGTATTGAGGGTGGAGAGAGAACTGTACATGCACTCCCCCCACCCACAATTCCTGCCAGCCCGGGACTCGAACTCACAACCTTTCGATTGGGAGTCCAACTCTCTAACCATTAGGCCACGACTTCCCACGACTTCCTTAAAGCACAATAAGTGAGATTAAACATTATTAGCATTTTTTTACTCTTCATTGTGAATTTTTACTTCAATACATGTCAATCCCTGTAATGTCTGGAGATTTCATAGTGAAAGATATTGATCAGTACAAATTTTTATGAAAACAAACTGAAAATATACATTTAAAAGATGATTTAAAATCAATACTATATATATATATATATATATATATATATATATATATATATATATATATATATATATATATATATATAATTTCTAAATATAAACATAAATATATCAAATTTATTCTATAACACCATATAATACTAAAATAAAAATGTTAATGTAAGTTTGTCAGTGCTGTCATATCTGTACTGTGTAAAAACTTTAAATCTTGCAAAAAGATTGAGTCACAAATCATTACTTTAACAATATCCATCCGGGGTAAACAGCAGTTTTACTAGCCTCAAATGTAATGAGGTTAAAAGTTAGTAACACTTAAAATCACCAATATAAACAGTATCTGTTTATTAATATACATGTACTCCAAAAAGCAGCTCTGAGAAGGGCTTTTACAATCCAGTTTTCAGCTTTGTTCATTAATTGTCTTTAAGTTTGTTTTTCCAGTTCAGATGAACACTGATCATTGTCCACTCACATCAGCAAACCTCAAACACCGCAGCAGTTCGTCTAAAGCTAACCCAACAAAACTCAACATGAATTATGAAAAGGTTTGAGGCCGACACCGAGAGGAAGATCATGGCAGGACGCATGCGGACAGGTGCTGCTGTCGCCGTATACGCAAACAATGCTACCAACCACGCAAAACACTATTTTTCGTATAAAACTGGCTCACGCTATCTCATACAATCAAGGCAAAGTGCTACGATCACAAAAAGTCTGTTTGTAGCAAGTTTAGTCGTTGTGCTACTCCTACTGTCTGTGCGATGTTGTTGTGCCGGTTCAGCTGGGCTTGGAAAGTCTCAGCACGGCATCAGTCCAAACACATCGAGCCAACATACTATTTACGAAGCTCTGCTAAACAAAGGCCAAGCTACCCTGCCAAATCATACAGGTTCCCGAAGGAAAATAAAATCAAGACGGCCCTACCAGGATATTCTTTTGCTGTTGACTATCCTTCTCTTGGCTGGAGATGTAGAGCCTAACCCTGGTCCGCACGGAGCCGGTATTGGTGACGTCCTCTCCATGGACGCGCACGGCTGTCGCCTGGGACCTGCCCTGTATTACCGGTGGGACAACGGCCGCAGTCGGAGTCTGAACGTGGGAGGAAGCCGAGGATCACGCGGGTGCTCGTGGATGGCACAGGTGGACGGCATGCTGCGGTCTTCCCTGGATGCGCTGAATCCATGTGTGGCCTCCGGTTTGGATTCCACCTTACACGGAGCAACACGTGAGGAACACTTCACAACTTTGACGCATGCCAGTGGTAAGCTTTCATCATTCATGTCTCCGATGCTGGGGATCTCTACACCGGTAATGCGGCCTATTCATGATAAACGAAAACTTACTGATCTCAATCCAGCTATCAGGAAACATCGTAAGTTTAAATTTTTTAAAACTTTAAACCAGGCAAAAATTCTATGGGACCCACGCTCCAAACCAAGGGGATTATTAGGCGGACATATTAATGTCCGTAGTATGGTCTCAAAGAGCGATCAAATGGAACATCTACTAAATAATTCCAACCTGGATTTTCTTGGTGTCTCGGAAACGTGGTTAAGTAAATATTCCCCAGAGGCTGCTGTTAATGTATCTGGATACAATGTTTTCAGAAAGGACAGAGACAAAGGGCGAGGGGGAGGCGTGTTAATCTATGTGAAAGACACAATCAAATGTAATCTGATTGAATGGTCGCCTGGATTAGATATTGAATGCCTTGGACTGAACGTTTGGCTATCCCCTGAAATGTCATTTATTTTAATTTGTCTTTATCGTCCTCCTTCATCTACCATTGCTTTTTATGATAATTTACACAAACTGTTAAAACAATGTCAAGAAAGAAAGGAGTTAATTTTAATGGGTGATTTTAATATAAACTGGGAAAATAAAACTGATCGGAAAAAACTTAAAGATATAACAGACAAATTTGATCTCACCCAGTTAGTTCTTGGTCCCACCCGCATCACTCACTCCTCTCAGACGCAAATTGACTTAATGTTTACAAACAGACCGGAAAGGATAACAAAATCATACAATTTATTAACAGGTTTATCTGACCATAATATAACACTATTAGGAAGGAAACTCACCAAAAAAAGTTTTAAGAAAACAATCATAGTGAAACAACATCAATTGAGTATTCCTAAAAATGATATGGACAAATTCAAATCTGCCTTAAATGATATCGACTGGACTGATCTTCTGGTTATTGAAGATATAGAGAACAGTTGCAATATGTTTTCAAGCACTATTAATACTATAATATCCTTATATAACAGAAGAATGTCACACAGACCAAGACAGAAAAATTCTCAACCTTGGCTCAATGAGGCTCTCTGGAAACAGATGAGGGACAGAGACTCCTCACTAAAGATTGCACTTAAGTCAGGACTCAGAAGTGACTGGTATAGCTATACATCCCTCAGAAATAGAGTAGTAAGGAACATAAGGAAAGCCAAAGCAGATTTCTATATAAAAGTAATTGATGATGCAAAGGGAGATGGGAAATTAATCTGGAACAGTCTTAATAAATTAATTGGTAAAGATACTCAGCACTGCGCACCAGCACTTGAACTGAAATTAAATGGAATCATAACCAGAGAAGAAGATATTATAGCAAGCACTTTTAACAAATTTTTTATCCAATCAGTTGAGGAACTGGCACAGAAGTGCATTACTAGTAATATAGTGAGCATTCCTATTGATAATGACAAACCAGTTTTTAGAATTGAGGAAATTAGTGAACTTGAGGTAGAGAATACCATAAATTCACTAAGGAACTCAAAAGCTAAAGATGCTTTTGGTCTTGATTCTGTATTTTTTAAAACTCATAAACAGTCTTTAATTATACCTCTTACACATTTAATCAATTTATCAATTAAACAAGGTATTTTCCCAAGTTCCTGGAAAACAGCCGTTCACTCCACGGAAACAGCCAACTGCTTTTTTATCGAGAACATCAAAATGAATCTAGATAAAGGAGGCGTGGTGGGTGCAATATTTTTAGATTTCAAAAAAGCATTTGACACCGTCGATCATGACGTTCTTTTGTCAAAATTATCCTACTTTAATTTCTGTGGGAATGCAATTAAATGGATGAAATCATATTTAACTGACAGAAAACAAAGCACACGCATTAACAACACTCAATCCACATATCTAAACTCTAGAATAGGTGTCCCTCAAGGATCTATACTGGGCCCCCTTTTGTTCAGTCTCTATATAAATGACCTGCCCACTGTTTGTCCATCTGTACATTTACAAATGTATGCAGATGACACAGTCCTCTACGTGCATGCTAAAAATAAACAACAAGCTGCACACCAACTGACTGAGGCCATGAGCAAGGTATCCATATGGCTAACTAATTCATGCTTACATCTGAACATAAGTAAAACAGTATGTATGTATTTTACAAAACAAACTACTGTGACTTATGACCCTGAGGTAATTGTTAACCAAGATAAGGTTAGAGTGGTATCTGACTTTAAATATCTGGGAATCATCCTAGACTCACAACTCTCATTTAAAAAGCATACAAAAAAGGTTGCCAATATTGTTAAATTTAATCTTGCAAAATTTAAGCATATGAGATCATATCTACCATTGAAGGCTGCAAAGCTTTTCTTGCATGCGATGATCTTATCACATTTTTCTTATTGTTTAACAAGCTGGTCGCAAGCCAATAAAACAACATTGCAACCATTGGAGTCACTCTATAAACAGGCATTAAAGACATTGGACTGTAAGGCTAATAGCTATCATCATTGTCACATAATCAAAAAACACAATATGTTTAGCTTTGAAAACTTCAGACACTTTGCTGACGCATGTCTTGTCTTTAAGGTACTCCGTGGGCTTGCTCCACCACCACTGTGCCAGTTTATAAAACAGAAAGATAGGGTCAATAGAGTAACCAGAGCAACAACCAGAGGGGACTGCATAGTTCAATATAGAAAAAGTAGGATTGGAAATACAGCCTTTTCTGTCAGAGCTACAATTTTTTGGAATAGCCTACCCAATGAGTTAAGGGAGTGTAATAGTCTCTCCTCTTTTAAAAACCAGCTTAAATCTTGGATTAGGGATAATTATAATTGTAACCATACACCAAATGTTTAGGTTTATGAACATATATGTATGTGTATGTGTATGTGTATGTATATATATGTATATATATATATATATGTGTGTGTATATGTGTATGTATGTATGTATGTATGTATGTATATTTTTTTATTATTTGTTCATATACTGTATCTACTTTATACTGTAATTAAGTTGAGGGTTGATGATGTGAACAACATATTGTCTGTTTGAGAGTATGCCCATATTGTTTTAAAATTTCTGCTGTATTTATTACATTGCTACTGTATTTTAGTGTATCTTTATTGACTTTTGTATTTTAGGGTGCCTGTTAAGATCTGGCTAGGGACATCAGATGGAAAATAGCACTTGTAGCTAACTCTGGCTTGTTTACAGCAAGTAACTTGTCTGTTGATCAATGAGCATTGTCCCTATCAAATAACATAAATCAATTAAATTAATTAATTGTGCTTTTACAACCATTTACTCCAAAACACTTAAATGACTTTTACATCATAGTAATGACGGATAAATGCTGATTAAACCATTGTGTTGAAGGAGCTCAACCTGTGGATATGATCAGTTTTTAAATGAACGTTTCATGATATTCAGATGCACAGTATCATGCGAAAAAAGTGATTGTCCTTCGCAACAAAATTTTATTTTTAATTTACAGTTTAGCCAAAACCCAACAAGAACACACTGCTTTTGTTTTAGGCACAAGTCAGAAATGAATAAAGAGAGTGACTCTTAACAAGAACATTTTTTTAAATCATATTTCAGCCCAAAAAAATAAAATAAAATAAAATAATAATAATAATAATATAATTATTTTATATTTTAGCTGATTCTGGGAGAATTAAACATTTCTGCCTTTTCTAATAACAATTAAGCAACTGTTTGGCCTCAAATTCTCATTATGGTCAGATGAAAGAAATCTCATCCTCATTACTGAAATTCAGTAATACATTGTCCATTCTGCACACAATAAATAAAATTCAGTACAACAAATACTTTCAATCGCACTTTTTATAGTCTTCTGACTATTATCAATTCCTCATTGACATTAGGATATGCCCCCTGTAGCGTATCAGACCCGAACCAGACAAATTAAAGAGTCGATCAGGACCTTGGTAGAAACATTAGCCAAATTCCTCAAAAAGGCAACAGGATGTTATAAATAAATTCCTAGTGCCACAAGAAGCAAGATAACCAACCAACTATTTCACAGAATAGCTTTAAACATTAACACCATTAGAACAATTATTACTCCTTGGATTGTCCCCCCCCCCCCACCTAGCAGAGCCAGACTGAAATTCCTAAGGGGACCTTTTAACCTCTGGTCTCCACAGAACATCTTTATGTCAGAGAATGGCACAGGAACTGTCTTTTGTAGCACCAAAATGAACTCAAAAGGACTTTTAAATGAATATCAGTCCATTGCTTAACTCCATATTCATTTATATGTAAGCCACACATTTGACTATCATGTTTATAATCACTTACTGTGTATGTCTTTAAATAACTATTGGATAGCTTAAGGATTCATATTCATGTTTAGTACCGTATTTTCCGGACTATAAGTCGCACTTTTTACATAGTTTGGCTGGTCCTGCGACTTATAGTCAAGTGTGACTTGTTTATTTACATTACATTTACATTTATTCATTTGGCAGACGCTTTTATCCAAAGCGACTTACAGATGAGGACAGTGGAAGCAAACAAAAACAACAAATAACAAGTGCCATAACAAGTCTCAGTTAGGTTAACACAGTACACGTAGCATGGGATTTTAAATAATATAATAAAAAAGAAAAAGAAAAAAAGAAACTGATATAATAAAAAAAGAATAGAGCAAGCTAGTGTTAGAGTTCACACACACACACACACACACACACACACACACAATTGCATAATAAATGAAAAGAAAATAGAATACAAAAAGATTAGAAAGGTAGTAGGGATGGGACGATAACCGGTTTTATTGATAACCGTGATAAAATGTGCTGAAGGTTAGTAATATCGTTTAAAAATGAATTATCATTAAAACCGTGTTTGATTATCGCGGTTTTAATAACTCACTATTAAATCATGTCCAGCCAGCAACAGTCTGACGCAAGCGCAGCGCACAATGTTTTTTTTGTTTTTTTTCGAGAAGGAATGGCGAAAGTCAGTGACTTTTCTATGCTTCTACACTTTTCATTGTAAGGAAGGAAATGCCACAGAATTTAATCTTTCTTTAAATTAAGTGCATAGAGTTGCTTGTTTTATTAGTTGTTTGTTGATTATTAAATATAAAACTTGCTGAAATGTTTTCAGTGTGAGCATCAACTATTTTTGAACACTTTCATCTCGTTTCAACAAAACCGTGATAATATTGATAGTCGTGATAATTTTAGTCACTATAATCGTGATATTAAATTTTCATACCGTCCCATCCCTAAAAGGTAGTTAGATTTTTTTAAAGAATAGAATTAGAATAGTGAGTGTTAAAGTTAGAGGGTCAAATAAAGATGGAAGAGATGTGTTTTAAGCCGATTCTTGAAGATGGCTAAGGACTCAGCTGCTCGGATTGAGTTGGGGAAGTCATTCCACCAGGAGGGAACATTTAATTTAAAAGTCCGTAAAAGTGACTTTGTGCTTCTTTAGGATGGCACAATCAAGCGACGTTCACTTGCAGAACGCAATCTTCTAAAGGGCACATAAGTCTGAAGTAACAAATTTAGGTAAATGGGTGCAGAGCCAGTGGTAGTTTTGTAGGCAAACATTAATGCCTTGAATTTTATGCGAGCAGCTATTGGAAGCCAGTGCAAATTGATAAACAGAGGTGTGATGTGTATTCTATTTGGCTCATTAAAAATTAATCTTGCTGCCGCGTTCTGAATTAATTGTAAAGGTTTGATAGAATTGGCTGGAAGACCTGCCAAGAGGGCATTGCAATAGTCCAGCCTGGACAGAACAAGAGCTTGAACAAGGAGTAGTGCAGCATGTTTCGAAAGAAAGGGCTTGATCTTCTTAATGTTGAATAAAGCAAATCTGCAGGATCGGACAGTTTTAGCAATGTGGTCTGAGAAAGTCATCAATCATAACTCCAAGGCTTCTAGCTGTTTTTGAAGGAGTTATGGTTGATGTGCCTAACTTGATGGTGAAATTGTGATGAAACGATGGGTTTGCTGGAATCACAAGCAGTTCTGTCTTGGCAAGGTTGAGTTGAAGGTGATGGTCCATCATCCAGGAAGAAATGTCTGTTAGACAAGCTGAGAAGCGAATACCAACCGTCGGATCATCAGGATGGAATGAGAGGTAGAGTTGAGTGTCATCAGCATAGCAGTGGTATGAAAAGCCATGTTTCTGAATGACAGAACCTAATGATGCCATGTAGAGAAGAGAAGTGGTCCAAGAACTGAGCCCTGAGGCACCCCAGTAGTTAGATGTTGTGACTTAGACACCTCACCTCTCCAAGATAATTTGAAGGACCTATCTGATAGGTAAGACTCAAACCATTGAAGTGCGGTTCCTGAGATGCCTTTTGCCAGTAGGGTTGATAGGAGGATCTGGTGGTTAACCGTGTCAAAAGCAGCGGACAGATCAAGCAGGATAAGTACTGAAGATTTGGATTCTGCTCTTGCCAGTCTTAGAGCTTCAACAACTGAGAGCAAGGCCGTCTCAGTTGAATGTCCACTTCTGAAGCCAGATTGGTTGCTGTCAAGGAGGTTGTTGTTTGTGAGAAATGTAGAGACTTGGTTGAACACAGCTCGTTCAAGTGTTTTTGCAATGAAAGGAAGAAGGGAAACTGGTCTGTAGTTCTCTAAAAGAGATGGGTTGAGGTTGGGTTTCTTAAGTATTAGTTATACGTGCCTGTCTAAATGATGAGGGAAAAACACCAGTGTGGAGGGATGTGTTGATGATGTGAGTGAGTGCAGGTACAACTGCAGGAGAAATGGCTTGAAGGAGATGAGATGGAATAGGATCAAGCGGGCAAGTAGTAGAGTGATTAGAAAGGATGAGTTTTGAGACTTCTGCCTCAGAGAGTGAAGAGAAGGATGTAAATGAGTGTATGTGTAAATGTCGCAGATATTTTTTACCTTTGAAAGGTTTTTGGTTTGTTTGTTTGTTTTGTTTTATAAATTTTGTGGTAATACTTGTGTGAAAATTGTATTGATCTACATGATAGTTTGGTAATAGTGACACCCCAGGGGGGAAAAGGAGTAATATAAGACGTATTGGTCATGTGATTTTATATTTTGCGTGCTCACCGGAAAAGGAAAAAGAAAAAAGATAAGAGAGAAACACGAGGTGTCGCACACAAATCGAAAGAGGTAAAATAGAAAGAGTGTTCGAGCAAAATTGTCTACTAATGTCTCCTGAGTCCCGATTGGAAAGCACACGGTATGTTTGTATGCATTTTGGTTATTGTTTATTTATAATTTGATGTACTGTGTACATTGATTTCAGTTTTCAGTTTCGAGTGATGTCATGGTAGAATCACTTCAACAAATTTGATTGTAATTTTGGTTTATTTTTCAGTTTTTTCACGGTGTCCATTCAATTTTTGTGATATTGAATATCATGATTCCTGAAAGGAAGACATTAAAAGTTTGAAGGCATCAGTTGAAGCGTGATTTTTCTGATTTTTCTGGAAAAAACATTCAGGAGCCGTTATAGTATGTTTGATGGTGATATGAGCTTGACTGATTGTGGTGTGGAAAATTGTGCACTATTGTGTTTAATTTTATTAATGAAAAACATTGCAAAGCCGTCAGCTATTAGAAATGAAGCAGGAGGTGGAGGAGGAGGACAAAGAAGTGAGGAAAATGTTTTAAAAAGCATGCAAGAGTTAGACGAATTGTTAATTTTGTTATGGTAGTATGTCATTTTTGCAGTGGAGACATTAGCAGAGAAGGAAGATAGGAGTGACTGATACACATTAAGGTCAGCAGTATTTTTGGATTTGCGCCACACCCTCTCAGCAGCTCTAAGCTTAGAATGGTGTTCGCGTAGAACATCAGATAACCAAGGGGCAGAAGGGGTGTTACGGGCTGGCCTGGAAGATAACGGACAAACAGTGTCTAAACAAGATGTAAGAGTGGAGCAGAAAGTATCAGTAGCACTGTTAGCATCCAAAGATGCAAACAGTTTAGGGGAAGGAAGTGAAGATGAAACCACTGCAGATAGCCGGGAGGGTGAAAGTGTGCGTAGGTTACGTCGAAGTGATCCGACGTGTGCAGTGGAGTAACCAGAAGATGATCAGTAGAGCAGTGTCGTGTATAAATAAGGTCCAGTTGGTTGCCTGATTTGTGAGTAGCAGTAGTTGACACTCGGTTGAGATCAAAAGAGGCAAGCAGAGTGTGGAAATCAGCAAACAGAGGTTTATCTAGATGGATGTTGAAATCTCCAAGCATAACTAGGGGAGTACCATCCTCAGAAAAGGAAGTCTAATTCATCCAAAAAGTTACCCAGTGGTCCTGGGGGTCGATAGACAACTACAAAATGTATTTTAAAAGGGTAGGTAACAGTAACTGAATGAGATTCAAAGGAGCTGTTGATACCCAAAGAATTTATCAAAATTAATTTGACATGAACCAAGAGAAATGAACCAAGAGAAAACATTACCTTCTCCAGCCACGAGAGGGCACTCTATGTTGCTCAGTGCTCCTGTAGTCTACCACTGAGCAGCGTAGAGCGCCCTCTCGCAGCTGTAGACGGTCAGGATTTAGACCATATCATAGTACTAAGACTGCTCTGCTTAGAGTTACAAATTATCTGATCTTATGATCTGATCATGGTTGTATCTCTCTATTAGTGCTATTGGATCTTAGCGCTGCTTTCGACACTATTGTCCACAACATTCTTTTGCATAGACTAGAAAACTTTGTTGGCATTAATGGAAGTGAATTAGCATGGTTTAAATCATACTTATATGACCGCCATCAATTTGTAGCAGTGAATGAAGAGGTATCATATCGATCACAAGTGCAGTATGGAGTACCTCAAGGCTCAGTACTAGGGCCATTACTCTTCAAGCTTTACATGTTACCGTTGGGAGATATCATCAGGAAACATGTTGTTAGCTTTCACTGTTATGCTGATGATACTCAGCTCTATATTTCTTCACGGCACGGTGAACCATACCAATTTGAAAAACTAAAGAAATGCATAGTCGATATAAAAAACTGGATGACAAGTAATTTCTTACTGAAATTAAAATATCAAAATCAACTGTGGGCGGTAGATCCTTTTCCTATTTAGCTCCTAAACTCTGGAATAACCTACCTAAATTTGTTCGAGAGGCAGACACACTCAGTTTAAATCTAGATTAAAGACCTATCTCTTTAACCTGTCTTACACATAACACACTAATACATTTCTACTATTCAAATCTGTTAAAGGATTTTTAGGCTGCAATAATTAGGAAAACTGGGACCAGGAACACTTCCCAATATACAATGTACTTGCTACATTGTTAGAAGAATGGCATCTATGCTAATATTAGTCTGTTTGTCTCTTATTCCGAGGTCACCATAGCCACCAGATCCAGTCTGTATCCAGATTAGATGGTCACTGCAGTCACCCGGATCCAGTACGTATCCAGACCAGATGGTGGATCAGCATCTAGAGAGGACCCCTACAGCCCTGAATGTCAGCAGAAATCTGTCACAATGTGACTTTGCTGCAGTCTGGAACAAGATGGCGGCACGTCCGCTTGTCTCGCTCCCAACAGAACGGTGTTTTTGTGTTTTTTGTCTTGTAATTCACAGTGTTTTTGTACATCTTCATCATGTCTACCTGTCTTTAAGCGTGCATACAGCCATGAGTTTCTGCTGAATGTTGGCATAACCAAATTTTTTTAGTTAAACTCCGCCTCGATTTCGTTAACTAAATTGCACAGATACTATTTCAAATTAACAGGATGATGACTTTATTGAATTCATTGATGAACTGCCTTTTCGCAACACTGTTTTCTTATTTAATGCAATTCAGTCGCTTTGTTACAATCTGTATTGTTAAAAGTGCTATATAAATAAAGGTGACAACTTTCTGCACACAATAAATTAAATTTGTGTTAAATTAAACTTTTCAATTGCACTTTACAAGTGTTTTTTTTTTTACTTAAATTTCACTGCTTTTCTCTTTTGATTTTCATAGTGAAATATGACTCACCCATGGAAAAATGTCTCCACAAAAATTTTATACTTTCAATAAATTGTAAATGACCATCACAATGAATCATCTAAAGCCAAAAAAAAAGCCTTCATTTGAAATGCATGTATGGGTTTAAGCAATAGTTACTAAAAAATAAAATTTGCTGATAAAGTGCTCAGACTCAGGTTGAAGATGTAAAGGAGTTTGTTTCTTCATCAAATTTAGTAGCATGGCATCACTTGCTCTGTAGTGAACGGGTGCCGTCAGAATGGGAGTTGGTGGTTCCATTGCTGAGCAAGTGGGAAGCATAATGGGAAATATTTAAAATTATAACTTTTTTTTATGCTAAAGTTTTTTTATGCAAGGAGAAATAAAACCCATTAATTTGTATTTACCCAACATCTAGTTCACAACAAGATGCATACAAAATATCTGCAGTGCTTCAGAGAAGTGGGTGTTCAAGTGGAACTCTTGGGGCAGAGACTCCGATTGGCAGAAGAATTTATAGCGTCATAGGCAACAGACCACTTAACTCATTAAACTGAGCTTAAACCAAGTTCACAGTAGGTCTCTTTAAAGATGAAGTTAACTTCCCTACTGAGAAGGGAGCTTGTCCTTTTAGAAAGAGAAAAAGGACAGTATGACTACAAATTTCCCCACACAACTCCTGGCTGCATGGTGCGCTCACAACAACCTGCTCCTTAACACCAGTAAGACATAGAAGCTCATTGTGGACTTAAGGAAAAAGAAAGGAAGCACACACGACCCCATCCACATCAACGGGATGGTTGTTGAACGGGTCTCCAGCTTCAACTTCCTGGAAACTACCATCTCTGAGGACCTGTCCTGGATCACAAACATCTCCAGCCTGGTCAAGTAGGCTCACCAGGACAAGGACAACGACCAGCAGACTCAGGAACAGCTTTTTCTCTACAGCAGTCTCCTTACTGAATTCTGCCCACTGAGGCCCCACTGATTTACAACAACAAAAAATGTACACTCGTTATTACTTGCATTACTGTCTGTTCTTTCATATAGGACATTCCATTTGCACACTGGATTTTTTTTTAAATGTCCATTGCACTAATGTAAGTGTTCATAGTTCTGCTTATAGTGTACATACACTTATTACACAATAAAGCTGTCTAGTATGTTCATAGTACACCTATTTGTCTATCATGCTGATAGTATTAAAAAAAAAAAAAAAAAAACTAATTGACTGGAATTTTCTGAAAAATTAATACAAGACGTAGTCAACCAGATGATGAACACTCTTAACAGCAATTATTAGAGTGTGTCTGAACCCCAAACACTATCAGGAAGGCTATTCCAGAGTTTGGGAGCCAAATGCGTAAAAGCTCGATCTCCTTTATTGGACTTTACGGTCCTAGAAACTACCAGAAGTCCAGCATTTGTGTCTACCGAAGTTAGGTACGTAGCAGCTAAACCAGTCAGGGGCATAGTCAAGGAATAATTTGTAACTCAAACAGAACTTAATAGGTAGCCATGGCAGAGACCGTAAAATTGGGGTAATATGATCATGTTTCCTTGACCTGGTAAGGACTCTAGTCGCTGCATTTTGGACTACCTGTGGCTTGTTTTTTGAAGAGGCAGGACAACCACCTACTGCAGAAGTGCATTACAATAGTCTAGAGGTCATGAATGGATGAACTAGCTTTTCTGCATCAGAAACAAATAACATTTCATAGCTTGGCAATTTTTTTAAGATGGAAAACTGTTTTCAAAAGAAAATATTGCTGTCTAATATACCACCCAGATTCTTACCTGAATTTAATAGAAAATTATTGGTCATGCAAACCTTTATATTAACACTCTTAGCTTAGATAGTCTAGAAGTCTCATATATAGTGGAGTATCATCAGCATAACGGAAACTAATCCCATATTTTCCCCAATATTATGGAAGGGCAACATACTGAAAACAGAAGAGGACCTAGGACAGATCCTTGAGGCACTCCATATTTTACTGGTGAAATGAGACGCTGCCCATGTAAATAAACCATGGTAGCAATCAGACTAGTAGGATCTAAACCATCTTAGAGCCTGCCCTTGAATACCTGTATAGTTTTGTAGCCAATCTAGGATTGTCATGATCTATGGTGTCAAATGCAGCACTAAAATAAAGTAAAACTAGCAATGAGATTAATCTAATCTTTAGAGCACAACTCCAAATAGTTACTAGACAAGAGCAGAAGCAAGAACACGGTTTTCCATTTATTCAAAGTCAGCAATAGGGTTGTCCCCATTTGTTATAATCCACCTAAAGTCTTCTGTCGCCCTTGAACCATTACAGGACCGAGGGAGGCCTTGCCTTCCCACTGAACACCTAATTATAATTATTATTATAATTATAATTACATAATTATTCTTTTTTTTTTTCTATTTTTACTTCAGTGCATGTCAATCCTTGTAATGTTTGGAGATTTCATAGTGAAAGATATTCATCAGTATATTGCCAACATTTATTCATTTTTTTTTTTAGAAAGATTATGGAACTATGCATATTTTAGATGTATTAAGTCCCCACATCTAACAGTGACTGAAACTTTTTAGATGTTCTGAGACAACACTGTGATTCTCTTAAAATCCATCCATCTTTAAGATTATTCCAGAAATACATTTTGATGCATCCACAAAACAATCACATGAAACATGATGCTCTCTTGTGGCTGCTGGGATACATTGGAGATGTAAGTGAAATAAATGAATTATTTACCTAACAAATTATACATTTAGAACAATAAAATGGGTTGATTTGTAGAATTAGTTGAATTGTTAACACTTTAAAGAAACATAAACAGATACATGTAGTCACTTTTTTTAAAAACAATTGTCAAAACTTGTTTAATACTAAAACAACTAAATCTAAACTAAAAATAAATGCTTGAAAATAAATTAAAGCAATAGAAAATACTAGAATTGAAAAGAAAACAAACTGAAAATATAAATTTTAAAGCTAATTAAAAATCAGTATTATAAATTTAAATATTTATAAATAAATATTTCAAATTAATAATATAATAGTATTACATATACGTGCTGAAAGTGGCACTTGGTTTTGCATTTGCCTATCGCGGGACTGCCCAGTCTCGATCTGCTAAATAGTGAGGCGTGGCCAGCTGACTTCAATCACAGGTAATAAGCCAAATACAAAAGCGTTAGGTTTCACCGTGGCAGCTCTCGTGTGAGCCCTCCTCGTGTGAAGACCGACGAGTGTAAAGACAATCGACTCTACCTGCGCGACTCCACTGAGCAAGGACACCGACAGGGAACTTGAGTATTGCTTTTCTCCTCTTTCTTTACTTTTTGTATACCTTGTACTCAAATATCTCTTACACTTGTAGTCACTACATGCTTTCAGATCTCTACTATCACTACTAACACTCGGAGAGCTCTACTACTACGCTCTCTATTTCAGTTGGTCTCTGGATCCGCCAGTCTGCAGTTAACAAAGCAGACTTCATTTCTTCTATTGCTACTCATTCCGGTCTCAACCTCATGGCACTGACAGAGACTTGGATCAAACCTGAAGATACTGCCACCCCTGCAGCCCTCTCCACTAATTTCACTTGTTCCCACACTCCTCGTACCACTGGGAGGGGTGGAGGTACAGGTCTCCTTATATCAAAAGAATGGAAATTTGATCTTCAGCCATCACCTACAGGTACTGGTCCATTTGAATCACATGCCATTACTGTAACCCACCCTGTTAAAATCCACTTTGTGGTCATTTATCGTCCCCCAGGTCAATTGGGAAACTTCTTGGAGGAGTTGGATGTGCTGCTATCAAACTTTCCTGAAGATGGTACTCCTCTGGTACTGCTTGGTGACTTCAACATCCACCTAGATAAGCCCCAGGCTGCTGACTTCAAAACTCTGCTCACCTCATTTGATCTCAAGCTAGTGTCTACTACAGCGACTCCCAAATCAGGCAACCAACTGGACCTCATCTACACGTGCTGTTGCTCTGTGGACAACACTTCAGTTGCTCCACTGCACACCTCAGACCACTTCCTCATTACTGCTAACCTAGCACTTACTTAGTTCCTCACACTCCAACGCAGGTCACCTTTCGACGGAACCTATGCTCACTCTCTCCATCTCGCCTATCTTCTGTGGTTTCATCCTCACTTCCTGCACTCTCTCAGTTTTCTGCTCTGGACACGAACAGCGCTACGGACACTCTTTGCTCCACTTTAACATCTTCCTCGGACAACTTGTGCCCACTGTTGTCTAGACCAGCATGCACCGCCCCATCTGCCCCCTGGCTGTCCGAGGTTCTCCGTGAACATCGCTCTAAACTCAGGGCTGCAGAGAGGAAATGGCAGAAATCAAGAAACTCTACCGACCTCAGTGTGTATCAGTCTCTCCTCTCTTCCTTCTCTGCAAATGTCTTCATGGCTAAAACATCCTACTACCACAACAAAATTAACAACTATTGTGACACTCGGACACTCTTCAAGACTTTCTCTTCTCTTCTTAATCCGCCGCCACCACCTCCTCCATCGACTCTTACAGCGGACGACTTTGCAGCTTTCTTCACAAATAAGACAAGATCCATCAGTGACCAATTCTCCACACCGCAGACTGAGGACAACTTCACAATGACCGACGCACACTCTTTCTCCTCCTTCTCCCCACTCTCAGAGATGGACGTCTCAAAACTTCTCCTGTCCAATCATCCTACTGTACACTTGATCCCATCCCCGCTCACCTCCTTCAAGCGATCTCTTCTTCAGTCATACCTTCGCTTACTCACATTATCAACTTCTCTCTTCACTCTGGAACATTTCCCTCAGCATTCAAGCAGGCTCGGGTAAGCCCACTGCTCAAGAAACCATCTCTAAATCCAGCGCTTCTTGAAAACTACAGACCGGTATCCCTTCTTCCATTCATTGCAAAGATACTTGAGCGAGCTGTGTTCAACCAGCTTTCTATGTTCCTTGTACAGAACAACCTCCTTGACAGCAACCAATCTGGCTTCAAAAGTGGCCACTCAACTGAGACTGCTCTGCTCTTGGTTACTGAAGCCCTGCGACTAGCAAGAGCAGCTTCAAAATCCTCGGTACTCCTCTTACTGGACCTGTCTGCTGCTTTTGACACTGTTAATCACCAGATTCTCCTGTCCACCCTCAGAAAGATGGGCATCTCTGGAACTGCACTCCTGTGGGATAAGTCCTACCTCTCTGACAGAGGTAGGACCTCTCTGACAGATCCTTCAGTGTGTCTTGATGTTTCAAAGTCACACCACCTTGCTAAAGGGGTTCCTCAAGGCTCAGTACCTGGACCACTTCTCTTCTCCATCTACATGACATCATTAGGATCTGTCATTCAGAATCATGGCTTTTCTTATCACTGCTACGCTGATGACACCCAACTCTACTTCTCATACCAGCCAGATGACCCGATGGTAGCTGCTCGCATTTTAGCCTGTCTGAGTGACATTTCTAGCTGGATGAATGACCATCACCTTCAGCTTAACCTTACGAAGAAAGAACTCCTGGTGATTCCAGCTAACCCATTGCTTCATCACAACTTCTCTATACAGCTGGGCTCATCAACCATTACTCCTTCTAGGACAGCCAGAAACCTAGGAGTTGTGATGGATCATCAGTTAAGCTTCACAGACCACATTGCTACAACGACCCGGTCCTGCAGGTTTGCTTTATACAACATTAGGAAGATTAGACCCTTCCTGTCAGAGCAAGCCACCCAACTTCTTGTCCAAGCTCTTGTTCTCTCCAGACTGGACTATTGTAATGCTCTCCTGGCGGGCCTTCCTGCATGTACTGTCAAGCCTCTGCAGTTGATCCAGAATGCAGCAGCGAGGGTTGTCTTCAATGAGCCGAAAAAAGCTCACGTTACTCCTCTCCTCATCAGGTTACACTGGCTACCAGTAGCCGCTCGCATCAAATTCAAGGTACTGATGCTTGCCTACAAGACAACCACTGGCACGGCACCAACTTACCTAAACTCACTGGTTAAATCTTATGTGCCCTCCAGAAGTTTGCGTTCTGCAAGTGAACGACGCCTTGTGGTGCCATCCCAAAGAAGTTCAAAATCACTCTCACGGACCTTTTTCTGGACTGTGCCCAGCTGGTGGAATGACCTCCCAATCTCAATTCGAACAGCTGAGTCTTTACTCATTTTCAAGAAACATCTAAAGACTCATCTTTTTTGCCTGCACTTAACCAACTAACACTAGCACTTTTCCTTTTCTTGTCTTTTCATTTATAAAAAAAAAAAAAAACCTGGCTATGTGTTCTATACTAGACTAATTGAGACTTGTCATGGCACTTGTATACTGTAGTTGTTCTCTTGTTGACCTGACTGCTTCTATTGTTCTCATTTGTAAGTCGCTTTGGATAAAAGCGTCTGCTAAATGATTAAATGTAAATGTAAATATATTAGCATAATACTACAAAAACATTTTTACTGTAAGTTTGTCAGTGCATATTTGTACTGTGTTAAAACTTTAAAACTTGCAAAAGTATAGTCACAAATCATTACTTTAACAATTTAGAACATTTATTTTCTGAATGAAAAATATAGTTGTTTACAATGGGATATAATTTGGCTCTTCTGCCAGCTGTAAATCACTCATGATGATGATGGCAACGGCGGAGGCGGAGATCTCACTTTACACAACCAAAACAGATGAGAATCCGGGGTGAACAGAAGTTTTATTAGCTTCAAATGTAATGTGGTTAAAAAAGTTACTAACATTTAAAATCACCAATATAAACAGTATCTGCTAATTAATATACATGTTTTCCAAAAAGCAGCTCTAAGAAGGGCTTTTATAGTCCAGTTTTCAGCTTTGTTCATTTAATTGTCTTTAAGTTTGTTTTTCCAGTTCAGATGAACACTGATCATTGTCCACTCACATCAGCAAACCTCAAACACCGCAGCAGTTCGTCTAAAGCTAACCCAACAAAACTCAACATGAATTATGAAAAGGTTTAAGACCGACATTGTGCTTTTACAACCAGTTACTCCAAAACACTTAAATGACTTTTACCTCATAGTAATGACGGATAAATGCTGATTAAACCATTGTGTCGAAGGAGCTCAACCTGTGGATATGTTCAGTTTTTAAATGAATGTTTCATGATATTCAGATGCACAGTATCATGTGAAAAAGTGATTGTCCTTCGCAACAAAAAAATATTTTATTTTCCAGTTTAGCCAAAACCCAACAAGAACACACTGCTATTGTTTTAGGCACAAGACAGAACTGAGTAGAGGGAGTGACTCTTAACAAGAACATTTTTGATCATATTTCTGCCCAAAATCAACAGAAAAAAAGGAAAAAGTAATAATAATAATATAATTTTATATTTTAGCCGATTCTGGGACAATTAAACCTTTTTGCCTTTTTTAATAACAATTAAGCATTTTGCCTCAAATTCTCACAATGGTCAGGTGAAAGAAATCTCATCCTCATTACTAACATTCAGTAATACATCGTCCTTTCTGCATACAATAAATAAAATTCAGCACAACAAATACTTTCAGTTCCACTTTACTAATGTATTTTTTTTTTTTAACTTAAATTGCACTGCTTTATTCTTTTGATTTTTGACTCACCCATGGAAAATTTTGGCAGGACGCTACATATATGTTTGGGTTTAAAGCAATAGTTTACTAAAAATGAAAATTAGCCAGAATGTGCTCACCCTCAGGTCATCCAAGATATTGAGGAGTTTGTTTCTTCATCAGAATTAGAGCAATGTAGCATTGCGTCACTTGCACACCCAGTGAATGGGTGCCGTCAGAATGAGAGTCTAAACAGCTTTTGGTTCCACTGCTGAGCAAGTGATGGTTTTCTCCAAATTCGGTACATTTTCAGTGAATGTAAATTTTTGGCCAAACTATTTCTTTCAGAACATGCAACAGCACCATTATGGTGGAATGTAGCATCTGTCTGTACTGCTTTATTGTAAATAACCAGCATGCAATTCAAATTAAAACACAAAGGGCCTAATGATTTGCTTCGACACATTCTGCTCCTTCACTTCCTCTGCAAACAGAATGGGTTATGCAGTTTCACAGTGTTTTAAGACTTAAAGAACTCGATATGCTGAAATCTCTTTGGTAAACCATCATAGCTGGTGTGTCTAAGATAATGAGGTCACTAACCGTTCACAATAAACCCACATTATTGTTCACTCCAATGCAAAAGTCGAGTCTGTGATGCTCTTTGGTGTGTCTGAATGCAGGTGGAAATGTGACCAGAGCTGCAAAAATACAAAATCATCCCTAATGCAATGAGAAAGCCTTTCTGATTATTATATTTAGAATACAGTTTTCATATACAATTTTAATACATATTGTAAATTAACCATAGGTTGTGTCTGCGATCAGAATAGAAACCCTCCCGTCTTTGGCAGCATTTAAACTTGAGATGCGTTAGCCGGGTGAAACCCCGTTCGTAGGGTTAAACTGTAAAATATTGCTTGAACATGCCGCGTATCACTGGACATGATACTTCAAACTCCCTGTTATATCCATCCCATGATGCAAATGAGTGAATCTCATGAGCATTCAAACATGTTGCATACAGAAAAGCAAACCTTTTTTGCATTTCAGCAAAATATTAAGCAAATTTTGACACAAAATCTGGGCTTTTCATGAGATTCATCCATCGACTGAAGTTCACATCTCAGTAAACACTGTGTCCGCTATTTTAATTTTTGCTTGCTAAAACTTCATGCGTAAACTAATAAAATCCACGAGGAACCCGGTATAAAAGAACAACTGCAGTTCAGCGTATCCTATTAAATAACAGAGCTGCGTCTATGTGCAGCAAAATAAAAGTGCTGGGACTGACATCCGTGTACAAGTCCACAGTGAAATCTGTGAATAATACTGGTAAAGCAGAGCGCACCGCAGCGTCCTTCATTACTGCCCCGTCACTAACACTGTGAGGAAGCTCCGACTGGGACCGAGGGGTTGTGAGAGGCTCCTCTGTGCCAGTGCTGGTCTCAGATCAGTCTGGAGTTTCTCAGGAACTGAATGAGGACTTTGTAAATGAAGGAGTACTGTGAAAGCGTCTGTACCATCATCATGCGTTGCTGCCGCAGCAAGTTCAGAACAGTCGGGACGTCCAGCATCTGTCAGGAAACATCGACACGTCAGTATTAAAACAGGAGTATTTCACAGCAGTTTTGAACGGGGCCAATCCAAATTTAGATTCTGAATTATGAAATATTTAATAAGCAAAGTACGCCATGTTTATTTGTAAAGCAGATTTTACATACAGCGATAATGCAAAGAGCTTGAGATAAAGTTTTACAAAATTGTAAATGGCTATTAGAATATAACTAAATAATTGAGTCTAGTGGTCGACCGATATATAGCCAAGGCCGATATATCGGCCGATATTTCGCATTTTTCAAATATCGGCATTGGCAGATAAGTTTTTTTATTTGGCAAGTGTGTTTGAGGCGGGAATTTATTTTGGCAGCGCTGAGAGCGGCAATGTCTGAGTGCACACAATGCTTAAAAATCTTACTCTTGTTTGTCGTCTCTAATAGTTCTGTCTAATACAGACAGAAGTCTGTCTAATAATCAAATAGAACGGTTGAACAATTAATGTATACACTGTTAAAAAAATCCGTAAATTTAGGGGTCACTTTACCGTGGATTTGCTACGGATTCGCTCCGTTTTGTGAAATACGGAAAGTTTGCTGTTGCGCAAGGCAGTATGGGTAGAATTTTCTCCCCCAGCCAGAATTTTCCGACGCCATTACATTCAGTGCGGTCAGTGCCAGCCTGAAGTTCTGCGAGACACATGGAAAGTTGGAAACAGGTTGGTTGTGTGTAATGAGAATAGGAATGGAGTGCCACCTCTCAAACAAAATATATTGAGTTAAACATGTTAAACACATGATAAGCACGTTTTCTGTTCATTTACGTCTGCATGGCGGGCGTTCTGTTCTGGTACCCCTCGCCAGACAGTCGCCTTTCCCCCATGAAATGTAGGACAAATTATTAGTTGGTTAATTTTATCTCGAAGGTTTCTAGGTTTTTAGCAGCATTCCAACCGGAGCTATACAGGGTAGTGTGGCTCGCAGCTGAGCACGGGACCTTTGCTGCAAGCTGCGTTAGCATTAGCATGTCGGCTGCGCTTCCTAAGTACTGGGTACGTCAAAAGCCCATTTTTTGTTCCCCCTCGTACATTAAATTGGTCTCGATAGGCAGTTGATAGTCGTGTGTGTTTCATGTCGACATCTGAATGTGTGCGTTTCGCGTAATTTTGAAGCGTGAGTGGACGTTTGCTGCTAGCTGCGCTAGCATTAGCCCGCCGCCTGTGCTTCGTAAGTACGTCAAAAGCCAATTTTTTGGATACACTCATGCCAATTTTTTGGATACTGAGTGTATCCACTCATTGGATACACTCATGGCTAAACTGGAGGAATTAGGAGTTCTCTCTGTAGATGACCTGAGCCTTGTGGACCCGGAGGACATTAAAGACACTCTGCCATTCATTCAGTGCAAAAGATTCGTCAGAGCTGTCAAAGCATTGGAAGCAGGTGAGTTTTTTCCCCTCTGTTTTAATGCAAGTTTTCTGAGACTACAAAGGCTGATTAAAAAATGCAAAAAAAAAGGTTGCCATCAGCTGTACATGGCAATAACTACTCTATAATTGGTTTTCGTAATTAGGTCCATTTGTATTCCTGGTGGACCCAAACTGGACATTGAGGACCAATGTATTAATTGATTCGTAACAATTGTGATGTGTTTAATTTATGGAGATGTGTGTCATGTCATCCATAGATTCACAAGCTCCACCCCAGTTCACCAGGCCTGGCCCCTCATCAACACCTGAGCCACAGAGGTTTCAGCTGCCCTCAACACCACCTGAGACAACCGACTCCCCATCCCAAGACACATATTCTGTACCATGGCACAAATTTCCCTCAAAAGTCATGGATGAGTTGCGTGAAAAGAAGTACATAATGGGGAAAGACAGACGAGAGATGGTTCGGATCGTCGCTGAAGATTACCTCCACAAACACCCAGGAAGACCTGGTAGACAAAAGCTGAGGGAACTCGCCAGTATGATTGTAGGACAATATCCTGCCTCCTTCAAGCTGACTGAGCCGTTTGGAAACAAACCTTTTGCAAAAGATGGTTCTGAAACTCTTTCGTCAGCTGGAACACCGAATTGAAAATATGAAGAGGCACAAAGCTCACTGAAGAGGCGAGCAGGGGGTGAAAATTCAACAAAGAAAAGGCCCAGAAATTCAGATCTGTATGGATGTGTGGCGTGGGATCCAATCATTGAGGGGACTGTGTGTAGAGAAGACCTGCTGTCTAAACGAGATGACTTGAAACGTGCCTTTCAAACCAGGGATCTTCAGGTGGGTCTGCAATCATCCATTATTTTCTTGTGTTGTAAGGACACGTGAAATTGTAGGACACATTGTGAAATTGTAGATCGTCTGACATCACTACGCCCATAGTCTATTGAAATTGATACCCTGTTTTATTATTTTAATTGGTTAGTTTGACTAACTGTTCAACTGTTTGACTAACTGCCTCATATCTTTAGGAGTCATCTGTTCGAAAATTGATGACTGAAACATATCCCATTCAGCGTGAAATCCTCAACGATGCTGATACCGCTATTGGCGTTGTAAAGGACAAGTGGCCGTTCCTGTTTGAAGTTCCTCACCTGTTTGATCATTCATCTAAACTCCTTGGCTTCTCTGTACAAAACAAGCTGGCACAGGTGTGTTGTTACTGTTATTATTATGATTGTGCTGTGCTGCTCCATATGGAGAGAATTTTGTCTTTATTAATCAATCAAAAAAAGAATTGCAACCAAAAAGAGAGTTGAGACCAAAAAAGATAAACTGGCAACCAATCAAATAGAATAAATTGGATGAACAATCAAATAGAATAGATTTGAGACCAAAAATCAGGAAGTGGCAACCAAAAAAGCAGAACATTTGAGATCAAAACAGAACAGGTTGCAAATGAAAATGAAATGATTAGAATTTTTTTTTTTTCAAAATTCTCTCCATAGCTGCATTTTTTGGAGGCCAAACGAAAATGAGTGTTAGTCTTAGGTACCTGTACAAAATTAACACCTTGAACCTTGAACAGGAACTTTCCAAAAAAGAAAAGGGGATCAATGACTTCCTTGACTCCAAAGGGATGAAGACGGGCGAAGGTCCAATACAGCTCATCTGTGGCATTGCAAAATACTTCAAGGAAGACTCTTATAAACTCTTCGACAAAAAAGAGGTAGATGTTGTAAATTTTAAACTGTGTGCATGATAATTATTTCCATCCAGTGGTGAACCAAGTAACCAATCACAGTATGAAGTATAGATTCCCCTAATTGAGCTGCTGATATTCTCTATAAACTCTCTCTCTATAAACTATTTACATTAATGTCTGTGCTTAATGGCTACCTCTGTCTGATGAAGACACTAGCAGATAGTCAATTTGCCAGCAGGTTTGTGTGCACTGGAAACATTAATTCATGTGTCATGTCTGTCACCAAAACAGATCTCTGCAGATCCTGAAGTCGAACTCCCAGTGACCCCATGCATCCTAGTCAGAGGTTTGTAGTTAAATATTTTTTGTATCTCAGCGAGCTGTTTTATAAGCTGTTGTTTTGTCTTATTAAAGAAATGTTTTGCTTGCCTTAAAATATAGGATTATTTTTTTTTGTACATGATGCTCAGAATTATTTTTTTTTCTTTATCTTTTTTTTTTATCTGTGTTTAAGGTGACAAGCAATTCAAGATTGCTCTTGATGGGTTACTTGTCAATGACCACATCACCTCTCCCATTGTGGCCTTGAGCTACGTCTTCTCCATGTTTTATGTCTGCAACATCCAATACCCACCGGAGATGGCTTTTACTCTCGAATTCATGCAAAGGTAAGCACTCATTGTTTGGAAATACTTTGTAAATGTGACTTTGCCATGCCTTTCTGCACCCGACCTGCTTTTTGTCAATCTACACCAAACCCCTTTGTCTGAGATGTACAAGCTCAAAATGTGTCGTCACATGCTGTGAGCTTTTAGATCAGCTGTTATTGGCTTATGATCCCCCTGAATATGGATTTGTTCGCAGATTTCGTAGCTCCCTGTTGAAGATTATTGTTGGAATAAATGTGTCATATTTTTTAAAATGGCAGGTAACATGCTTTTTGCTTTACATAGTGTCCCAAGTCAATCAAAAACAAAACAAACATAACATGATTCTAGTTGGGAAATGGAGCAAAAACATATTTTTCTTAGAATGGTTACTTGAAACAAAATTCGTTTGAACTATCTCTTTAAAACCATTAGCACCTGAGACCAGATTATGTCAGTGGTGGTCAAACCTTTTCATGTCAAAGACACACAAACTGAAATGTATTTGGCTGCAGACTCCAACCTCAAAATATGTTGTTCCAGGGACCCCCTCCAGAAGCAAAGACTAAACATATTAATTTAAAAAATAATACATGCTGGATTCATGCCCAAATGTTAATACTTTGATGTGTAACATGCACTGTATGTCACAGTTGCTCCACTCCATGTTTGAGGAACCCCCAGGACAGTCCATGTTTAAATGTGCTGTTTCACCTTTTGATAGTACGATGTCAACTGTGTTTTCTATCCCCTTCTGTGTTCTGTGCATTTATAATATCCCTGCACACATGTTGAGGATGCATGCTGTCATGTGTTGGTGATAAGCAGACTTCTCGCACTTGCAAACAATTCTGTATATGCGCAGTCTTAATGCATGTGTCTTGATAAGCTTAGCCACTGGC
The DNA here is from genome assembly GCF_963082965.1 of Carassius carassius. Taxonomy (NCBI): domain Eukaryota; kingdom Metazoa; phylum Chordata; class Actinopteri; order Cypriniformes; family Cyprinidae; genus Carassius; species Carassius carassius. The sequence goes on from NC_081785.1 coordinate 252,188, forward strand.
ACCAGCACCACAACAACATTGGGTACTAGACATATGGTCAACTAGAATGATAGAGAGGTTCATACATAGGGGCATATTGAAGAAAACAAATGTATGATTTTATTGAACTGCTCCACTCCTGTCAAGCCACACTACATGTGCAAACTTTGTCTGCATCTCACTATTATTATTATTTTTTTCTCAGAGTTTTCTTTGGGATCAATCCTGATCGAGGCTCCAAGGCAGAGAAGAAGGGGAAGAAACGGCACTTCATTCCTCCACAGGTGTGCAAGCTAGTTTCTCAGCTGAAGGAATTTGAATGCAAGCAGAAGGAATCTGAGTGGGCCATTTGAGCTGTTCTCAAAGCTCAGAAAATACCTTTTTGGACTGAATGTACACACACACACAGGCAAATCCAAAAACATGGGGCTTGGGAGTAGAAATACAGATTTTTACAGTATTATGTGAGTTCAGATGTTTTAACTAGATGCCCACAACACACATGCTGCAGTTTCAAATCCCCCATGTTAAGGGGGAGGGAAGGTGGGCGATATTTGTCATTCCAGGTAGAGCTTTGCCTGTCAATGTGGAGTTGGAGGTGTAAGTTTTAAGTTTTATTTTTTGCAGAAATCTCTTTATGGCATGTTGCACAGAATCATCCTTCTAAGGTCATGGTTGTTATTGCTGCACTGATGTTTTATAGAAAATTTGTATAATGTAATACTTCTAATGTTCTATTTGTTTTTTGTAGAAAGGTCAGACACTGGTTGCAGAGCTCTGCCTGTCGGTGTGATATGTGGAGTTGGAGGTGTAGGTTTCTGCATCCTCCTGGAGGGGGCTCCTCATTTTGCACTGACAGGTGAGACGGCAACAGCAATGCTGGCAGTTTTATTGTCTTATTTTGTCAATGTCTTTAACAAATCCATTTGTTATTAATGCCTGTCAGCCTGTGGGTGCTAACAAGTTGCTAGATTTGGCAGCTCCCTGTTAAAGGACATGGCTGTAGTTCTTTGAGAGAACAGCTGGTTTATGTATGTAAAATTGCTCTGAATGTGAAGGTGATGTTCTGAATGTTTTAATGGTTGTAATGTAAATATTGCAATTCATTCACCACAAAAAGTGCAATCACTTTAAAGCACTCGCAGCTGTTAAAGGAAATAAATAATTTTTGTGATTCTACATTTGTGCTTTATTGATGATAAACGGTATAGAGAACTGTACGGAATTAAACATTTTAGGATGACTGAAGTGTCCGCAAATGGTACGGATTGAGTACTTTAATAATACGGAATATTCCATTTTAAGTTTGATGGAAGTGTCCGTAAATGGTAAAGAAAAAGTCAGGTAAATCTACGGAAATATCCGTTTTAAGGTTTACGGAAGTGCCCGTACAATAATGGAAAAAGTGCTGGTAATTAATTACCAGCACTTTTTCCGTTTTTTAACTGAACTTTTTTTAACAGTGTACATAAAGTATTATATTAAGCCTATTAGTAATAGAGAGGCAAACATTATAATACTTTCTCGTGTTACCCTGGCTGTATTTGAAAAATATGATTCCCAATGCACACAGACTTCCCAGAATACTGAGTGCCCTGTTGATGACAGTATTTGCTTTTTTTAAATTACATTTTTTATTAAATATTTGTGAAAAATACTGTCATATAAAGTAAGTTTATGTTACACATTTTTTTTAAGCCGTTGTCAAATTTCAAATTTCTTAAATTAAAAATTATATCGGCTCTCCTGCTTTCCAAGATATTGGCATCGGCTGTCAAAAAACACATATCGGTTGACCACTAATTGAGTCTAAGTTTAACTCAAGTGTTCCATAACATGAAGCTGTTATTGCACTGATATCAGATTGATTAAAATGCAATAATTTTTAATCTTTAAGTTTGAGCTCAAGTCTTTAGTAAAGCTGTTTTCACACTAATTCATTCACAATTTAAAAGTTGTATTAAGGTACATAAAATAGAAACAAATGTAAAAAATAAATGTATTAAATTAAAATAATGGAAAAAGAGGTGTTTGAAGTTAGGTTTGAAGCGTTTCATAACACAGATCTTTTAGTAATTCATACAAATTACAATTTTTTTTCTTCATGTTAATCAGGTTTCAAATTAAGATTTAATTAAATCATTAATCAATTATTAAATGTAATAAATGTTTTATTGCATTTGTAAGTTTAATTTCTTTCAGTAGATTAAGAAACAAACATTAAAACCGTTCTTTTTAAAACATTTTTCTATTGTACTTCCAGTGAAACGAATTAAGCAACCCCATACACCAGATTTAATTTTGATGTAAATGAGGCATTTAGGTACAGTCGGGTTTAATGTGTCTAGACATTAAGAAACACTGAAAATGCCATTTCACAATTTTAAGACCAATGGTTGTGCCAGAGTTGCATAACGGCACCAATTTCTGTCCTTCCATGCCTCTCGGCTGTGATGTTGCCATATTAAATGTGTAAACTAGGTCTAAAAGCAGTATAAACCATTCCAGTCAGTCACATCTGCAGAGACTAACACCTGTGTGGTTGTAAGCTTAAGCAGAAGTGTAGCAATTAAACTTCTGCCAGTGGTAAGCAGTGTATGTCCTTTACCCTGGTAACCGTCACCATTCTGCCCTGAAAAGCTGGTTAAATGCACTAAATCTCTCATGCGTTCATGCCACTGTAATTACAGGACACATGTACCTCATTATGTTCCACACAAGCTATCATGATCTCAGACAGGATGAAACTAGTAAAACTAGCAATGAGATTAATCTCATCTTTAGAGCACAAACCCAGAGTGTTTAAACTAGACGAGAAGAGCAGAAGCAAGAACAAGGTTGTGCATTTATTGAAAGTCAGCAATAGGGTTTCCACCCCCCCATTTATTGAAGTCCAGCTAGAGTCTTCTGTCGCCCTTGAACCATCACAGGACCGAGTGAGGCCTTGCCTTCCCACTGAACACCTATTGAAAAAGGCAAATACCCAAGTCAAGTAGAGCACGTGAAGTGTCAGAAGCAATCTTGAAGCAGCTACCTACCCCCAATAGGAGCATCACTACCCCCATCAGGACCACATGTTGAGTCACAGCAAGCACAAACCTGGTGGTTCCCATCAGCAGCAAGCCACCTGCAACAAGAAAGGAAAATCAGACACGGCAGCTTCATAGTGTTCTTAAGCAGCGTGAACATACCCATTGGAAAAGGAACAGGATTTGTGGAGAGCGTCACTGGGTGCAGAAGCAAGAGTGGCCTTCACAGTACACGTTATGTAGATCTGCAAGAGACACTGGTAAGGGTTCACAAAACCAGAGCAGATGGGAAGAGGACTCAGATTCAGTCAATATAGTACGTACAGAAGGACTGGATCCTCCCTGGAACATGAAAGCCTCCAGCTGGAACCGGATCTTGTCTTCCTGGGTTCGAGGCAAGAAGTGGGAGCTGGAAGCCGTAGCATCCACAAGGCACCTGATAAAGAGTGGGTGAAAATGGGTTTACAGCCAGTTGCCCGCGTCAATGTTTGTGGTTTAAGCTGTAGTAGAGGTTCCTGGAGCGAACCAATTTCTATCCAGAGCACAAAAGATTGTGGGCAACATACGCCATTAGAGTGCGCACAGGTCCAAACAACCTAAAATGGAAAAACCAGGAGTCCCTGGCCGACGCTTTTCAACAAGCTACCCATCAGACAAATTTTAATCTCACATACCATTTAGGATGAACATTGGGACGATCAGTCATTCTCAGCGAAGCCAAAAGCTCTTACCAAGAAGAGCTGAACCTATGGTCACTTGACTCAACCCAATTCTCAGGGATCGAGTGCTCACTGAACGAGCTTAAACCGTTCTAGAGAATCAAGTGACAGGACTTTACCCATGATTCTCAATGAAGGAATATCTCGGAACAGAAGTCACATCAGGAACTTGGGTGGCCACACAGCGGTCCACAAACACACGCAGGGGGACGTGGTTGTACACCTTCACAGATGCCTCAATATTAATAATGTCACCCAAGTAGTACACATTTGAAGGCCTCTGATTGACCCAGTCATCTGCAAAAGGAAAGAACGGTTTAGGCACAGCCTCATTTCACAAGGCTTAAGATCTAAAGAAACTACACATACCCATCATGAGGTTCATGGAGAACACCAAGACGTCCTCTGCAACCTCCATTGAAGCATAAGGAACCCAAGTTGGCCTCAAAGCATTACTGCTCACATTATGGAGCCTGTAGTTCAAGGAGATACCAAATAAACAGTCTTCCAGTTACAACACCACAAGGAACCCTGCTTAACACATCCAGTCAGTCGCTTACCTTTGATAGTGGCATTGAATGCCAACAACTGCACCCTCAGTACGGGTAATTGGCGTGCCAGCAAATGCCACAGGGGTGTAGGTAAGAGCAAAGGTGTAGACGAGCTCATCCCCAGTCATCCGCAAGAGACGGGATTTACCAAGTGGGTTCTGTTCAACTACACTTAAAAATAAGATTCAAGGGTGTTTCTAGCAGCCATAGAACATCAGTTCCCCAAAGCAGCTTTCAGAAACTGAAAGGTTCTGTGGATGTTTAACATTCAACTAACACTCATGAAGAGCCATTGTTTTTATTGGTTAATCCAGTAAGACATAACGGTTCTTACCATTAGCACACTATTGCAGTCCTGTAGTTCATATTCAAAGATGAGCACCCCAGAGGCAGAGTCCTCACCAACAACAGGACAGCCTCCCATAGACAAACCAGATGGCTGGATCAGTTGACCATTACTGAACAGATCCTTCTTCACCTCCACATGAACCCGGCTCTCACTGCATTGCACAGCCACACTTCTGGGAGTCACAGGTTGCCTCAACTGGAAGTTTGCCGCCAACTCACGTTGCACCTCTGGAACGATGGGAAACTTCCAGTCCAAAGGCTTGACTGGACCCTGCAACAGCTGCTTCTCCTGAAGACCAAGAGGGTCCTGCGCAAATTTTCTGGAGTCAAGACTCTGAAACTGAGAAGCCTTTTGGAAAGGATTCAATAACCCTTGAGAAGAAAGAGCAGGACCTCTGGAAGCTGGAGCTGATTGCGGCTTTGTGCTGCTTGGACTTTGGCGGTGTTTCAAACTTCCCAATGCACTCTTCAGATCAAAAGCCACAATCACAACCAACACTAACACACCTTGCAAGAAGCCCATTCTAACAAACCTTGTCACAATGCTCCAATGCACATCACTATTGGCTTTGCTATTTAGTAGAGCTTTGAATTAAGGTGGCTCCTCCCCTTTCAGCTTAATTGATTAACTTTGATTCTCCTCTGGGCTTGTAGAGTTTATTCATCCCCAAATGAGAAAAGTCAAGAACATCACTAACCATTAGAAAGCTACATGTGAATCTGAGATTTTAATCTTCATTTGCTCATTATTTTATAAGAGACACAACATTTTGTCCATTATAGGTAGTTAATGGCATCTAAAGAATTCATAAATTATTGATTAATAATCATAAATATTAATTAATAATCTTTGGTTTAGTTTTTAGTGTAGTCACTATGTATAATGGTAACATCATGTATACCTAAATACTCATATAAATGAGTAGAAAGGAAAATATTAGTAAATTGGCAAAATGGGAGGGACTAAGCAGTCCGGAACATAATTATTCTTTTTTTTTTCTATTTTTACTTCAGTGCATGTCAATCCTTGTAATGTTTGGAGATTTCATAGTGAAAGATATTCATCAGTATATTGCCAACATTTATTCATTTTTTTTTTTTTAGAAAGATTATGGAACTATGCATATTTTAGATGTATTAAGTCCCCACATCTAACAGTGACTGAAACTTTTTAGATGTTCTGAGACAACACTGTGATTCTCTTAAAATCCATCCATCTTTAAGATTATTCCAGAAATACATTTTGATGCATCCACAAAACAATCACATGAAACATGTCGCTCTCTTGTGACTGCTGGGATACATTGGAGATGTAAGTGAAATAAATGAATTATTTACCTAACAAATTATACATTTAGAACAATAAAATGGGTTGATTTGCAGAATTAGTTGAATTGTTAACACTTTAAAGAAACATAAACAGATACATGTAGTCACTTTTTTTTAAAAACAATTGTCAAAACTTGTTTAATACTAAAACAACTAAAACTAAACTAAAAATAAATGCTTGAAAATAAATTAAAGCAATAGAAAATACTAAAATTGAAAAGAAAACAAACTGAAAATATACATTTTAAAGTTAATTAAAAATCAGTATTATAAATTTAAATATTTATAAATAAATATTTCAAATTAATACTATAATAGTATTACATATACGTTCTGAAAGTGGCACTTGGTTTTGCGTTTGCCTGTTCCGATCTGCTAAATAGTGAGGCATGGCCAGCTGACTTCAATCACAGGTAATAAGGCAAATACAAAAGCGTTAGGTTTCACCGCGGCACTCCTCGTATGAGCCCTCCTCGTGTGAAGACCGACGAGTGTAAAGACAATCGACTCTACCTGCGCGACTCCACCGAGCAAGGACACCGACAGGGCACTTGAGTATTGCTTTTCTCCTCTTTCTTTACTTTTTGTATACCTCGTTCTCAAATATCTCTTACACTTGTAATCACTACGTGCTTTCAGATCTCTACTATCACTACTAACACTCGGAGAGCACGCTATGTATGTCGCAGGAAGGCCTGTCTGACAAACCTATGGCCTGTCCCTCTGACCTCTACTACTATGCTCTCTATTCCAGTTGGTCTCTGGAACTGCCAGTCTGCAGTTAACAAAGCAGACTTCATTTCTTCTATTGCTACTCATTCCGGTCTCAACCTCATGGCACTGACAGAGACTTGGATCAAACCTGAAGATACTGCCACCCCTGCGGCCCTCTCCACTAATTTCACTTGTTCCCACACTCCTCGTACCACTGGGAGGGGTGGAGGTACGGGTCTCCTTATATCAAAAGAATGGAAATTTGATCTTCAGCCATCACCTACAGGTACTGGTTCACTTGAATCACATGACATTACTGTAACCCACCCTGTTAAAATCCACTTTGTGGTCATTTATCGTCCCCCAGGTCAATTGGGAAACTTCTTGGAGGAGTTGGATGTCCTGCTATTAAACTTTCCTGAAGATGGTACTCCTCTGGTACTGCTTGGTGACTTCAACATCCACCTAGATAAGCCCCAGGCTGCTGACTTCAAAACTCTGCTCGCCTCATTTGATCTCAAGCTAGTGTCTACTACAGCGACTCACAAATAAGGCAACCAACTTTACCTCATCTACACGCGCTGTTGCTCTGTGGACAACTCTTCAGTTGCTCCACTGCACACCTCAGACCACTTCCTCATTACTGCTAACCTAGCACTTACTCCTGAAGTTCCTCACACTCCAACGCAGGTCACCTTTAGACGGAACCTACGCTCACTCTCTCCATCTCGCCTAACTTCTGTGGTTTCATCCTCACTTCCTGCACTCTCTCAGTTTTCTGCTCTGGACACGAACAGCGCTACGGACACTCTTTGCTCCACTTTAACATCTTCCTTGGACAACTTGTGCCCACTGTTGTCTAGACCAGCACGCACCGCCCCATCTGCTCCCTGGCTGTCCGAGGTTCTCCGTGAACATCGCTCTAAACTCAGGGCTGCAGAGAGGAAATGGCAGAAATCAAGAAACTCTACCAACCTCAGTGTGTATCAGTCTCTCCTCTCTTCCTTCTCTGCAAATGTCTTCATGGCTAAAACATCCTACTACCACAACAAATTTAACAACTATTGTGACACTCGGACACTCTTCAAGACTTTCTCTTCTCTTCTTAATCCTTTGCCACCACCTCCTCCATCGACTCTTACAGCGGACGACTTTGCAGCTTTCTTCACAAATAAGACAAGATCCATCAGTGACCAATTCTCCACACCGCAGACTGAGGACAACTTCACAATGACCGACGCACACTCTTTCTCCTCCTTCTCCCCACTCTCAGAGATGGACGTCTCAAAACTTCTCCTGTCCAATCATCCTACTGTCCACTTGATCCCATCCCCACTCACCTCCTTCAAGCGATCTCTTCTTCAGTCATACCTTCGCTTACTCACATTATCAACTCCTCTCTTCACTCTGGAACATTTCCCTCAACATTCAAGCAGGCTCGGGTAAGCCCACTGCTCAAGAAACCATCTCTAAATCCAGCGCTTCTTGAAAACTACAGACCGGTATCCCTTCTTCCATTCATTGCAAAGACACTTGAGCGAGCTGTGTTCAACCAGCTTTCTATGTTCCTTGTACAGAACAACCTCCTGGACAGCAACCAATCTGGCTTCAAAAGTGGCCACTCAACTGAGACTGCTCTGCTCTTGGTTACTGAAGCCCTGCGACTAGCAAGAGCAGCTTCAAAATCCTCGGTACTCATCTTACTGGACCTGTCTGCTGCTTTTGACACTGTTAATCACCAGATTCTCCTGTCCACCCTCAGAAAGATGGGCATCTCTGGAACTGCACTCCTGTGGGAGTCCTACCTCTCTGACAGATCCTTCAGTGTGTCTTGGAGGGGTGATGTTTCAAAGTCACACCACCTTGCTACTGGGGTTCCTCAAGGCTCAGTACTTGGACCACTTCTCTTCTCCATCTACATGACATCATTAGGATCTGTCATTCAGAATCATGGCTTTTCTTATCACTGCTACGCTGATGACACCCAACTCTACTTCTCATTCCAGCCAGATGACCCGACGGTAGCTGCTCGCATTTCAGCCTGTCTGAGTGACATTTCTAGCTGGATGAATGACCATCACCTTCAGCTTAACCTTACGAAGACAGAACTCCTGGTGATTCCAGCTAACCCATTGCTTCATCACAACTTCTCTATACAGCTGGGCTCATCAACCATTACTCCTTTCTTGGACAGCCAGAAACATAGGAGTTGTGATGGATCATCAGTTAAGCTTCACAGACCACATTGCTACAACGACCCGGTCCTGCAGGCTTGCCTTATACAACATTAGGAAGATTAGACCCTTCCTGTCAGAGCAAGCCACCCAACTTCTTGTCCAAGCTCTTGTTCTCTCCAGACTGGACTTTTGTAATGCTCTCCTGGCAGGGCTTCCTGCATGTACTGTCAAGCCTCTGCAGTTGATCCAGAATGCAGCAGCGAGGGTTGTCTTCAATGAGCCGAAAAAAGCTCACGTTACTCCTCTCCTCATCAGGTTACACTGGCTACCAGTAGCCGCTCGCATCAAATTCAAGGTACTGATGCTTGCCTACAAGACAACCACTGGCACGGCACCAACTTACCTAAACTCACTGGTTAAATCTTATGTGCAATGCAAGTGAACGACGCCTTGTGGTGCCATCCCAAAGAAGTTCAAAATCACTCTCACGGACCTTTTCCTCGACTTTGCCCAGCTGGTGGAATGACCTCCCAATCTCAATTCGAACAGCTGAGTCTTTACTCATTTTCAAGAAACATCTAAAGACTCATCTTTTTTGCCTGCACTTAACCAACTAACACTAGAACTTTTCATTTATAAAAAAACCTGACTATGTGTTCTATACTAGACTAATTGAGACTTGTCATGGCACTTGTATACTGTAGTTGTTCTCTTGTTGACCTGACTGCTTCTATTGTTCTCATTTGTAAGTCGCTTTGGATAAAAGCGTCTGCTAAATGATTAAATGTAAATGTAAATATAATAGCATAATACTACAAAAACATTTTTACTGTAAGTTTGTCAATGCATATCTGTACTGTGTAAAACTTTAAAACTTTCAAAAGTATAGTCACAAATCATTACTTTAACAATTTAGAACATTTATTTTCTGAATGAAAAATATAGTTGTTTACAATGGGATATAATTTAGCTCTTCTGACAGCTGTAAATCACTCATGATGATGATGGCAACGGCGGAGGCTGAGATCTCACTCTACACAACCAAAACAGATGAGAATCCGGGGTGAACAGAAGTTTTATTAGCTTCAAATGTAATCTGGTTAAAAAAGTTACTAACATTTAAAATCATCAATATAAACAGTATCTGCTAATTAATATACATGTTTTCCAAAAAGCAGCTCTGAGAAGGGCTTTTACAGTCCAGTTTTCAGCTTTGTTCATTAATTGTCTTTAAGTTTGTTTTTCCAGTTCAGATGAACACTGATCATTGTCCACTCACATCAGCAAACCTCAAACACTGCAGCAGTTCGTCTAAAGCTAACCCAACAAAACTCAACATGAATTATGAAAAGGTTTAAGACCGACATTGTGCTTTTACAACCGTTTACTCCTAAACACTTAAATGACTTTTACCTCATAGTAATGACGGATAAATGCTGATTAAACCATTGTGTTGAAGGAGCTCAACCTGTGGATATGTTCAGTTTTTTAAATGAATGTTTCATGATATTCAGATGCACAGTATCATGTGAAAAAGTGATTGCCCTTCGCAACAAAAAAATATTTTAATTTACAGTTTAGCCAAAACCCAACAAGAACACACTGCTATTGTTTTAGGCACAAGTCAGAACTGAGTAGAGGGAGTGACTCTTAACAAGAACATTTTTTTTACCATATTTCAGCCCGAAATCAACAGAAAAAAAAGTAATAATAATAATATAATTTTATATTTTAGCCGATTCTGAGACAATTAAACCTTTCTGCCTTTTTTCAGAACAATTAAGCATTTTGCCTCAAATTCTCACAATGGTCAGGTGAAAGAAATCTCATCCTCATTACTAACATTCAGTAATACATCGTCCTTTCTGCACACAATAAATAAAATTCAGTACAACAAATACTTTCAGTTCCACTTTTCTAATGTATTTATTATTTTTTTTATTTAAATTGCACTGCTTTTTTCTTTTGATTTTTGACTTGCCCATGGAAAATTTTGGCAGGACGCTGCATATATGTTTGGGTTTAAAGCAATAGTTTACTAAAAATGAAAATTAGCCGGAATGTGCTCACCCTCAGGTCATCCAAGATATTGAGGAGTTTGTTTCTTCATCAGATTTAGAGCAATGTAGCATTGCGTCACTTGCACACCCAGTGAATGGGTGCCGTCAGAATGAGAGTCTAAACAGCTTTTGGTTCCACTGCTGAGCAAGTGATGGTTTTCTCCAAATTCGGTACATTTTCAGTGAATGTAAATTTTTGGCCAAACTCTTTCTTTCAGAACATGCAACAGCACCATTATGGTGGAATGTAGCATCTGTCTGTACTGCTTTATTGTAAATAACCAGCATGCAATTCAAATTAAAACACAAAGGCCCTAATGATTTGCTTCGACACATTCTGCTCCTTCTGTTCCTCTGCAAACAGAATGGGTTATGCAGTTTCACAGTGTTTTAAGACTTAAAGAACTCGATATGCTGAAATCTCTCTCTAAGATAATGAGGTCACTAACCGTTCACAATAAACCCACACTATTGTTTACTCCAATGCAAAAGTCGAGTCTGTGATGCTCTTTGGTGTGTCTGGTTGTCGAATGCAGGTGGAAATGTGACAAGAGCTGCAAAAATACAAAATCATCCCTAATGCAATGAGAAAGCCTTTCTGATTATTATATTTAGAATACAGTTTTCATATACAATTTTAATACATATTGTAAATTAACCATAGGTTGTGTCTGCGATCAGAAAAAAGAAACCCTCCCGTCTTTGGCAGCATTCAAACTTGAGATGCGTTAGCCGGGTGAAACCCCGTTCGTAGGGTTAAACTGTAAAATATTGCTTGAACATGCCGCGTAACACTGGACATGATACTTCAAACTCCCTGTTATATCCATCCCATGATGCAAATGAGTGAATCTCATGAGCATTCAAACATGTTGCATACAGAAAAGCAAACCTTTTTTGCATTTCAGCAAAATATTGACCACAGTGGCAAATATTAAGCAAATTTTGACACAAAATCTGGGCTTTTCATGAGATTCATCCATTGACTGAAGTTCTCATCTCAGTAAACACTGTGTCCGCTATTTTTTGTAAATGAAGGAGTACTGTGAAAGTGTCTGTACCATCATCATGCGTTGCTGCCGCAGCAAGTTCAGAACAGTCGGGACGTCCAGCATCTGTCAGGAAACATCGACACGTCAGTATCAAAACAGGAGTATTTCACAGCAGTTTTGAACGGGGCCAATCCAAATTTAGATTCTGATTTATGAAATATTTTATAAGCAAAGTACGCCATGTTTATTTATAAAGCAGATTTCACATACAGCGATAATGCAAAGAGCTTGAGATAAAGTTTTACAAAATTGTAAATGGCTATTAGAATATAACTAAATAATTGAGTCTAGTGGTCGACCGATATATAGCCAAGGAGAGATTGTAAGCTTTTTTTCAAATATCGGCATTGGCAGATAAGTATTTTTATTTGGCAGATGTGTTTGAGGCGGGACTTTTATTTTGGCAGCACTGAGAGCGGCAATGTCTGAGTGCACACAGTGCTTACAATCTCTCCTTGTTCATTGTCGTTAATAGTTCTGTCTAGTACAGACAGAAGTCTATCTAATAATCAAATACAACGGTTGAACAATTAATGTATACATAAAGTATTATATTAAGCCTATTAGTAATAGAGGCAAACATTATAATACTTTCTCGTGAGTGTTACCTTTATTTGAAAAATATGATTCCCAATGCACACAGACTTCCCAGAATACTGAGTGCCCTGTTGATGACAGTATTTGCTTTTTTAAATTACATTTTATTAAATATTTATTTATTTGTGAAAAATACTGTCATATAAAGTATGTTTATGTTACACATTTATTTTTTAAGCCATTGTCAAATTATTTCAAATTTCTTAAATAATAATAATAATTAAAACAATTATATCGGCCCCCCTGCTTTCCAAGATATCGGCATCGGCTGTCAAAAAACACATATCGGTCGACCACTAATTGAGTCTAAGTTTAACTCAAGTGTTCCATAACATGAAGCTGTTATTCCGATTCATTTATTTTCTACAAATCATTTACACAAAAATGATTTAAAAATACGTATACAAAAAGGTAAATAAAAATTGTATACTTTATACAAGCTCAAGTCTTTTTTTTGCTATCAAATTTTTATTGTTGTAACATCATTTAAACATGACATATCGAAGACAAACAATCAGCAATTACCCTAGTGTGAAAAAAAAAATATATATATATATATATATATTTTTTTTAATACAATAAGAAATAAAAATGAAAAAAGAAAATCAATAATTAAGTAAAAATAAAATTAAATATATATATATAGGGCACTATATCAGTGGGATAACAAAGAAAGAGAAATAAAATGTCTATATATAATGAACAAATAGTAAACAAACAAACAGAATGTACTTCAAAATATACACAAATATATATAAATACTACAGATTGTTAGAAATGATCACAAAAAAAAAATTAGAATAGAGATGAAAGAGATCTACGACAGTTGGAATATATGATTAATAATAAGGAAAAAATCTATTAACCAGATGAACAAGAACAATAAAAATAAAATAAAATGACCATAGAACCAGAGAATAGAGGATGGGGGAGAGGGGGGGTATTAATTCAACTCAGTAAACCCTTGAGTTTTTCCAGTGTTTGGGCCCAGAGTCTAATGGTGTCCTCTCTTGCGCCATGAATGCGTGCAGTGGACAATTCGAGATACACCACATCTATAAATGTGAGAACACAATACTGCTGATTAAGAGAATGTGGAGGTTTCCATCTCGTTGATACTATTTTCTTAGCAGCTGTCAAACCAGCTAAAAACACTCGTTTCTGAGTTTTGCTAAGTTGTATATCAGAAAGATCATCTAAAATAAAAACAGATGGAGACAAAGAGGCCGAAACATTCAATAAAGTGGACAAACTTTCTTTAACCATATTCCAAAAGTGAGCAACCCCAGGGCATTCCCAAATCATGTAAAAAAATTTACCAATTTCCCCTGTATGGCACAGCATGCAATTAGGATCAGGTTTAAGCTTCATACTATAGAGTTTACGTGGAGTCATATAAGTCCTATGAATAAAATTAAGATGGATTTGTTGGTGATCCGGATTCCTTGAGGCATGCATTATCATCATCCAAACACTGTCCCAATTAAAACTGGGGGAAAGCTAGGAATATCTGCCTGCCATGAGTAGTCTATTGTCAGAGGAGGATGCATTTTTTCCAGTAAAAAATTATATATTTAGAAACCAAACCTCTTGTTCCCCGAGTCTCACGTAAAACTTTAAGTAAAGGGTGATCTTTAAGAGGAGCCAACCAAGGAACCCCATAAGCCTTCATGGCTGCCCTCAACTGTAAATAAAAAAAGGTAGAGCTCTGAAGGTTAAATTGAATGAAAAGTTCTTCAGAGGAGTAAATGCCTTTATCACCCATTACATCACCCAAGGAGTGAATTCCTTTGTCAATCCACTGTCGACACTAGCCAATCTTTATTGGTCGCTTACCAATTAGTAAACCATCATTATTAAAGATAGGAGAGTAGGGATTCCAATTAGAACGGATAATACAAGCTTTTTCTGCTGCCCTCCAGACGGACAGAGCGTGTGACACTATAGGACCGCAACGGATCGTACACTTTTTTAGAGGAATATTGGCAAATAAAACTTCATCTAACTTCAGAGGAAGAACTAGATTTCCCTCCAAGGAACGCCACGAAACATTCATTTTGTCATTATACCAGCTAAGCAGGGGACGTAGTGTAAAAGCCCAGTGATATAGCTTAAAATTCAGAAGTGCAAGTCCACCCGCAAATCTATCTCGTTGCATCGTGGAAAGTTTAAGACGTGGACGTTAGCCATACCATACAAATTTGGTAATTATGCTCTGTAGCCTATCCCAAAAACGAGAAGTGGGAGGCAAGGGCAGCATAGAACTCACAAAGTTAATTCGAGGGAGTACATTCATTTTGATAATCGAGATGCGCGATCTAAGGGAATTTGGAAGTGATGACCAGTTATCCAAGTTACAAGAAACTTTAGACAGGATGCCCTCATAGTTGGTCTTAATTATATACTGCAATGAAGCACCAATCATAATGCCCAAATACTTAAATTGTTTGACCACTGGTATACCCGAGGGCAGTGCTAAGTTTCTCATTGCGTCATTTAGTGGAAGAAGTGCCGACTTTGTCCAATTTATTCTATATCCGGAAATCTCGTCAAAACTGCCAAAGATAGTTAAAATGTTAGGAATGGAATGCAGTGGATTGCCTAAAAAAAGAAGGATGTCATCTGCAAACAAAGAAATTTGATGGTTGGTCCCACACATTGTGATTGGGGTGATACCTTTATCTATGTGTATTGTCTGGGCCAGTGGCTCTAGCGAGAGTGCAAAAAGCAGCGGGCTTAGAGGGCATCCCTGTCGAGAACCTCTGGCTATGTTGAACAGTGAAGAACAAGTCTTACCTGTCAAAACCATGGCTGTGGGGTTCACATACAGCACCCATGAGCCATGAGCTTCAACACAGACCACAAATATGGCCATTCCAGACAATCAAAGGCTTTCATAGCATCTAGGGAAGGGACCGCGGTAGGAGGAGTCAGCGAAGATGACCCATGTATTACATGGAGTAACCTCCTAACACTATCAGATGCTAATCTAGTCCTAATAAAGCCTGGTCACAGTAAACAAGCTTAGTCATGGCCGGCTGGAGTCTCCGCGCGAGCAATTTAGCATAAATTTTTAGGTCAGCATTTAGAAGTGACAGAGGCCTATAATTTGAACAATCATTGGGGTCCTTGTCTGTTTTGAGCAAAAGCGTAATAAATGCAATATGCACATCTCTGGAAAAGGACCCTCTCTCAATAGCAGCTTGAATCATATAAAAGAGTAGGGAGCCCAGACTGTCCCAGAACGTGGTATAAAATTCAGGTGGAATTCCATCCAACCCAGGAGATTTACCGCTACGCATATCAAAAGCAGCCTCCTTAAGCTCAGCTAAAGTAATGGGGGTATTTTATTCTAGAGAGTCTTCCTCAGACAGTTAGGAAGCAGTGTTTTGTTTAGAAAATTGTCACAAGTATCCTGATTATGTGATATCTCAGAGCTATATAAATCAGCATAAAAGCTACGGAATGTAGCATTAACTTGTGAGGGCACACTAAGAATATCACCATTTTTGGATTTAATTGTGCTGATATCTGTAAAATGTTCATTGGACCGCAATCTAAGGGCTAATAAACGGCTGGGGCTAGCCCCATTAAAATAGTACAACTGTCGCGTCCTATGAATTAAAAATTCGGCCCGCTGTTTCATAACAGCATTTATCTCTTTTTTCACAAGGTCAAATTGAAGCCTAACCTCCTCATCATAACTTTGTTGTAATAGGCTATCTAACGCTGATAATTTGGACTCTAAATCGTATAATCTGAATGACCGAGCTTTCCTTATGTTGTAGGCATAACATACAGTAAAATTCCTAATAAAACCTTTAACAGCATCCCAGACTGTCCTTGGGTCATCCACAGAGCCTTTATTTATATTTATAAAATCTGATAGTTGACTTGAAAACTTGGTTTTAAATGCTTCATCTCAGAGTAGCGAGGTGTTAAAACGCCATCCAGGGGCCCGAGCTGGATTTGAATTTAACAACACAGAAGCAATCACTGCATTATGGTCAGAAAAAGCAACTGGTAATAAGTTAATGGTAACAATATTAAAAAACAAATCTCTAGAAGAAAAAATAAATTCAATTCGAGAGGAAGATTTATGTCTTGAAGAAAAATGGGTGAAGCCTTTAACACCAGGATTTAATAAACTCCAGAGATCCACCACCCCAGTATCATTAATCCAGGAGCATAAAGCCTCAGAAGATTAGTTTTTATCTAAATTTTCGGAGTGTCCCGATCTGTCAACAACAGCATTAAAATCAGCTCCTATTACGAGCTTGAAGTCAGAGAGCTCCAGCAGTACCTTAGTGAGCTGTTCATAAAAATTTTTTTCAAAAGTATTAGGGGCATAAATAGAGACGAAGGCAACACTTCTATTTTCTATATGAACTTTCGCAACTGTTATTCTGCCTTTGCGATCTGACCAAGTATCCAACAACTTAAAGTGCAAACTACACTGACATATGATTGCCACCCCTTTCGATTTGTTTAAAGCTGATGAGCAAGCAACTACCCGGAAAAAGCGATTAGCCATGCGATTTGTATCCCTTTTTAACAGATGAGTCTTTTGTAGGAAGGCTATATTAATTCTTTGTTTCCGCAGAAAGTCCATAGCAACTCGTTTCACTGGGTTATTCAGGCCCCTTGCATTGAGGCTGAGAATATTCAGCTTGGCACCATCAATCATTTAAAAAGTAATAGCAAGGTAAACTATGCAGTAAACAGGAAAAACAAAGTTTCAGGAACAAAGGAGGAAATAGGAACTTCTCTGGTTCAGGCTTTGAAAACCTAACATTAGAACAAAACAAAAACAAAAACAGAACAAGGAGAAGATTGGCCGCACCCATGTCTATAACTCCTGTGAAACAAATGGAAAACTAGGATCTATTAACCATTAAAAGTACAGAAAAAGATATGCACCTGTTCAAAATCCCAGCTTAAACAATACTAATATTAAAAAAAAACTTCATGATAATAACCGTTTACACATGTGAAAACTCTCCCATTCCTTTTGGCAACACCCATCATTGAATAAACATACCCGTTGCATGGATCATATTACCGGCAAAACGAAAATCCAAGAGAATTCACAAGTTACCGTCCATATAGGCTTTGGCGTCTTTCGGGTCTCTGAAAGTTTTCTGCATGCCGTTTACTTTGAAGACCAACATGGCTGGGAAGTTCATTTGGAAGCGGATGTCTTTCTTAATGAGCTCAGCGCAGATAGGATTGAAGGCTCTCCTCGCGGCACGAACTGTAGGCGAAATGTCAGTAGCAATACGGAGAGATTGATCCTCGTATAGAAGCTGGCCTTTGCGTCTAGCAGCGGTCAGAATTGTAGAAACGTCTCTAGAGCGATGAATCTTGATAATAACAGGGCGAGGCCGACCATCCGAAGGAGTACCGAGCCCTCGGTGTGCGCGGTCAATTGCGATACTCTGGACTGACAACTCAAGCAGTTTTGGAATGAAAGTTTCAAAGAAAAGATTGGGGATCACTTCCCTCAACAAACTCCTTGAGATTAAGGATTCTGATATTGTCCAGTCTGGAACGCCCCTCTAGATCCGTAACCTTCTCAATAAGTGACAAGTTAAGCTTCTCGAGTGCGGCCAGTTTCCCTTTAAGTGGAGCAATGTCATCCTCCAGGACAGAGATACGAGTTTCTGTTTCGGCCTGACGCGTCTCAAGGGAGTCGGTGGCTGCAGCAACCTCATCGATGCGTTTGATGATGCAATCAACTTTCACGTCCAGCCCCGACTCCAGCTTAGAGTCATTCATCAATTTTTGTGTGTGCCGACCTTCTTCTGCAACAACTTCGGCAATTTGTTTCAACAAAGCACCATGTGATAAATCAGGTAACGAGCTCTCATTGCTAACCGCATGGCTACTGCTAGCACTAACCTTGCTCGAATCAGTACATTCTTCCGTAAAACCTCGGGAATGGTCCGGCTTGTTCGGTTTTGACGGCTTGGGCATGATAAAGCAGCAATAAAGCAACTAAATAATGGCTTTTGAGAAAGATGGTTAAAGGTAGATAAAGAACAGCAGGAACGTGGAACGGGAAAGTGCGACTGATGAGTTGAAAAGGCGACTGATCAGTCCGCTGCCATTACCGGAAGTCAGTTTGAGCTCAAGTCTTTAGTAAGAAAGCGGTTTTCACCCTGATTCATTCACAATTTACACGATTTAAAAGTTGTATTAAAAGTACATATAGACACAAATGTAAAAAATACATATTTAAAATTAAAGTATAATAATGGTAAACAAGTGTTTCATAACATGAATCTGTTAGTAATACATACAAATTAGATTTTTTCCTGTTAATCATGTTTCAAATTAAGATTTACATAATTTTAATCAATTATTAAAATATTTAATTATTAATTGTAAAAGGTTTTGATTTGTAAGTTTAAATTTCTTTCAGTAGATTAATAAAAAGATATTAAAACGGTTCTTTTTAAAACAAATATTTTGGTTGCACTTTATTTTACAGTACGTGTACTAACATGTACTTATAGTGTACTTACAGTATTTATCTAAGAAAGTTCTGGTAATACAAGGTAACTACATGGGGTAGGGTTAGGTTTAGGGGTAGGTTCAGGGTTAGTACCTAGTTATTACATAGTTATTGAAATTACTATAATAAGAACATAGTATGTACATGAGGAACAGGACTGTAAAATAAAGTGCTACCAATATTTTTCTATTATACTTCCAGTGAAACGAATTAAGCAACCCCATACACCAGATTTAATTTTGATGTAAATGAGGCATTCGAGTAGTCTGTTTAATGTCTCGGTCTTAAAATTGTGAAATGGCATTTTTAGTGTTTTTTAATGGCTAAATGATTATGCCGAGTTGCATTACGGCACCACTGTCTGTCCTTCCATGCCTCTCGACGGTGATGCCGCCATAATAAACCTGTCCATCAGTCACATCCTGACATCTGCCGAGACAAGCAACCGTGTGTTTGTAAGCTTAGCAGAAGTGTAGCAATTTAATTTCTGCCAGTGGTAAGCAGTGCATGTCCTTTACCCTGGTAACAGTCACCATTCTGTCCTGAAAAGCTGGTCAAATGCACTAAATCTCTCATGCATTCATGCCACTGTAAGCACAGGACACATGTACCACGTTACATACCAGACAAGCTATCATGATCTCAGACAGGATGAAACTAGTAAAACTAGCAATGAGATTAATCTTTAGAGCACAAACCCAGAGTGCTTAAACTAGACAAGAGCAGAAGCAGGAACAAGGTTGTGCATTTATTGAAAGTCAGGAATAGGGTTTCCACCCCCCATTTATTGAAGTCCAGCTAGAGTCTTCTGTCGCCCTTGAACCATTACAGGACCGAGTGAGGCCTTGCCTTCCCACTGAACACCTATTGAAAAGGCAAATACCCAAGTCAAGTGGAGCACGTGAAGTGTCAGAAGCAATCTTGATGCAGCTACCTACCCCCAATAGGAGCATCACTTCCCCCATCAGGACCACATGTTGAGTCACAGCAAGCACAAACCTGGTGGTTCCCATCAGCAGCAAGCCACCTGCAACAAGGAAGGAAAATCAGATACGGCAGCTTCATAGTGTTCTTAAGCAGCATGAACCTACCCATTGGAAAAGGAACAGGATTTGTGGAGAGCGTCACTGGGTGCAGAAGCAAGAGTGGCCTTCACAGTACACGTTATGTAGATCTGCAAGAGACACCGGTAAGGGTTCACAAAAACAGAGCAGATGGGAAGAGGACTCCGATTCGGTCAATATAAAACGTACAGAAGGACTGGATCCTCCCTGGAACATGAAAGTCTCCAGCTGGAACCGGATCTTGTCTTCCTGGGTTCGAGGCAAGAAGTGGGAGCTGGAAGCCGTAGCCTTGGCATCCACAAGGCACCTGATAAAGAGTGGGTGAAAATGGGTTTGCAACCAGTTGCCCGCGTCAATGTTTGTGGTCAACACTGTAATAGGGATTCGTGGAGTGAACCAATTCCTAGCCAGAGCACAAAAGATAGTGGGCAACAGGAGTCCCTGGCCGACGCTTTTCAACAAGCTACGCTTCAGAAATTCTCACATACCATTTAGGATGAACATTGGGACAGTCATTCTCAGAGATGCCAAAAGCGCTTACCAAGAAGAGCTGAACCTAGGGTCACTTGACTCAACCCAATTCTCAGGGATTGAGTGCTCACTGAATGAACAAACCGTTCTAGAGAATCAAGTGACAGGACTTTACCCATGATTCTCAATGAAGGAATATCTCGGAACAGAAGTCACATCAGGAACTTGGGTGGCCACACAGCGGTCCACAAACACACGCAGGGGGATGTGGTTGTACACCTTCACAGATGCCTCAATATTAATAATGTCACCCAAGTAGTAAACATTTGAAGGCCTCTGATAGACCCAGTCTTCTGCAAAAGGAAAGAACAGTTTAGGCACAGCCTCATTTCACAAGGCTTAAGATCTAAAGAAACTACACAAACCCATCATGAGGTTCATGGAGAACACCAAGACGTCCTCGGCAACCTCCATTGAAGCATAAGGAACCCAAGTTGGCCTCAAAGCATTACTGCTCACATTATGGAGCCTGTAGTTCAAGGAGATACCAAATAAACAGTCTTCCAGTTACAACACCACAAGGAACCCTGCTTAACACATCCAGTCAGTCGCTTACCTTTGATAGTGGCATTGAATGCCAACAACTGCACCCTCAGTACGGGTAATTGGCGTGCCAGCAAATGCCACAGGGGTGTAGGTAAGAGCAAAGGTGTAGACGAGCTCATCCCCAGTCATCTGCAAGAGACGGGATTTACCAAGTGGGTTCTGTTCAACTACACTTAAAAATAAGATTCAAGGGTGTTTCTAGCAGCCATAGAACATCAGTTCCCCAAAGCAGCTTTCAGAAACTGAAAGGTTCTGTGGATGTTTAACATTCAACTAACACTCATGAAGAGCCATTGTTTTTATTGGTTAATCCAGTAAGACATAACGGTTCTTACCATCAGCACACTATTGCAGTCGTGTAGTTCATATTCAAAGATGAGCACCCCAGAGGCAGAGTCCTCACCAACAACAGGACAGCCTCCCATAGACAAACCAGATGGCTGGATCAGCTGACCGTTGCTGAACATATCTTTCTTCACCTCCACATGAACCCGGCTCTCACTGCATTGCACAGCCACACTACTGGGAGTCACAGGTTGCCTCAACTGGAAGTTCGCCGCCAACTCACGTTGCACCTCTGGAACGATGGGAAACTTCCAGTCCAAAGGCTTGACTGGACCCTGCAACAGCTGCTTCTCCTGAAGACCAAGAGGGTCTTGCGCAAATTTTCTGGAGTCAAGACTCGGAAACTGAGAAGCCTTTTGGAAAGGATTCAAGAACCCTTGAGAAGAAAGACCAGGACCTCTGGAAGCTGGAGCTGATTGCGGCTTTGTGCTGCTTGGACTTTGGCGGTGTTTCAAACTTCCCCATGCACTCTTCAGGTCAAAAGCCACAATCACAACCAACACTAACACACCTTGCAAGAAGTCCATTCTAACCAACTTTGGCACAATGCTCCAATGCACATCAGTATTGGCTTTGCTATTTAGTAGAGCTTTGAATTAAGGTGGCTCCTCCCCTTTCAGCTTAATTGATTAAGTTTGATTCTCCTCTGGGCTAGTAGAGTTTATTCATCCCCAATTGAGAAAAGTCAAGAACATCACTAACCAATAGAAAGCTACATGTGAATCTGAGATTTTAATCTTCATTTGCTCACTATTTTATAAGAAACACAACATTTTGTCCATTATAGATAGAATCTAAAGAATTCATAAATTATTGATTAATAATCATAAATATTAATTAATAATTTTTGGTTTAGTTTTTAGTGTAGTCACTATGTATAATGGTAACATCATGTATACCTAAATACTCATATGAATGAGTAGAAAGGAAAATATTAGTAAATTGGCAAATTGGGAGGGAGTAAGCAGCCCGAAACATTATTATTCTTTTTTTTTTTTTTTTTTTTTACTATTTTTACTTCAGTGCATGTCAATCCTTGTAATGTCTGGAGATTTCCTAGTGAGAGATATTCATCAGTATATTGCCAACATTTATTTATTTTTATTTTTTTAGAAAGATTATGGAACTATACATATTTTAGATGTATTAAGTCTTCACATCTAACAGTGGCTGAAACTTTTTAGAAGTTCTGAGACAACACTGTGATTCTCTTAAAATCCATCCAGCTTTAAGATTATTCCAGAAATACATTTTGATGTATCCACAAAACAATCACATGAAACATGACGCTCTCTTGTGGCTGCTGGGATACATTGGAGATGTAAGTGAAATAAATGAATTATTTACCTAACAAATTATGCATTTAGAACATTAAAGAAACATAAAAAGATACATGTAGTCACTTTTTAAAAAAACAATTGTCAAAACTTGTTTAATACTAAACCAACTAAAACTAAACTAAAAATAAATGCTTGAAAATAAATTAAAGCAATAGAAAATACTAAAATTGAAAAGAAAACAAACTGAAAATATACATTTTAAAGCTAATTAAAAATCAATATTATAAATATAAATATTTATAAATAAATATTTCAAATTAATACTATAATAGTATTACGTATACGTTCTGAAAGTGGCGCTTGGTTTTGCGTTTGCCTATCGCGGGACTGCCCAGTTTCGATCTGCTAAATAGTGAGGCGTGGCCAGCTGACTTCAATCACAGGTAATAAGGCAAATACAAAAGCGTTAGGTTTCACCGCGGCAGCCCTCGTGTGAGCCCTCCTCGTGTGAAGACCGACGAGTGTAAAGACAATCGACTCTACCTGCGCGACTCCACCGAGCAAGGACACCGACAGGGAACTTGAGTTACTCTTTCTTTACTTTTTGTATACCTTGTTGTCAAATATCTCTTACACTTGTAGTCACTATGTGCTTTCAGATCTCTACTATCACTACTAATACTCGGAGAGCACGCAATGTATGTCGCAGGAAGGCCTGTCTGACAAACCTACGGCCTGTCCCTCTGACCTCTACTACTACGCTCTCTATTCCAGTTGATCTCTGGAACTGCCAGTCTGCAGTTACAGTTTTTCTCGATTGTTAAGACACATTTCTTGAAAGCTGCTCTTCTTTTCTCTAAACTGTGAAAACAAAACCCAATTTTCAAGCTACATTCACAAAACCTCAGACTCTTCTTGTAAACCCAAACTTTCACCTCAAAACAGTTCAATCTGTGCTCAAAACTGAACTATGTTGTCAAATCGTGCCCAGAGTCAATCAAAATGAAAGACACTACTGAACAGTCACTAAACACTACGTAGAAAAATAGAAAACACAATGCTCAGGACATGAAGCTGGAGAAATGAATGTTTATTGTTCACTGTAGGCTAAACGCATGTTGCAAAACAAAAAGAACCTGTGCATTTAGCACTTGTACAAAAAGACAAAACCGAAATCTTATGCGTTTGCCACTTGTGTACAGTAACCCCATGTAAAAATAAAGTACAAAAATATACAAACAAGTGCATTACTCAGTTACAGCATCATGTCTCCTTACTGGGTCAGGCCACAGCACTTCATCCACATCACAGGCCACATTTTGTCTGGCCAGGCAACGGGGGAAAAAACCCCTGGCAAAGGGTACTCTGTATAGCTGTTTCATGCGCAGTCTGCTGCGATTGAGGACACGATCAACAGCAGAGAGGCTGACACTGTTGATACCCTCAAAATGTACATGGTGCTCAATGATCTTCTGCTGAATTTCACTCAGTTTAATGGCATTGTTCTCACGGACCATATCAACAATTAGGGTCTCTTGGTGTGGGGAGAACACACCTGTCCTCCCACCCCCATGTGACAGTCTTTCAATTCTACAAAAAGAGAACATGGAGTTACAAAAAATGTACATGGAATACTAGGCATACAAACAGTTAGACCAACCCTCCATTACAATATTACAGTATATTGGTACAGTGATGTACTGAAACATATTTACTTACAGTATACTGTGGTACAATATATAGTATGTCATACAGTAATTGCTGTCAACATTTACATACTGTTCTATAATGTCAAAAAAAGGTAATTACCTGTTCTCTAAATCTTCGGATTATGGTGAACACCGTGAATCTACTGATGTTTGGTTGTGCCCTTTGTCCAGCCTCCCATATGCTCATACCATGGACAAGAACATGGTCAATCACGGTAGCTCTGAATTCATCAGATATTACTGTTCTTTGTCTTCGCTGACCACCTCGACCACCTCAAACTCCTCTCACACGAACTCTTCCTCTCAGATTTCTATCCATTGTAGGGCCTCACAAACCAGTGCTCTCTGCACTGGTTCACTGTATATGTTCCCTCACATCATTAGCCACAAGTGTGATCAATTTTGAGTTGTTGTGTTCAAATGGTGACATCTGTGCGTTATTTGTGTTTGACTTTTGTCACCTGTGCTCACCATTATACAGCACGGGTGCATCACAATGAAAATGTGTTGGCAAGTTGTGTCTAAACAGGTGAAAAGTGCTTATGGTTTTGCCAAAAGAGTGATTGATTCAATCAGTGGGTTCAGGCAACTGAGCATTTGGTTCAGACAATAGGGTTTAGTGTTTTAGCAATTGGGAAAAACTGTAACAAAGCAGACTTCATTTCTTCTATTGCTACTCATTCCGGTCTCAACATCATGGCACTGACAGAGACTTGGATCAAACCTGAAGATACTGCCACACCTGCAGCCCTCTCCACTAATTTCACTTGTTCCCACACTCCTCGTACCACCCTTATATCAAAAGAATGGAAATTTGATCTTCAGCCATCACCTACAGGTACTGGTTCATTTGAATCACATGCCATTACTGTAACCCACCCTGTTAAAATCCACTTTGTGGTCATTTATCTTCCCCCAGGTCAATTGGGAAACTTCTTGGAGGAGTTGGATGTGCTGCTATCAAACTTTTCTGAAGATGGTACTCCTCTGGTACTGCTTGGTGACTTCAACATCCACCTAGATAAGCCCCAGGCTGCTTTCTTCAAAACTCTGCTCACCTCATTTGATCTCAAGCTAGTGTCTACTACAGCGACTCACAAATCAGGCAACCAACTGGACCTCATCTACACGCGCTGTTGCTCTGTGGACAACATTTCAGTTGCTCCACTGCACACCTCAGACCACTTCCTCATTACTGCTAACCTAGCACTTACTCCTGAAGTTCCTCACACTCCAACGCAGGTCACCTTTCGACAGAACCTACGCTCACTCTCTCCATCTCGCCTATCTTCTGTGGTTTCATCCTCACTTCCTGCACTCTCTCAGTTTTCTGCTCTGGACACGAACAGCGCTACGGACACTCTTTGCTCCACTTTAACATCTTGCTTGGACAACTTTTGCCCACTGTTGTCTAGACCAGCACGCTCTGCCCCCTGGCTGTCCGAGGTTCTCCGTGAACATCACTCTAAACTCAGGGCAGAGAGAAAATGGCAGAAATCAAGAAACTGTACTGACCTCAGTGTGTATCAGTCTCTCCTCTCTTCCTTCTCTGAAAATGTCTTCATGGCTAAAACATCCTACTACCACAACAAAATTAACAACTGTTGTGACGCTCGGACACTCTTCAAGACTTTCTCTTCTCTTCTTAATCCGCCGCCACCCCCTCCTCCATCGACTCTTGCAGCGGACGACTTTGCAGCTTTCTTCACAAATAAGACAAGATCCATCAGTCGACAATTCTCCACACCGCAGACTAAGGACAACTTCACAATGACCGATGCACACTCTTTCTCCTCCTTCTCCCCACTCTCAGAGATGGACGTCTCCAAACTTCTCCTGTCCAATCATCCTACTACTTGTCCACTTGATCCGATCCCCACTCACCTCCTTCAAGCGATCTCTTCTTCAGTCATACCTTCGCTTACTCACATTATCAACTCCTCTCCTCACTCTGGAACATTTCCCTCAGCATTCAAGAAGGCTCAGGTAAGCCCACTGCTCAAGAAACCATCTCTAAATCCAGCGCTTCTTGAAAACTACAGACCGGTATCCCTTCTTCCATTCATTGCAAAGACACTTCAGCGAGCTGTTTTCAACCAGCTTTCTATGTTCCTTGTACAGAACAACCTCCTGGACAGCAACCAATCTGACTTCAAAAGTGGCCACTCAACTGAGACTGCTTTGCTCTCGGTTACTGAAGCCCTGCAACTAGCAAGAGCAGCTTCAAAATCCTCGGTACTCATCTTATTGGACCTGCCTGCTGCTTTTGACACTGTTAATCACCAGATACGCCTGTCCACCCTCAGAAAGATGGGCATCTCTGGAACTGCACTCCTGTGGGTTATGTCCTACCTCTCTGACAGATCCTTCAGTGTGTCTTGGAGGGGTGATGTTTCAAAGTCACACCACCTTGCTACTGGGGTTCCTCAAGGATCAGTACTTGGACCACTTCTCTTCTCCATCTACATGACATCATTAGGATCTGTCATTCAGAATCATGGCTTTTCTTATCACTGCTACGCTGATGAAACCCAACTCTACTTCTCATTCCAGCCAGATGACCCGATGGTAGCTGCTCGCATTTCAGGCTGTCTGAGTGAAATTTCTAGCTGGATGAGTGACCATTACCTTAAGCTTAACTTTACGAAGACAGAACTCCTGGTGATTCCAGCTAACCCATTGCTTCATCACAACTTCTCTATACAGCTGGGCTCATCAACCATTACTCCTTCTAGGACAGCCAGAAACCTAGGAGTTGTGATGGATCATCAGTTAAGCTTCACAGACCACATTGCTACAACGACTCGGTCCTGCAGGTTTGCCTTATACAACATTAGGAAGATTAGACCCTTCCTGTCAGAGCAAGCAACCCAACTTCTTGCCCAAGCTCTTGTTCTCTGCAGACTGGACTATTGTAATGCTCTCCTGGCGGGCCTTCCTGCATGTACTGTCAAGCCTCTGCAGTAGATCCAGAATGCAGCAGCGAGGGTTGTCTTCAATGAGCAGAAAAAAGCTCACGTTACTCCTCTCCTCATCAGGTTACACTGGCTACTAGTAGCCGCTCGCATCAAATTCAAGGTACTGGTGCTTGCCTACAAGACGACCACTGGCACGGCACTAACTTACCTAAACTCACTGGTTAAATCTTATGTGCCCTCCAGAAGTTTGCGTTCTGCAAGTGAACGACGCCTTGTGGTGCCATCCCAAAGAAGTTCAAAATCACTCTCACGGACCTTTTCCTGGACTGTGCCCAGCTGGTGGAATGACCTCCCAATCTCAATTCGTACAGCTGAGTCTTTACTCATTTTCAAGAAACATCTAAAGACTCATCTTTTTTGCCAGCACCAACTAACACTAGCACTTTTCCTTTTCCTGTCTTTTCATTTAAAAAAATAAAAAAATAAAAACGGGCTATGTGTTCTATACTAGACTAAGTGAGACTTGTCATGGCACTTGTATACTGTAGTTGTTCTCTTGTTGACCTGACTGCTGCTATTGTTCTCATTTGTAAGTCGCTTTGGATAAAAGCGTCTGCTAAATTATTAAATGTAAATGTAAATATAATCGCATAATACTACAAAAACATTTTTACTGTAAGTTTGTCAGTGCATATCTGTACTGTGTAAAAACTTTAAAACTTGCAAAAGGATAGTCGCAAATCATTACTTTAACAATTTAGAACATTTATTTTCTGAATGAAAAATATAGTTGTTTACAATGGGATATAATTTAGCTCTTCTGCCAGCTGTAAATAACTCATGATGATGGTGGCAACGGCGGAGGCTGAGATCTCACTCTACACAACCAAAACAGATGAGAATCCGGGGTGAACAGAAGTTTTATTAGCTTCAAATGTAATATGGTTAAAAAAGTTACTAACATTTAAAATCACCATTATTAACAGTATCTGCTAATTAATATACATGTTTTCCAAAAAGCAGCTCTGAGAAGGGCTTTTACAGTCCAGTTTTCAGCTTTGTTCATTAATTGTCTTTAAGTTTGTTTTTCCAGTTCAGATGAACACTGATCATTGTCCACTCACATCAGCAAACCTCAAACACCGCAGCAGTTCGTCTAAAGCTAACCCAACAAAACTCAACATGAATTATGAAAAGGTTTAAGACCGACATTGTGCTTTTACAAGTATCATGTGAAAAAGTGATTGTCCTACGCAAATCGCAAAAAAAAAAACCTACGCAAAAAAAAATTAGCCAGAATGAGCTCACCCTCAGGTCATCCAAGATACTGAGGAGTTTGTTTCTTCATCAGATTTAGAGCAATGTAGCATTGCGTCACTTGCACACCCAGTGAATGGGTGCCGTCAGAATGAGAGTCTAAACAGCTTTTGGTTCCACTGCTGAGCAAGTGATGGTTTTCTCCAAATTCGGTACATTTTCAGTGAATGTAAATTTTTGGCCAAACTCTTTCTTTCAGAACATGCAACAGCACCATTATGGTGGAATGTAGCATCTGTCTGTACTGCTTTATTGTAAATAACCAGCATGCAATTCAAATTAAAACACAAAGGGCCTAATGATTTGCTTCGACACATTCTGCTCCTTCTGTTCCTCTGCAAACAGAATGGGTTATGCAGTTTCACAGTGTTTTAAGACTTAAAGAACTCGATATGCTGAAATCTCTTTGGTAAACCATCATAGCTGGTGTGTCTAAGATAATGAGGTCACTAACCGTTCACAATAAACCCACACTATTGTTCACTCCAATGCAAAAGTCGAGTCTGTGATGCTCTTTGGTGTGTCTGGTTGTTGAATGCAGGT
Source organism: Carassius carassius (assembly GCF_963082965.1). Lineage (NCBI taxonomy): Eukaryota > Metazoa > Chordata > Actinopteri > Cypriniformes > Cyprinidae > Carassius > Carassius carassius. The sequence continues at coordinate 281,513 of NC_081785.1, forward strand.
GGAAATGTGACAAGAGCTGCAAAAATACAAAATCATCCCTAATGCAATGAGAAAGCCTTTCTGATTATTATATATAGAATACAGTTTTCATATACAATTTTAATACATATTGTAAATTAACCATAGGTTGTGTCTGCGATCAGAAAAGAAACCCTCCCGTCTTTGGCAGCATTCAAACTTGAGATGCGTTAGCCGGTTGAAACCCCGTTCGTAGGGTTAAACTGTAAAATATTGCTTGAACATGCCGCGTAACACTGGACATGATACTTCAAACTCCCTGTTATATCCATCCCATGATGCAAATGAGTGAATCTCATGAGCATTCAAACATGTTGCATACAGAAAAGCAAACCTTTTTTGCATTTCAGCAAAATATTAAGCAAATTTTGACACAAAATCTGGGATTTTCATGAGATTCATCCATCGACTGAAGTTCACATCTCAGTAAACACTGTGTCCGCTATTTTAATTTTTGCTTGCTAAAACTTCATGCGTAAACTAATAAAATCCACGAGGAACCCGGTATAAAGATCAGTCTGGAGTTTCTCAGGAACTGAATGAGGACTTTGTAAATGAAGGAGTACTGTGAAAGTGTCTGTACCATCATCATGCGTTGCTGCCGCAGCAAGTTCAGAACAGTCGGGACGTCCAGCATCTGTCAGGAAACATCGACACGTCAGTATTAAAACAGGAGTATTTCACAGCAGTTTTGAACGGGGCCAATCCAAATTTAGATTCTGAATTATGAAATATTTAATAAGCAAAGTACGCCATGTTTATTTGTAAAGCAGATTTCACATACAGCGATAATGCAAAGAGCTTGAGATAAAGTTTTACAAAATTGTAAATGGCTATTAGAATATAACTAAATAATTGAGTCTAGTGGTCGACCGATATATAGCCAAGGCCGATATATCGGCCGATATTTAGCATTTTTCAAATATCGGCATTGGCAGATAAGTTTTTTTATTTGGCAGGTGTGTTTGAGGCGGGAATTTATTTTGGCAGCGCTGAGAGCGGCAATGTCTGAGTGCACACAGTGCTTTAAAATCTTACTCTTGTTTGTCGTCTCTAATAGTTCTGTCTAATACAGACAGAAGTCGGTCTAATAATCAAATAGAACGGTTGAACAATTAATGTATACATAAAGTATTATATTAAGCCTATTAGTAATAGAGAGGCAAACATTATAATACTTTCTCGTGTTACCCTGGCTGTATTTGAAAAATATGATTCCCAATGCACACAGACTTCCCAGAATACTGAGTGCCCTGTTGATGACAGTATTTGCTTTTTTTAAATTACATTTTTTATTAAATATTTGTGAAAAATACTGTCATATAAAGTAAGTTTATGTTACACATTTTTTTTTAAGGCGTTGTCAAATTTCAAATTACTTAATTAAAAATTATATCGGCTCTCCTGCTTTCCAAGATATTGGCATCGGCTGTCAAAAAACACATCGGTTGACCACTAATTGAGTCTAAGTTTAACTCAAGTGTTCCATAACATGAAGCTATTATTGCACTGATATCAGATTGATTTATTTGCTACAAATCATTTACACAAAAATGATTTGAAAATCTGTATACAAAACGGTAAAATATATATTGTATACTTTATATTAGATTACATTTTACTTAATACACAGCATTTAATATAATAGTTAATTAAAATGCAATAATTTTTAATCTTTAAGTTTGAGCTCAAGTCTTTAGTAATAAAGCTGTTTTCACACTGATTCATTCACAATTTAAAAGTTGTATTAAGGTACATAAAATAGAAACGGATGTAAAAAAATAAATATGTATTAATAAATTAAAATAATGGAAAAAGAGGTGTTTGAAGTTAGGTTTGAAGCGTTTCATAACACAAATCTTTTAGTAATTCATACAAATTTTTTTCTTCCTGTTAATCACGTTTCAAATTAAGATTTAATCGTTTTAATTATTGAATGTAATAAGTTTTATTGCATTTGTAAGTTTAATTTCTTTCAGTAGATTAATAAACAAACATTAAAACCGTTCTTTTTATAACATTTTTCTATTGTACTTCCAGTGAAACGAATTAAGCAACCCCATACACCAGATTTAATTTTGATGTAAATGAGGCATTCAGGTACAGTCGGGTTTAATGTCTCTAGACATTAAGAAACACTGAAAATGCCATTTCACAATTTTAAGACAAATGGTTGTGCCAGAGTTGCATAACGGCACCAATTTCTGTCCTTCCATGCCTCTCGGCTGTGATGTCGCCATATTAAATGTGTAAACTAGGTCTAAAAGCAGTATAAACCATTCCAGTCAGTCACATCCTGACATCTGCAGAGACTAACACCTGTGTGGTTGTAAGCTTAAGCAGAAGTGTAGCAATTAAACTTCTGCCAGTGGTAAGCAGTGTATGTCCTTTACCCTGGTAACCGTCACCATTCTGCCCTGAAAAGCTGGTTAAATGCACTAAATCGCTCATGCCACTAAGCACAGGACACATGTACCTTGTTATGTTCCACACAAGCTATCATGATCTCAGACAGGATGAAACTAGTAAAACTAGCAATGAGATTAATCTCATCTTTAGAGCACAAACCCAGAGTGTTTAAACTAGACAAGAAGAGCAGAAGCAAGAACAAGGTTGTGCATTTATTGAAAGTCAGCAATAGGGTTTCCACCCCCCATTTATTGAAGTCCAGCTAGAGTCTTCTGTCGCCCTTGAACCATCACAGGACCGAGTGAGGCCTTGCCTTCCCACTGAACACCTATTTAAGAGGCAAATACCCAAGTCAAGTAGAGCACGTGAAGTGTCAGTAGCAATCTTGAAGCAGCTACCTACCCCCAATAGGAGCATCACTTCCCCCATCAGGACCACATGTGGAGTCACAGCAAGCACAAACCTGGTGGTTCCCATCAGCAGCAAGCCACCTGCAACAAGAAAGGAAAATCAGACACGGCAGCTTCATAGTGTTCTTAAGCAGCATGAACATACCCATTGGAAAAGGAACAGGATTTGTGGAGAGCGTCACTGGGTGCAGAAGCAAGAGTGGCCTTCACAGTACACGTTATGTAGATCTGCAAGAGACACTGGTAAGGGTTCACAAAACCAGAGCAGATGGGAAGAGGACTCAGATTCAGTCAATATAGTACGTACAGAAGGACTGGATCCTCCCTGGAACATGAAAGCCTCCAGCTGGAACCGGATTTTGTCTTCCTGGGTTCGAGGCAAGAAGTGGGAGCTGGAAGCCGTAGCCTTGGCATCCACAAGGCACCTGATAAAGAGTGGGTGAAAATGGGTTTACAGCCAGTTGCCCGCTTCAATGTTTGTGGTTTAAGCTGTAGTAGGGGTTCCTGGAGCGAACCAATTTCTAGCCAGAGCACAAAAGATTGTGGGCAACATACGCCATTAGAGTGCGCACAGGTCCAAGCAACCTAAAATGGAAATACCAGGAGTCCCTGGCCGACGCTTTTCAACAAGCTACGCATCAGACAAATTTTAATCTCACATACCATTTAGGATGAACATTGGGACAGTCAGTCATTCTCAGCGAAGCCAAAAGCTCTTACCAAGAAGAGCTGAACCTAGGGTCACTTGACTCAACCCAATTCTCAGGGATCGAGTGCTCACTGAACGAACTTAAACCGTTCTAGAGAATCAAGTGACAGGACTTTACCCATGATTCTCAATGAAGGAATATCTCGGAACAGAAGTCACATCAGGAACTTGGGTGGCCACACAGCGGTCCACAAACACACGCAGGGGGACGTGGTTGTACACCTTCACAGATGCCTCAATATTAATAATGTCACCCAAGTAGTACACATTTGAAGGCCTCTGATTGACCCAGTCATCTGCAAAAGGAAAGAACGGTTTAGGCACAGCCTCATTTCACAAGGCTTAAGATCTAAAGAAACTACACAAACCCATCATGAGGTTCATGGAGAACACCAAGACGTCCTCGGCAACCTCCATTGAAGCATAAGGAACCCAAGTTGGCCTCAAAGCATTACTGCTCACATTATGGAGCCTGTAGTTCAAGGAGATACCAAATAAACAGTCTTCCAGTTACAACACCACAAGGAACCCTGCTTAACACATCCAGTCAGTCGCTTACCTTTGATAGTGGCATTGAATGCCAACAACTGCACCCTCAGTACGGGTAATTGGCGTGCCAGCAAATGCCACAGGGGTGTAGGTAAGAGCAAAGGTGTAGACGAGCTCATCCCCAGTCATCTGCAAGAGACGGGATTTACCAAGTGGGTTCTGTTCAACTACACTTAAAAATAAGATTCAAGGGTGTTTCTAGCAGCCATAGAACATCAGTTCCCCAAAGCAGCTTTCAGAAACTGAAAGGTTCTGTGGATGTTTAACATTCAACTAACACTCATGAAGAGCCATTGTTTTTATTGGTTAATCCAGTAAGACATAACGGTTCTTACCATCAGCACACTATTGCAGTCCTGTAGTTCATATTCAAAGATGAGCACCCCAGAGGCAGAGTCCTCACCAACAACAGGACAGCCTCCCATAGACAAACCAGATGGCTGGATCAGTTGACCATTACTGAACAGATCCTTCTTCACCTCCACATGAACCCGGCTCTCACTGCATTGCACAGCCACACTTCTGGGAGTCACAGGTTGCCTCAACTGAAAGTTTGCCGCCAACTCACGTTGCACCTCTGGAACGATGGGAAACTTCCAGTCCAAAGGCTTGACTGGACCCTGCAACAGCTGCTTCTCCTGAAGACCAAGAGGGTCCTGCGCAAATTTTCTGGAGTCAAGACTCGGAAACTGAGAAGCCTTTTGGAAAGGATTCAAGAACCCTTGAGAAGAAAGAGCAGGACCTCTGGAAGCTGGAGCTGATTGCGGCTTTGTGCTGCTTGGACTTTGGCGGTGTTTCAAACTTCCCAATGCACTCTTCAGATCAAAAGCCACAATCACAACCAACACTAACACACCTTGCAAGAAGCCCATTCTAACCAACTTTGGCACAATGCTCCAATGCACATCACTATTGGCTTTGCTATTTAGTAGAGCTTTGAATTAAGGTGGCTCCTCCCCTTTCAGCTTAATTGATTAACTTTGATTCTCCTCTGGGCTTGTAGAGTTTATTCATCCCCAAATGAGAAAAGTCAAGAACATCACTAACCAATAGAAAGCTACATGTGAATCTGAGATTTTAATCTTCATTTGCTCACTATTTTATAAGAAACACAACATTTTGTCCATTATAGATAGAATCTAAAGAATTCATAAATTATTGATTAATAATCATAAATATTAATTAATAATTTTTGGTTTAGTTTTTATTGTAGTCACTATGTATAATGGTAGCATCATGTATACCTAAATACTCATATGAATGAGTAGAAAGGAAAATATTAGTAAATTGGCAAATTGGGAGGGAGTAAGCACCCCGAAACATTATTCTTTTTTTTTTTTCTTTTTTTTACTATTTTTACTTCAGTGCATGTCAATCCTTGTAATGTCTGGAGATTTCCTAGTGAGAGATATTCATCAGTATATTGCCAACATTTATTTATTTTTATTTTTTTAGAAAGATTATGGAACTATACATATTTTAGATGTATTAAGTCTTCACATCTAACAGTGGCTGAAACTTTTTAGAAGTTCTGAGACAACACTGTGATTCTCTTAAAATCCATCCAGCTTTAAGATTATTCCAGAAATACATTTTGATGTATCCACAAAACAATCACATGAAACATGACGCTCTCTTGTGGCTGCTGGGATACATTGGAGATGTAAGTGAAATAAATGAATTATTTACCTAACAAATTATGCATTTAGAACATTAAAGAAACATAAACAGATACATGTAGTCACTTTTTAAAAAAACAATTGTCAAAACTTGTTTAATACTAAACCAACTAAAACTAAACTAAAAATAAATGCTTGAAAATAAATTAAAGCAATAGAAAATACTAAAATTGAAAAGAAAACAAACTGAAAATATACATTTAAAGCTAATTAAAAATCAATATTATAAATATAAATATTTATAAATAAATATTTCAAATTAATACTATAATAGTATTACGTATACGTGCTGAAAGTAGCGCTTGGTTTTGCGTTTGCCTATCGCGGGACTGCCCAGTTTCGATCTGCTAAATAGTGAGGCGTGGCCAGCTGACTTCAATCACAGGTAATAAGGCAAATACAAAAGCGTTAGGTTTCACCGCGGCAGCCCTCGTGTGAGCCCTCCTCGTGTGAAGACTGACGAGTGTAAAGACAATCGACTCTACCTGCGCGACTCCACCGAGCAAGGACACCGACAGGGAACTTGAGTTACTCTTTCTTTACTTTTTGTATACCTTGTTGTCAAATATCTCTTACACTTGTAGTCACTATGTGCTTTCAGATCTCTACTATCACTACTAATACTCGGAGAGCACGCAATGTACGTCGCAGGAAGGCCTGTCTGACAAACCTACGGCTTGTCCCTCTGACCTCTACTACTACGCTCTCTATTCCAGTTGATCTCTGGAACTGCCAGTCTGCAGTTACAGTTTTTCTCGATTGTTAAGACACATTTCTTGAAAGCTGCTCTTCTTTTCTCTAAACTGTGAACACAAAACCCAATTTTCAAGCTACATTCACAAAACCTCAGACTCTTCTTGTAAACCCAAACTTTCACCTCAAAACAGTTCAATCTGTGCTCAAAACTGAACTATGTTGTCAAATCGTGCCCAGAGTCAATCAAAATGAAAGACACTACTGAACAGTCACTAAACACTACGTAGAAAAATAGAAAACACAATGCTCAGGACATGAAGCTGGAGAAATGAATGTTTATTGTTCACTGTAGGCTAAACGCATGTTGCAAAACAAAAAGAACCTGTGCATTTAGCACTTGTACAAAAAGACAAAACCGAAATCTTATGCGTTTGCCACTTGTGTACAGTAACCCCATGTAAAAATAAAGTACAAAAATATACAAACAAGTGCATTACTCAGCCACAGCATCATGTCTCCTTACTGGGTCAGGCCACAGCACTTCATCCACATCACAGGCCACATTTTGTCTGGCCAGGCAACGGGGGAAAAAACCCCTGGCAAAGGGTACTCTGTATAGCTGTTTCATGCGCAGTCTGCTGCGATTGAGGACACGATCAACAGCAGAGAGGCTGACACTGTTGATACCCTCAAAATGTACATGGTGCTCAATGATCTTCTGCTGAATTTCACTCAGTTTAATGGCATTGTTCTCACGGACCATATCAACAATTAGGGTCTCTTGGTGTGTGACAGTCTTTCAATTCTACAAAAAGAGAACATGGAGTTACAAAAAATGTACATGGAATACTAGGCATACAAACAGTTAGACCAGCCCTCCATTACAATATTACAGTATATTGGTACAGTGATGTACTGAAACATATTTACTTACAGTATACTGTGGTACAATATATAGTATGTCATACAGTAATTGCTGTCAACATTTACATACTGTTCTATAATGTCAAAAAAAGGTAATTACCTGTTCTCTAAATCTTCGGATTATGGTGAACACCGTGAATCTACTGATGTTTGGTTGTGCCCTTTGTCCAGCCTCCCATATGCTCATACCATGGACAAGAACATGATCAATCACGGTAGCTCTGAATTCATCAGATATTACTGTTCTTTGTCTTCGCTGACCACCTCGACCACCTCAAACTCCTCTCACACGAACTCTTCCTCTCAGATTTCTATCCATTGTAGGGCCTCACAAACCAGTGCTCTCTGAACTGGTTCACTGTATATGTTCCCTCACATCATTAGCCACAAAAGTGTGATCAATTTTGAGTTGTTGTGTTCAAATGGTGACATCTGTGCGTTATTTGTGTTTGACTTTTGTCACCTGTGCTCACCATTATACAGCACGGGTGCATCACAATGAAAATGTGTTGGCAAGTTGTGTCTAAACAGGTGAAAAGTGCTTATGGTTTTGCCAAAAGAGTGATTGATTCAATCAGTGGGTTCAGGCAACTGAGCATTTGGTTCAGACAATAGGGTTTAGTGTTTTAGCAATTGGGAAAAACTGTAACAAAGCAGACTTCATTTCTTCTATTGCTACTCATTCCGGTCTCAACATCATGGCACTGACAGAGACTTGGATCAAACCTGAAGATACTGCCACACCTGCAGCCCTCTCCACTAATTTCACTTGTTCCCACACTCCTCGTACCACCCTTATATCAAAAGAATGGAAATTTGATCTTCAGCCATCACCTACAGGTACTGGTTCATTTGAATCACATGCCATTACTGTAACCCACCCTGTTAAAATCCACTTTGTGGTCATTTATCTTCCCCCAGGTCAATTGGGAAACTTCTTGGAGGAGTTGGATGTGCTGCTATCAAACTTTTCTGAAGATGGTACTCCTCTGGTACTGCTTGGTGACTTCAACATCCACCTAGATAAGCCCCAGGCTGCTTTCTTCAAAACTCTGCTCACCTCATTTGATCTCAAGCTAGTGTCTACTACAGCGACTCACAAATCAGGCAACCAACTGGACCTCATCTACACGCGCTGTTGCTCTGTGGACAACATTTCAGTTGCTCCACTGCACACCTCAGACCACTTCCTCATTACTGCTAACCTAGCACTTACTCCTGAAGTTCCTCACACTCCAACGCAGGTCACCTTTCGACGGAACCTACGCTCACTCTCTCCATCTCGCCTATCTTCTGTGGTTTCATCCTCACTTCCTGCACTCTCTCAGTTTTCTGCTCTGGACACGAACAGCGCTACGGACACTCTTTGCTCCACTTTAACATCTTGCTTGGACAACTTTTGCCCACTGTTGTCTAGACCAGCACGCTCTGCCCCCTGGCTGTCCGAGGTTCTCCGTGAACATCACTCTAAACTCAGGGCAGAGAGAAAATGGCAGAAATCAAGAAACTGTACTGACCTCAGTGTGTATCAGTCTCTCCTCTCTTCCTTCTCTGAAAATGTCTTCATGGCTAAAACATCCTACTACCACAACAAAATTAACAACTGTTGTGACGCTCGGACACTCTTCAAGACTTTCTCTTCTCTTCTTAATCCGCCGCCACCCCCTCCTCCATCGACTCTTGCAGCGGACGACTTTGCAGCTTTCTTCACAAATAAGACAAGATCCATCAGTCGACAATTCTCCACACCGCAGACTAAGGACAACTTCACAATGACCGATGCACACTCTTTCTCCTCCTTCTCCCCACTCTCAGAGATGGACGTCTCCAAACTTCTCCTGTCCAATCATCCTACTACTTGTCCACTTGATCCGATCCCCACTCACCTCCTTCAAGCGATCTCTTCTTCAGTCATACCTTCGCTTACTCACATTATCAACTCCTCTCCTCACTCTGGAACATTTCCCTCAGCATTCAAGAAGGCTCAGGTAAGCCCACTGCTCAAGAAACCATCTCTAAATCCAGCGCTTCTTGAAAACTACAGACCGGTATCCCTTCTTCCATTCATTGCAAAGACACTTCAGCGAGCTGTTTTCAACCAGCTTTCTATGTTCCTTGTACAGAACAACCTCCTGGACCGCTACCAATCTGACTTCAAAAGTGGCCACTCAACTGAGACTGCTTTGCTCTCGGTTACTGAAGCCCTGCAACTAGCAAGAGCAGCTTCAAAATCCTCGGTACTCATCTTACTGGACCTGCCTGCTGCTTTTGACACTGTTAATCACCAGATACTCCTGTCCACCCTCAGAAAGATGGGCATCTCTGGAACTGCACTCCTGTGGGTTATGTCCTACCTCTCTGACAGATCCTTCAGTGTGTCTTGGAGGGGTGATGTTTCAAAGTCACACCACCTTGCTACTGGGGTTCCTCAAGGCTCAGTACTTGGACCACTTCTCTTCTCCATCTACATGACATCATTAGGATCTGTCATTCAGAATCATGGCTTTTCTTATCACTGCTACGCTGATGACACCCAACTCTACTTCTCATTCCAGCCAGATGACCCGATGGTAGCTGCTCGCATTTCAGGCTGTCTGAGTGAAATTTCTAGCTGGATGAGTGACCATTACCTTAAGCTTAACTTTACGAAGACAGAACTCCTGGTGATTCCAGCTAACCCATTGCTTCATCACAACTTCTCTATACAGCTGGGCTCATCAACCATTACTCCTTCTAGGACAGCCAGAAACCTAGGAGTTGTGATGGATCATCAGTTAAGCTTCACAGACCACATTGCTACAACGACTCGGTCCTGCAGGTTTGCCTTATACAACATTAGGAAGATTAGACCCTTCCTGTCAGAGCAAGCAACCCAACTTCTTGCCCAAGCTCTTGTTCTCTGCAGACTGGACTATTGTAATGCTCTCCTGGCGGGCCTTCCTGCATGTACTGTCAAGCCTCTGCAGTAGATCCAGAATGCAGCAGCGAGGGTTGTCTTCAATGAGCAGAAAAAAGCTCACGTTACTCCTCTCCTCATCAGGTTACACTGGCTACCAGTAGCCGCTCGCATCAAATTCAAGGTACTGGTGCTTGCCTACAAGACGACCACTGGCACGGCACTAACTTACCTAAACTCACTGGTTAAATCTTATGTGCCCTCCAGAAGTTTGCGTTCTGCAAGTGAACGACGCCTTGTGGTGTCATCCCGAAGAAGTTCAAAATCACTCTCACGGACCTTTTCCTGGACTGTGCCCAGCTGGTGGAATGACCTCCCAATCTCAATTCGTACAGCTGAGTCTTTACTCATTTTCAAGAAACATCTAAAGACTCATCTTTTTTATGCCAGCACCAACTAACACTAGCACTTTTCCTTTTCCTGTCTTTTCATTTAAAAAAATAAAAAAATAAAAACGGGCTATGTGTTCTATACTAGACTAAGTGAGACTTGTCATGGCACTTGTATACTGTAGTTGTTCTCTTGTTGACCTGACTGCTGCTATTGTTCTCATTTGTAAGTCGCTTTGGATAAAAGCGTCTGCTAAATGATTAAATGTAAATGTAAATATAATCGCATAATACTACAAAAACATTTTTACTGTAAGTTTGTCAGTGCATATCTGTACTGTGTAAAAACTTTAAAACTTGCAAAAGGATAGTCGCAAATCATTACTTTAACAATTTAGAACATTTATTTTCTGAATGAAAAATATAGTTGTTTACAATGGGATATAATTTAGCTCTTCTGCCAGCTGTAAATAACTCATGATGATGGTGGCAACGGCGGAGGCTGAGATCTCACTCTACACAACCAAAACAGATGAGAATCCGGGGTGAACAGAAGTTTTATTAGCTTCAAATGTAATATGGTTAAAAAAGTTACTAACATTTAAAATCACCATTATTAACAGTATCTGCTAATTAATATACATGTTTTCCAAAAAGCAGCTCTGAGAAGGGCTTTTACAGTCCAGTTTTCAGCTTTGTTCATTAATTGTCTTTAAGTTTGTTTTTCCAGTTCAGATGAACACTGATCATTGTCCACTCACATCAGCAAACCTCAAACACCGCAGCAGTTCGTCTAAAGCTAACCCAACAAAACTCAACATGAATTATGAAAAGGTTTAAGACCGACATTGTGCTTTTACAAGTATCATGTGAAAAAGTGATTGTCCTACGCAAATCGCAAAAAAAAAAACCTACGCAAAAAAAAATTAGCCAGAATGAGCTCACCCTCAGGTCATCCAAGATACTGAGGAGTTTGTTTCTTCATCAGATTTAGAGCAATGTAGCATTGCGTCACTTGCACACCCAGTGAATGGGTGCCGTCAGAATGAGAGTCTAAACAGCTTTTGGTTCCACTGCTGAGCAAGTGATGGTTTTCTCCAAATTCGGTACATTTTCAGTGAATGTAAATTTTTGGCCAAACTCTTTCTTTCAGAACATGCAACAGCACCATTATGGTGGAATGTAGCATCTGTCTGTACTGCTTTATTGTAAATAACCAGCATGCAATTCAAATTAAAACACAAAGGGCCTAATGATTTGCTTCGACACATTCTGCTCCTTCTGTTCCTCTGCAAACAGAATGGGTTATGCAGTTTCACAGTGTTTTAAGACTTAAAGAACTCGATATGCTGAAATCTCTTTGGTAAACCATCATAGCTGGTGTGTCTAAGATAATGAGGTCACTAACCGTTCACAATAAACCCACACTATTGTTCACTCCAATGCAAAAGTCGAGTCTGTGATGCTCTTTGGTGTGTCTGGTTGTCGAATGCAGGTGGAAATGTGACAAGAGCTGCAAAAATACAAAATCATCCCTAATGCAATGAGAAAGCCTTTCTGATTATTATATATAGAATACAGTTTTCATATACAATTTTAATACATATTGTAAATTAACCATAGGTTGTGTCTGCGATCAGAAAAGAAACCCTCCCGTCTTTGGCAGCATTCAAACTTGAGATGCGTTAGCCGGTTGAAACCCCGTTCGTAGGGTTAAACTGTAAAATATTGCTTGAACATGCCGCGTAACACTGGACATGATACTTCAAACTCCCTGTTATATCCATCCCATGATGCAAATGAGTGAATCTCATGAGCATTCAAACATGTTGCATACAGAAAAGCAAACCTTTTTTGCATTTCAGCAAAATATTAAGCAAATTTTGACACAAAATCTGGGATTTTCATGAGATTCATCCATCGACTGAAGTTCACATCTCAGTAAACACTGTGTCCGCTATTTTAATTTTTGCTTGCTAAAACTTCATGCGTAAACTAATAAAATCCACGAGGAACCCGGTATAAAGATCAGTCTGGAGTTTCTCAGGAACTGAATGAGGACTTTGTAAATGAAGGAGTACTGTGAAAGTGTCTGTACCATCATCATGCGTTGCTGCCGCAGCAAGTTCAGAACAGTCGGGACGTCCAGCATCTGTCAGGAAACATCGACACGTCAGTATTAAAACAGGAGTATTTCACAGCAGTTTTGAACGGGGCCAATCCAAATTTAGATTCTGAATTATGAAATATTTAATAAGCAAAGTACGCCATGTTTATTTGTAAAGCAGATTTCACATACAGCGATAATGCAAAGAGCTTGAGATAAAGTTTTACAAAATTGTAAATGGCTATTAGAATATAACTAAATAATTGAGTCTAGTGGTCGACCGATATATAGCCAAGGCCGATATATCGGCCGATATTTAGCATTTTTCAAATATCGGCATTGGCAGATAAGTTTTTTTATTTGGCAGGTGTGTTTGAGGCGGGAATTTATTTTGGCAGCGCTGAGAGCGGCAATGTCTGAGTGCACACAGTGCTTAAAAATCTTACTCTTGTTTGTCGTCTCTAATAGTTCTGTCTAATACAGACAGAAGTCGGTCTAATAATCAAATAGAACGGTTGAACAATTAATGTATACATAAAGTATTATATTAAGCCTATTAGTAATAGAGAGGCAAACATTATAATACTTTCTCGTGTTACCCTGGCTGTATTTGAAAAATATGATTCCCAATGCACACAGACTTCCCAGAATACCGAGTGCCCTGTTGATGACAGTATTTGCTTTTTTTAAATTACATTTTTTATTAAATATTTGTGAAAAATACTGTCATATAAAGTAAGTTTATGTTACACATTTTTTTTTAAGGCGTTGTCAAATTTCAAATTACTTAATTAAAAATTATATCGGCTCTCCTGCTTTCCAAGATATTGGCATCGGCTGTCAAAAAACACATCGGTTGACCACTAATTGAGTCTAAGTTTAACTCAAGTGTTCCATAACATGAAGATATTATTGCACTGATATCAGATTGATTTATTTGCTACAAATCATTTACACAAAAATGATTTGAAAATCTGTATACAAAACGGTAAAATATATATTGTATACTTTATATATTAGATTACATTTTACTTAATACACAGCATTTAATATAATAAATTAAAATGCAATAATTTTTAATCTTTAAGTTTGAGCTCAAGTCTTTAGTAATAAAGCTGTTTTCACACTGATTCATTCACAATTTAAAAGTTGTATTAAGGTACATAAAATAGAAACGGATGTAAAAAAATAAATATGTATTAATAAATTAAAATAATGGAAAAAGAGGTGTTTGAAGTTAGGTTTGAAGCGTTTCATAACACAAATCTTTTAGTAATTCATACAAATTTTTTTCTTCCTGTTAATCACGTTTCAAATTAAGATTTAATCGTTTTAATTATTAAATGTAATAAGTTTTATTGCATTTGTAAGTTTAATTTCTTTCAGTAGATTAATAAACAAACATTAAAACCGTTCTTTTTATAACATTTTTCTATTGTACTTCCAGTGAAACGAATTAAGCAACCCCATACACCAGATTTAATTTTGATGTAAATGAGGCATTCAGGTACAGTCGGGTTTAATGTCTCTAGACATTAAGAAACACTGAAAATGCCATTTCACAATTTTAAGACAAATGGTTGTGCCAGAGTTGCATAACGGCACCAATTTCTGTCTCGGCTGTGATGTCGCCATATTAAATGTGTAAACTAGGTCTAAAAGCAGTATAAACCATTCCAGTCAGTCACATCCTGACATCTGCAGAGACTAACACCTGTGTGGTTGTAAGCTTAAGCAGAAGTGTAGCAATTAAACTTCTGCCAGTGGTAAGCAGTGTATGTCCTTTACCCTGGTAACCGTCACCATTCTGCCCTGAAAAGCTGGTTAAATGCACTAAATCTCTCATGCCACTAAGCACAGGACACATGTACCTTGTTATGTTCCACACAAGCTATCATGATCTCAGACAGGATGAAACTAGTAAAACTAGCAATGAGATTAATCTCATCTTTAGAGCACAAACCCAGAGTGTTTAAACTAGACAAGAAGAGCAGAAGCAAGAACAAGGTTGTGCATTTATTGAAAGTCAGCAATAGGGTTTCCACCCCCCATTTATTGAAGTCCAGCTAGAGTCTTCTGTCGCCCTTGAACCATCACAGGACCGAGTGAGGCCTTGCCTTCCCACTGAACACCTATTTAAGAGGCAAATACCCAAGTCAAGTAGAGCACGTGAAGTGTCAGTAGCAATCTTGAAGCAGCTACCTACCCCCAATAGGAGCATCACTTCCCCCATCAGGACCACATGTGGAGTCACAGCAAGCACAAACCTGGTGGTTCCCATCAGCAGCAAGCCACCTGCAACAAGAAAGGAAAATCAGACACGGCAGCTTCATAGTGTTCTTAAGCAGCATGAACATACCCATTGGAAAAGGAACAGGATTTGTGGAGAGCGTCACTGGGTGCAGAAGCAAGAGTGGCCTTCACAGTACACGTTATGTAGATCTGCAAGAGATACTGGTAAGGGTTCACAAAACCAGAGCAGATGGGAAGAGGACTCAGATTCAGTCAATATAGTACGTACAGAAGGACTGGATCCTCCCTGGAACATGAAAGCCTCCAGCTGGAACCGGATTTTGTCTTCCTGGGTTCGAGGCAAGAAGTGGGAGCTGGAAGCCGTAGCCTTGGCATCCACAAGGCACCTGATAAAGAGTGGGTGAAAATGGGTTTACAGCCAGTTGCCCGCGTCAATGTTTGTGGTTTAAGCTGTAGTAGGGGTTCCTGGAGCGAACCAATTTCTAGCCAGAGCACAAAAGATTGTGGGCAACATACGCCATTAGAGTGCGCACAGGTCCAAGCAACCTAAAATGGAAATACCAGGAGTCCCTGGCCGACGCTTTTCAACAAGCTACGCATCAGACAAATTTTAATCTCACATACCATTTAGGATGAACATTGGGACAGTCAGTCATTCTCAGCGAAGCCAAAAGCTCTTACCAAGAAGAGCTGAACCTAGGGTCACTTGACTCAACCCAATTCTCAGGGATCGAGTGCTCACTGAACGAACTTAAACCGTTCTAGAGAATCAAGTGACAGGATTTTACCCATGATTCTCAATGAAGGAATATCTTGGAACAGAAGTCACATCAGGAACTTGGGTGGCCACACAGCGGTCCACAAACACACGCAGGGGGACGTGGTTGTACACCTTCACAGATGCCTCAATATTAATAATGTCACCCAAGTAGTACACATTTGAAGGCCTCTGATTGACCCAGTCATCTGCAAAAGGAAAGAACGGTTTAGGCACAGCCTCATTTCACAAGGCTTAAGATCTAAAGAAACTACACAAACCCATCATGAGGTTCATGGAGAACACAAAGACGTCCTCGGCAACCTCCATTGAAGCATAAGGAACCCAAGTTGGCCTCAAAGCATTACTGCTCACATTATGGAGCCTGTAGTTCAAGGAGATACCAAATAAACAGTCTTCCAGTTACAACACCACAAGGAACCCTGCTTAACACATCCAGTCAGTCGCTTACCTTTGATAGTGGCATTGAATGCCAACAACTGCACCCTCAGTACGGGTAATTGGCGTGCCAGCAAATGCCACAGGGGTGTAGGTAAGAGCAAAGGTGTAGACGAGCTCATCCCCAGTCATCTGCAAGAGACGGGATTTACCAAGTGGGTTCTGTTCAACTACACTTAAAAATAAGATTCAAGGGTGTTTCTAGCAGCCATAGAACATCAGTTCCCCAAAGCAGCTTTCAGAAACTGAAAGGTTCTGTGGATGTTTAACATTCAACTAACACTCATGAAGAGCCATTGTTTTTATTGGTTAATCCAGTAAGACATAACGGTTCTTACCATCAGCACACTATTGCAGTCCTGTAGTTCATATTCAAAGATGAGCACCCCAGAGGCAGAGTCCTCACCAACAACAGGACAGCCTCCCATAGACAAACCAGATGGCTGGATCAGTTGACCATTACTGAACATATCCTTCTTCACCTCCACATGAACCCGGCTCTCACTGCATTGCACAGCCACACTACTGGGAGTCACAGGTTGCCTCAACTGAAAGTTTGCCGTCAACTCACGTTGCACCTCTGGAACGATGGGAAACTTCCAGTCCAAAGGCTTTACTGGACCCTGCAACAGCTGCTTCTCCTGAAGACCAAGAGGGTCCTGCGCAAATTTTCTGGAGTCAAGACTCGGAAACTGAGAAGCCTTTTGGAAAGGATTCAAGAACCCTTGAGAAGAAAGAGCAGGACCTCTGGAAGCTGGAGCTGATTGCGGCTTTGTGCTGCTTGGACTTTGGCGGTGTTTCAAACTTCCCAATGCACTCTTCAGATCAAAAGCCACAATCACAACCAACACTAACACACCTTGCAAGAAGCCCATTCTAACAAACCTTGGCACAATGCTCCAATGCACATCACTATTGGCTTTGCTATTTAGTAGAGCTTTGAATTAAGCTCCTCCCCTTTCAGCTTAATTGATTAACTTTGATTCTCCTCTGGGCTTGTAGAGTTTATTCATCCCCAAATGAGAAAAGTCAAGAACATCACTAACCATTAGAAAGCTACATGTGAATCTGAGATTTTAATCTTCATTTGCTCACTATTTTATAAGAGACACAACATTTTGTCCATTATAGGTAGTTAATGGCATCTAAAGAATTCATAAATTATTGATTAATAATCATAAATATTAATTAATAATCTTTGGTTTAGTTTTTAGAGTAGTCACTATGTATAATGGTAACATCATGTATACCTAAATACTCATATAAATGAGTAGAAAGGAAAATATTAGTAAATTGGCAAAATGGGAGGGACTAAGCAGCTACCGAGCAGCCCGGAACATAATTATTCTTTTTTTTTTTTCTATTTTTACTTCAGTGCATGTCAATCCTTGTAATGTTTGGAGATTTCATAGTGAAAGATATTCATCAGTATATTGCCAACATTTATTCATTTTTTTTTTTTAGAAAGATTATGGAACTATGCATATTTTAGATGTATTAAGTCTCCACATCTAACAGTGACTGAAACTTTTTAGATGTTCTGAGACAACACTGTGATTCTCTTAAAATCCATCCATCTTTAAGATTATTCCAGAAATACATTTTGATGCATCCACAAAACAATCACATGAAACATGTCGCTCTCTTGTGGCTGCTGGGATACATTGGAGATGTAAGTGAAATAAATGAATTATTTACCTAACAAATTATACATTTAGAACAATAAAATGGGTTGATTTGCAGAATTAGTTGAATTGTTAACACTTTAAAGAAACATAAACAGATACATGTAGTCACTTTTTTTTAAAAAACAATTGTCAAAACTTATTTAATACTAAAACAACTAAAACTAAACTAAAAATAAATGCTTGAAAATAAATTAAAGCAATAGAAAATACTAAAATTGAAAAGAAAACAAACTGAAAATATAAATTTTGAAAGCTAATTAAAAATCAGTATTATAAATTTAAATATTTATAAAAATATATTTTAAATTAATACTATAATAGTATTACATATATGTGCTGAAAGTGGCACTTGGTTTTGCGTTTGCCTGTTTCCATCTGCTAAATAGTGAGGCATGGCCAGCTGACTTCAATCACAGGTAATAAGGCAAATACAAAAGCGTTAGGTTTCACCGCGGCAGCCCTCGTGTGAGCCCTCCTCGTGTGAAGACCGACGAGTGTAAAGACAATCGACTCTACCTGCGCGACTCTACCGAGCAAGGACACCGACAGGGCACTTGAGTATTGCTTTTCTCCTCTTTCTTTACTTTTTGTATACCTTGTTGTCAAATATCTCTTACACTTGTAGTCACTACGTGCTTTCAGATCTCTACTATCACTACTAACACTCGGAGAGCACGCTATGTACATCGCAGGAAGGCCTGTCTGACAAACCTACGGCCTGTCCCTCTGACCTCTACTACTACGCTCTCTATTCCAGTTGGTCTCTGGAACTGCCAGTCTGCAGTTAACAAAGCAGACTTCATTATCAGTTAAGCTTCACAGACCACATTGACCACATTGCTACAAAGACCCAGTCCTGCAGGTTTGCCTTATACAACATTAGGAAGATTAGACCCTTCCTGTCAGAGCAAGCCATCCAACTTCTTGTTCAAGCTCTTGTTCTCTCCAGACTGGACTTTTGTAATGCTCTCCTGGCGGGCCTTCCTGCATGTACTGTCAAGCCTCTGCAGTTGATCCAGAATGCAGCAGTGAGGGTTGTCTTCAATGAGCCGAAAAAAGCTCACGTTACTCCTCTCCTCATCAGGTTACACTGGCTACCAGTAGCCGCTCGCATCAAATTCAAGGTACTGATGCTTGCCTACAAGACAACCACTGGCACGGCACCAACTTACCTAAACTCACTGGTTAAATCTTATGTGCCCTCCAGAAGTTTGCGTTCTGCAAGTGAACGACGCCTTGTGGTGCCATCCCAAAGAAGTTCAAAATCACTCTCACGGACCTTTTCCTGGACTGTGCCCAGCTGGTGGAATGACCTCCCAATCTCAAATCGAACAGCTGAGTCTTTACTCATTTTCAAGAAACCTCTAAAGACTCATCTTTTTTGCCTGCACTTAACCAACTAACACTAGCACTTTTCATTTATAAAAAAACCTGACTATGTGCTCTATACTAGACTAATTGAGACTTGTCATGGCACTTGTATACTGTAGTTGTTCTCTTGTTGACCTGACTGCTTCTATTGTTCTCATTTGTAAGTCGCTTTGGATAAAAGCGTCTGCTAAATGATTAAATGTAAATATAATGGCATAATACTACAAAAACATTTTTACTGTAAGTTTGTCAATGCATATCTGTACTGTGTAAAAACTTCAAATCTTGCAAAAGGATAGTCACAAATCATTACTTTAACAATTTAGAACATTTATTTTCTGAATGAAAAATATAGTTGTTTACAATGGGATATAATTTGGCTCTTCTGCCAGCTGTAAATCACTCATGATGATGATGGCAACGGCGGAGGCTGAGATCTCACTCTACACAACCAAAACAGATGAGAATCCGGGGTGAACAGAAGTTTTATTAGCTTCAAATGTAATCTGGTTAAAAAAGTTACTAACATTTAAAATCACCAATATAAATAGTATCTGCTAATTAATATACATGTTTTCCAAAAAGCAGCTCTGAGAAGGGCTTTTACAGTCCAGTTTTCAGCTTTGTTCATTAATTGTCTTTAAGTTTGTTTTTCCAGTTCAGATGAACACTGATCATTGTCCACTCACATCAGCAAACCTCAAACACCGCAGCAGTTCGTCTAAAGCTAACCCAACAAAACTCAACATGAATTATGAAAAGGTTTAAGACCGACATTGTGCTTTTACAACCGTTTACTCCAAAACACTTAAATGACTTTTACCTCATAGTAATGACGGATAAATGCTGATTAAACCATTGTGTTGAAGGAGCTCAACCTGTGGATATGTTCAGTTTTTTAAATGAATGTTTCATGATATTCAGATGCACAGTATCATGTGAAAAAGTGATTGCCCTTCGCAACAAAATTTTTTTTAATTTACAGTTTAGCCAAAACCCAACAAGAACACACTGCTATTGTTTTAGGCACAAGTCAGAACTGAGTAGAGGGAGTGACTCTTAACAAGAACATTTTTTATCATATTTCAGCCCCAAATCAACAGAAAAAAAAAGAAAAAGTAATAATAATAATATAGTTTTATATTTTAGCCGATTCTGGGACAATTAAACCTTTCTGCCTTTTTTCAGAACAATTAAGCATTTTGCCTCAAATTCTCACAATGGTCAGGTGAAAGAAATCTCATCCTCATTACTAACATTCAGTAATACATCGTCCTTTCTGCACACAATAAATAAAATTCAGTACAACAAATACTTTCAGTTCCACTTTACTAATGTATTTTTTTTTTTTTTTTTACTTAAATTGCACTGCTTTTTTCTTTTGATTTTTGACTTGCCCATGGAAAATTTTGGCAGGTCGCTGCATATATGTTTGGGTTTAAAGCAATAGTTTACTAAAAATGAAAATAAGCCAGAATGTGTTCACCCTCAGGTCATCCAAGATATTGAGGAGTTTGTTTCTTCATCAGATTTAGAGAAATGTAGCATTGCATCACTTGCACACCCAGTGAATGGGTGCCGTCAGAATGAGAGTCTAAACAGCTTTTGGTTCCACTGCTGAGCAAGTGATGGTTTTCTCCAAATTCGGTACATTTTCAGTGAATGTAAATTTTTGGCCAAACTCTTTCTTTCAGAACATGCAACAGCACCATTATGGTGGAATGTAGCATCTGTCTGTACTGCTTTATCGTGAATAACCAGCATGCAATTCAAATTAAAACACAAAGGGCCTAATGATTTGCTTCGACACATTCTGCTCCTTCTGTTTCTCTGCAAACAGAATGGGTTATGCAGTTTCACAGTGTTTTAAGACTTAAAGAACTCGATATGCTGAAATCTCTTTGGTAAACCATCATAGCTGGTGTGTCTAAGATAATGAGGTCACTAACCGTTCACAATAAACCCACACTATTGTTCACTCCAATGCAAAAGTCGAGTCTGTGATGCTCTTTGGTGTGTCTGGTTGTCGAATACAGGTGGAAATGTGACAAGAGCTGCAAAAATACAAAATTATCCCTAATGCAATGAGAAAGCCTTTCTGATTATTATATTTAGAATACAGTTTTCACATACAATTTTAATACATATTGTAAATTAAACATAGGTTGTGTCTGCGATCAGAAAAGAAACCCTCCCGTCTTTGGCAGCATTCAAACTTGAGATGCGTTAGCCGGTTGAAACCCCGTTCGTAGGGTTAAACTGTAAAATATTGCTTGAACATGCCGCGTAACACTGGATATGATACTTCAAACTCCCAGAGTCCTGTTATATCCATCCCATGATGCAAATGAGTGAATCTCATGAGCATTCAAACATGTTGCATACAGAAAAGCAAACCTTTTTTGCATTTCAGCAAAATATTGAGAAAAAATTTCATGAGATTCATCCATTGACTGAAGTTCACATCTCAGTAAACACTCTGTCCGCTATTTTAATTTTTGCTTGCTAAAACTTCATGCGTAAACTAATAAAATCCACGAGGAACCCGGTATAAAAGAACCAATGCAGTTCAGTGTATCCTATTAAAAAACAGACCTGCGTCTATGTACAGCAAAATAAAAGTGCTGGGACTGACATCCGTGTACAAGTCCACAGTGAAATCTGTGAATAATACTGGTAAAGCAGAGCGCACCGCAGCGTCCTTCATTACCGCCCCGTCACTAACACTGTGAGGAAGCTCCGACGGGGACCGAGGGGTTGTGAGAGGCTCCTCTGTGCCAGTGCTGGTCTCAGATCAGTCTGGAGTTTCTCAGGAACTGAATGAGGACTTTGTAAATGAAGGAGTACTGTGAAAGCGTCTGTACCATCATCATGCGTTGCTGCCGCAGCAAGTTCAGAACAGTCGGGACGTCCAGCATCTGTCAGGAAACATCGACACGTCAGTATCAAAACAGGATTATTTCACAGCAGTTTTAAACGGGGCCAATCCAAATTAAGATTCTGATTTATGAAATATTTTATAAGCAAAGTACGCCATGTTTATTTATGAAGCAGATTTCACATACAGCGATAATGCAAAGAGCTTGAGATAAAGTTTTACAAAATTGTAAATGGCTATTAGAATATAACTAAATAATTGAGTCTAGTGGTCGACCGATATATAGCCAAGGAGAGATTGTAAGCTTTTTTTCAAATATCGGCATTGGCAGATAAGTATTTTTATTTGGCAGATGTGTTTGAGGCGGGACTTTTATTTTGGCAGCACTGAGAGCGGCAATGTCTGAGTGCACACAGTGCTTACAATCTCTCCTTGTTCATTGTCGTTAATAGTTCTGTCTAGTACAGACAGAAGTCTATCTAATAATCAAATACAACGGTTGAACAATTAATGTATACATAAAGTATTATATTAAGCCTATTAGTAATAGAGGCAAACATTATAATACTTTCTCGTGAGTGTTACCTTTATTTGAAAAATATGATTCCCAATGCACACAGACTTCCCAGAATACTGAGTGCCCTGTTGATGACAGTATTTGCTTTTTTAAATTACATTTTATTAAATATTTATTTGTGAAAAATACTGTCATATAAAGTATGTTTATGTTACACATTTATTTTTTAAGCCATTGTCAAATTATTTCAAATTTCTTAAATAATAATAATAATAATTAAAACAATTATATCGGCCCCCCCTGCTTTCCAAGATATCGGCATCGGCTGTCAAAAAACACATATCGGTTGACCACTAATTGAGTCTAAGTTTAACTCAAGTGTTCCATAACATGAAGCTGTTATTCCGATTCATTTATTTTCTACAAATCATTTACACAAAAATGATTTAAAAATACATATACAAAAAGGTAAATAAAAATTGTATACTTTATACAAGCTCAAGTCTTTTTTTTGTTATCAAATTTTTATTGTTGTAACATCGTTTAAACATGACATATCGAAGACAAACAATCAGCAATTACCCTAGTGTGAAAAAAAAAAAAATATATATATATATATATTTTTTTTTTTAATACAATAAGAAATAAAAATGAAAAAAGAAAATCAATAATTAAGTAAAAATAAAATTATATATATATATATATATATAGGGCACTATATCAGTGGGATAACAAAGAAAGAGAAATAAAATGTCTATATATAATGAACAAATAGTAAACAAACAAACAGAATGTACTTCAAAATATACACAAATATATATAAATACTACAGATTGTTAGAAATTATCACAAAAAAAAAACAGAATAGAGATGAAAGAGATCTACGAAAAAATCTATTAACCAGATGAACAATAAAAATAAAATAAAATGACCATAGAACCAGAGAATAGAGGATGGGGGAGAGGGGGGGTATTAATTCAACTCCGTAAACCCTTGAGTTTTTCCAGTGTTTGGGCCCAGAGTCTAATGGTGTCCTCTCTTGCGCCATGAATGCGTGCAGTGGACAATTCGAGATACACCACATCTATAAATGTAAGAACCCAATACTGCTTATTAAGAGAATGTGGAGGTTTCCATCTCGTTGATACTATTTTCTTAGCAGCTGTCAAACCAGCTAAAAACACTCGTTTCTGAGTTTTGCTAAGTTGTATATCAGAAAGATCATCTAAAATAAAAACAGATGGAGACAAAGAGGCCGAAACATTCAATAAAGTGGACAAACTTTCTTTAACCATATTCCAAAAGTGAGCAACCCCAGGGCATTCCCAAATCATGTAAAAAAAATTACCAATTTCCCCTGTATGGCACAGCATGCAATTAGGATCAGGTTTAAGCTTCATACTATAGAGTTTACGTGGAGTCATATAAGTCCTATGAATAAAATTAAGATGGATTTGTTGGTGATCCGGATTCCTTGAGGCATGCATTATCATCATCCAAACACTGTCCCAATTAAAACTGGGGGAAAGCTAGGAATATCTGCCTGCCATGAGTAGTCTATTGTCAGAGGAGGATGCATTTTTTCCAGTAAAAAATTATATATTTAGAAACCAAACCTCTTGTTCCCTGAGTCTCACGTAAAACTTTAAGTAAAGGGTGATCTTTAAGAGGAGCCAACCAAGGAACCCCATAAGCCTTCATGGCTGCCCTCAACTGTAAATAAAAAAAGGTAGAGCTCTGAAGGTTAAATTGAATGAAAAGTTCTTCAGAGGAGTAAATGCCTTTATCACCCATTACATCACCCAAGGAGTGAATTCCTTTGTCAATCCACTGTCGACACTAGCCAATCTTTATTGGGCGCTTACCAATTAGTAAACCATCATTATTAAAGATAGGAGAGTAGGGATTCCAATTAGAACGGATATTACAAGCTTTTTCTGCTGCCCTCCAGACGGACAGAGCGTGTGACACTATAGGACCGAAACGGAGCGTACACTTTTTTAGAGGAATATTGGCAAATAAAACTTCATCTAACTTCAGAGGAAGAACTAGATTTCCCTCCAAGGAACGCCACGAAACATTCATTTTGTCATTATACCAGCTAAGCAGGGGACGTAGTGTAAAAGCCCAGTGATATAGCTTAAAATTCAGAAGTGCAAGTCCACCCGCAAATCTATCTCGTTGCATCGTGGAAAGTTTAAGACGTGGACGTTAGCCATTCCATACAAATTTGGTAATTATGCTCTGTAGCCTATCCCAAAAACGAGAAGGGGGAGGCAAGGGCAGCATAGAACTCACAAAGTTAATTCGAGGGAGTACATTCATTTTGATAATCGAGATGCGCGATCTAAGGGAATTTGGAAGTGATGACCAGTTATCCAAGTTACAAGAAACTTTAGACAGGATGCCCTCATAGTTGGTCTTAATTATATACTGCAATGAAGCACCAATCATAATGCCCAAATACTTAAATTGTTTGACCACTGGTATACCCGAGGGCAGTGCTAAGTTTCTCATTGCGTCATTTAGTGGAAGAAGTGCCGACTTTGTCCAATTTATTCTATATCCGGAAATCTCGTCAAAACTGCCAAAGATAGTTAAAATGTTAGGAATGGACTGCAGTGGATTGCCTAAAAAAAGAAGGATGTCATCTGCATACAAAGAAATTTGATGGTTGGTCCCACACATTGTGATTGGGGTGATACCTTTATCTATGTGTATTGTCTGGGCCAGTGGCTCTAGCGAGAGTGCAAAAAGCAGCGGGCTAAGAGGGCATCCCTGTCGAGAACCTCTGGCTATGTTGAACAGTGAAGAACAAGTCTTACCTGTCAAAACCATGGCTGTGGGGTTCACATACAGCACCCATGAGCCATGAGCTTCAACACAGACCACAAATATGGCCATTCCAGACAATCAAAGGCTTTCATAGCATCTAGGGAAGGGACCGCGGTAGGAGGAGTCAGCGAAGATGACCCATGTATTACATGGAGTAACCTCCTAACACTATCAGATGCTAATCTAGTCCTAATAAAGCCTGGTCACAGTAAACAAGCTTAGTCATGGCCGGCTGGAGTCTCCGCGCGAGCAATTTAGCATAAATTTTTAGGTCAGCATTTAGAAGTGACAGAGGCCTATAATTTGAACAATCATTTGGGTCCTTGTCTGTTTTGAGCAAAAGCGTAATAAATGCAATATTCACATCTCTGGAAAAGGACCCTCTCTCAATAGCAGCTTGAATCATATAAAAGAGTAGGGAGCCCAGACTGTCCCAGAACGTGGTATAAAATTCAGGTGGAATTCCATCCAACCCAGGAGATTTACCGCTACGCATATCAAAAGCAGCCTCCTTAAGCTCAGCTAAAGTAATGGGGGTATTTTATTCTAGAGAGTCTTCCTCAGACAGCTTAGGAAGCAGTGTTTTGTTTAGAAAATTGTCACAAGTATCCTGATTATGTGATATCTCAGAGCTATATAAATCAGCATAAAAGCTACGGAATGTAGCATTAACTTGTGAGGGCACACTAAGAATATCACCATTTTTGGATTTAATTGTGCTGATATCTGTAAAATGTTCATTGGACCTCAATCTAAGGGCTAATAAACGGCTGGGGCTAGCCCCATTAAAATAGTACAACTGTCGCGTCCTATGAATTAAAAATTCGGCCCGCTGTTTCATAACAGCATTTATCTCTTTTTTCACAAGGTCAAATTGAAGCCTAACATCCTCATCATAACTTTGTTGTAATAGGCTATCTAACGCTGATAATTTGGACTCTAAATCGTATAATCTGGATGACCGAGCTTTCCTTATGTTGTAGGCATAACATACAGTAAAATTCCTAATAAAACCTTTAACAGCATCCCAGACTGTCCTTGGGTCATCCACAGAGCCTTTATTTATATTTATAAAATCTGATAGTTGACTTGAAAACTTGGTTTTAAATGCTTCATCTCGGAGTAGCGAGGTGTTAAAACGCCATCTAGGGGCCCGAGCTGGATTTGAATTTAACAACACAGAAGCAATCACTGCATTATGGTCAGAAAAAGCAACTGGTAATAAGTTAATGGTAACAATATTAAAAAACAAATCTCTAGAAGATTCAATTCGAGAGGAAGATTTATGTCTTGAAGAAAAATGGGTGAAGCCTTTAACACCAGGATTTAATAAACTCCAGAGATCCACCACCCCAGTATCATTAATCCAGGAGCATAAAGCCTCAGAAGAATATTTTTTATCTAAATTTTCGGAGTGTCCCGATCTGTCAACAACAGCATTAAAATCAGCTCCTATTACGAGCTTGAAGTCAGATAGCTCCAGCAGTACCTTAGTGAGCTGTTCATAAATTTTTTTTTCAAAAGTATTAGGGGCATAAATTGAGACGAAGGCAACACTTCTATTTTCTATATGAACTTTCGCAACTGTTATTCTGCCTTTGCGATCTGACCAAGTATCCAACAACTTAAAGTGCAAACTACACTGACATATGATTGCCACCCCTTTCGATTTGTTTAAAGCTGATGAGCAAGCAACTACCCGGAAAAATCGCCATGCGATTTGTATCCCTTTTTAACAGATGAGTCTTTTGTAGGAAGGCTATATTAATTCTTTGTTTCCGCAGAAAGTCCATAGCAACTCGTTTCACTGGGTTATTCAGGCCCCTTGCATTGAGGCTGAGAATATTCAGCTTGGCACCATCAATCATTTAAAAAGTAATAGCAAGGTAAACTATGCAGTAAACAGGAAAAACAAAGTTTCCATAGGGGAAAAAGATGGGGAGGAAATAGGAACTTCTCTGGTTCAGGCTTTGAAAACCTCACATTAGAACAAAACAAAAACAGAACAAGGAGAAGATTGGCCGCACCCATGTCTATAACTCCTGTGAAACAAATGGAAAACTAGGATCTATTAACCATTAAAAGTACAGAAAAAAGATATGCACCTGTTCAAAATCCCAGCTTAAACCATACTAATATTTAAAAAAAACTTCATGATAATAACCGTTTACACATGTGAAAACTCTTCCATTCCTTTTGGCAACACCCATCATTGAATAAACATACCCGTTGCATGGATCATATTACCGGCAAAACGAAAATCCAAGAGAATTCACAAGTTACCGTCCATATAGGCTTTGGCGTTTTTCGGGTCTCTGAAAGTTTTCTGCATGCCGTTTACTTTGAAGACCAACATGGCTGGGAAGTTCATTTGGAAGCGGATGTCTTTCTTAATGAGCTCAGCGCAGATAAGATTGAAGGCTCTCCTCGCGGCACGAACTGTAGGCGAAATGTCAGGAGCAATACGGAGAGATTGATCCTCGTATAGAAGCTGGCCTTTGCGTCTAGCAGCGGTCAGAATTGTAGAAACGTCTCTAGAGCGATGAATCTTGATAATAACAGGGCGAGGCCGACCATCCGAAGGAGTACCGAGCCCTCGGTGTGCGCGGTCAATTGCGATACTCTGGACTGACAACTCAAGCAGTTTTGGAATGAAAGTTTCAAAGAAAAGATTGGGGATCACTTCCCTCGACAAACTCCTTGAGATTAAGGATTCTGATATTGTCCAGTCTGGAACGCCCCTCTAGATCCGTAACCTTCTCAATAAGTGACAAGTTAAGCTTCTCGAGTGCGGCCAGTTTCCCTTTAAGTGGAGCAATGTCATCCTCCAGGACAGAGATACGAGTTTCTGTTTCGGCCTGACGCGTCGCAAGGGAGTCGGTGGCTGCAGCAACCTCATCGATGCGTTTGATGATGCAATCAACTTTCACGTCCAGCTCCGACTCCAGCTTAGCAAAGGAGTCATTCATCAATTTTTGTGTGTGCCGACCTTCTTCTGCAACAACTTCGGCAATTTGTTTCAACAAAGCACCATGTGATAAATCATGTAACGAGCTCTCATTGCTAACTGCATGGCTACTGCTAGCACTAGCCTTGCTCGAATCAGTACATTCTTCCGTAAAACCTCGGGAATGGTCCGGCTTGTTCGGTTTTGACGGCTTGGGCATGATAAAGCAGCAATAAAGCAACTAAATAATGGCTTTTGAGAAAGATGGTTGAAGGTAGATAAAGAACAGCAGGAACGTGGAACGGGAAAATGCGACTGATGAGTTGAAAAGGCGACTGATCAGTCCGCTGCCATTACCGGAAGTCAGTTTGAGCTCAAGTCTTTAGTAAGAAAGCGGTTTTCACCCTGATTCATTCACAATTTAAAAGTTGTATTAAAAGTACATATAGACACAAATGTAAAAAATACATATTTAAAATTAAAGTATAATAATGATAAACAAGTGTTTCATAACATGAATCTTTTAGTAATACATACAAATTAGATTTTTTCCTGTTAATCATGTTTCAAATTAAGATTTACATAATTTTAATCAATTATTAAAATATTTAATTATTAATTGTAATAGGTTTTGATTTGTAAGTTTAATTTCTTTCAGTAGATTAATAAAAAGATATTAAAACAGTTCTTTTTAAAACAAATATTTTGGTTGCACTTTATTTTACAGTACGTGTACTAACATGTACTTATAGTGTACTTACAGTATTTATCTAAGAAAGTTCTGGTAATACAAGGTAACTACACGGGGTAGGGTTAGGTTTAGGGGTAGGTTCAGGGTTAGTACCTAGTTATTACATTGTTCTTATTATAGTAATTTCAATAACTTAGTATGTACATGAGGAACAGGACTGTAAAATAAAGTGCTACCAATATTTTTCTATTATACTTCCAGTGAAACGAATTAAGCAACCCCATACACCAGATTTAATTTTGATGTAAATGAGGCATTCGAGTAGTCTGTTTAATGTCTCGGTCTAAAAATTGTGAAATGGCATTTTTAGTGTTTTTTAATGGCTAAATGATTATGCCGAGTTGCATTACGGCACCACTGTCTGTCCTTCCATGCCTCTCGGCTGTGATGCCGCCATAATAAACCTGTCCATCAGTCACATCCTGACATCTGCCGAGACTAGCAACCGTGTGTTTGTAAGCTTAGCAGAAGTGTAGCAATTTAATTTTTGCCAGTGGTAAACAGTGCATGTCCTTTACCCTGGTAACAGTCAACATTATGTCCTGAAAAGCTAGTCAAATGCACTAAATCTCTCATGCCACTGCAAGCACAGGACACATGTACCACGTTACATACCAGACAAGCTATCATGATCTCAGACAGGATGAAACTAGTAAAACTAGCAATGAGATTAATCTTTAGAGCACAAACCCAGAGTGCTTAAACTAGACAAGAGCAGAAGCAGGAACAAGGTTGTGCATTTATTGAAAGTCAGGAATAGGGTTTCCACCCCCCATTTATTGAAGTCCAGCTAGAGTCTTCTGTCGCCCTTGAACCATTACAGGACCGAGTGAGGCCTTGCCTTCCCACTGAACACCTATTGAAAAGGCAAATACCCAAGTCAAGTGGAGCACGTGAAGTGTCAGAAGCAATCTTGATGCAGCTACCTACCCCCAATAGGAGCATCACTTCCCCCATCAGGACCACATGTTGAGTCACAGCAAGCACAAACCTGGTGGTTCCCATCAGCAGCAAGCCACCTGCAACAAGGAAGGAAAATCAGATACGGCAGCTTCATAGTGTTCTTGAGCAGCATGAACCTACCCATTGGAAAAGGAACAGGATTTGTGGAGAGCGTCACTGGGTGCAGAAGCAAGAGTGGCCTTCACAGTACACGTTATGTAGATCTGCAAGAGACACCGGTAAGGGTTCACAAAAACAGAGCAGATGGGAAGAGGACTCCGATTCGGTCAATATAAAACGTACAGAAGGACTGGATCCTCCCTGGAACATGAAAGTCTCCAGCTGGAACCGGATCTTGTCTTCCTGGGTTCGAGGCAAGAAGTGGGAGCTGGAAGCCGTAGCCTTGGCATCCACAAGGCACCTGATAAAGAGTGGGTGAAAATGGGTTTGCAACCAGTTGCCCGCGTCAATGTTTGTGGTCAACACTGTAATAGGGATTCGTGGAGTGAACCAATTCCTAGCCAGAGCACAAAAGATAGTGGGCAACAGGAGTCCCTGGCCGACGCTTTTCAACAAGCTACGCTTCAGAAATTCTCACATACCATTTAGGATGAACATTGGGACAGTCATTCTCAGAGATGCCAAAAGCGCTTACCAAGAAGAGCTGAACCTAGGGTCACTTGACTCAACCCAATTCTCAGGGATTGAGTGCTCACTGAACGAACATAAACCGTTCTAGAGAATCAAGTGACAGGACTTTACCCATGATTCTCAATGAAGGAATATCTCGGAACAGAAGTCACATCAGGAACTTGGGTGGCCACACAGCGGTCCACAAACACACGCAGGGGGACGTGGTTGTACACCTTCACAGATGCCTCAATATTAATAATGTCACCCAAGTAGTACACATTTGAAGGCCTCTGATTGACCCAGTCATCTGCAAAAGGAAAGAACGGTTTAGGCACAGCCTCATTTCACAAGGCTTAAGATCTAAAGAAACTACACAAACCCATCATGAGGTTCATGGAGAACACCAAGACGTCCTCGGCAACCTCCATTGAAGCATAAGGAACCCAAGTTGGCCTCAAAGCATTACTGCTCACATTATGGAGCCTGTAGTTCAAGGAGATACCAAATAAACAGTCTTCCAGTTACAACACCACAAGGAACCCTGCTTAACACATCCAGTCAGTCGCTTACCTTTGATAGTGGCATTGAATGCCAACAACTGCACCCTCAGTACGGGTAATTGGCGTGCCAGCAAATGCCACAGGGGTGTAGGTAAGAGCAAAGGTGTAGACGAGCTCATCCCCAGTCATCTGCAAGAGACGGGATTTACCAAGTGGGTTCTGTTCAACTACACTTAAAAATAAGATTCAAGGGTGTTTCTAGCAGCCATAGAACATCAGTTCCCCAAAGCAGCTTTCAGAAACTGAAAGGTTCTGTGGATGTTTAACATTCAACTAACACTCATGAAGAGCCATTGTTTTTATTGGTTAATCCAAGAAGACATAACGGTTCTTACCATCAGCACACTATTGCAGTCCTGTAGTTCATATTCAAAGATGAGCACCCCAGAGGCAGAGTCCTCACCAACAACAGGACAGCCTCCCATAGACAAACCAGATGGCTGGATCAGCTGACCATTGCTGAACATATCTTTCTTCACCTCCACATGAACCCGGCTCTCACTGCATTGCACAGCCACACTACTGGGAGTCACAGGTTGCCTCAACTGGAAGTTCGCCGCCAACTCACGTTGCACCTCTGGAACGATGGGAAACTTCCAGTCCAAAGGCTTGACTGGACCCTGCAACAGCTGCTTCTCCTGAAGACCAAGAGGGTCTTGCGCAAATTTTCTGGAGTCAAGACTCGGAAACGGAGAAGCCTTTTGGAAAGGATTCAAGAACCCTTGAGAAGAAAGAGCAGGACCTCTGGAAGCTGGAGCTGATTGCGGCTTTGTGCTGCTTGGACTTTGGCGGTGTTTCAAACTTCCCCATGCACTCTTCAGGTCAAAAGCCACAATCACAACCAACACTAACACACCTTGCAAGAAGTCCATTCTAACCAACTTTGGCACAATGCTCCAATGCACATCAGTATTGGCTTTGCTATTTAGTAGAGCTTTGAATTAAAGTGGCTCCTCCCCTTTCAGCTTAATTGATTAACTTTGATTCTCCTCTGGGCTAGTAGAGTTTATTCATCCCCAATTGAGAAAAGTCAAGAACATCACTAACCAATAGAAAGCTACATGTGAATCTGAGATTTTAATCTTCATTTGCTCACTATTTTATAAGAAACACAACATTTTGTCCATTATAGATAGAATCTAAAGAATTCATAAATTATTGATTAATAATCATAAATATTAATTAATAATTTTTGGTTTAGTTTTTAGTGTAGTCACTATGTATAATGGTAACATCGTGTATACCTAAATACTCATATGAATGAGTAGAAAGGAAAATATTAGTAAATTGGCAAATTGGGAGGGAGTAAGCAGCCCGAAACATTATTATTCTTTTTTTTTTTTTTTTTTTTTACTATTTTTACTTCAGTGCATGTCAACCCTTGTAATGTCTGGAGATTTCCTAGTGAGAGATATTCATCAGTATATTGCCAACATTTATTTATTTTTATTTTTTTAGAAAGATTATGGAACTATACATATTTTAGATGTATTAAGTCTTCACATCTAACAGTGGCTGAAACTTTTTAGAAGTTCTGAGACAACACAGTGATTCTCTTAAAATCCATCCAGCTTTAAGATTATTCCAGAAATACATTTTGATGTATCCACAAAACAATCACATGAAACATGACGCTCTCTTGTGGCTGCTGGGATACATTGGAGATGTAAGTGAAATAAATGAATTATTTACCTAACAAATTATGCATTTAGAACATTAAAGAAACATAAACAGATACATGTAGTCACTTTTTAAAAAAACAATTGTCAAAACTTGTTTAATACTAAACCAACTAAAACTAAACTAAAAATAAATGCTTGAAAATAAATTAAAGCAATAGAAAATACTAAAATTGAAAAGAAAACAAACTGAAAATATACATTTTAAAGCTAATTAAAAATCAATATTATAAATATTTATAAATAAATATTTCAAATTAATACTATAATAGTATTACGTATACGTTCTGAAAGTGGCGCTTGGTTTTGAGTTTGCCTATCGCGGGACTGCCCAGTTTCGATCTGCTAAATAGTGAGGCGTGGCCAGCTGACTTCAATCACAGGTAATAAGGCAAATACAAAAGCGTTAGGTTTCACCGCGGCAGCCCTCGTGTGAGCCCTCCTCGTGTGAAGACCGACGAGTGTAAAGACAATCGACTCTACCTGCGCGACTCCACCGAGCAAGGACACCGACAGGGAACTTGAGTTACTCTTTCTTTACTTTTTGTATACCTTGTTGTCAAATATCTCTTACACTTGTAGTCACTATGTGCTTTCAGATCTCTACTATCACTACTAATACTCGGAGAGCACGCAATGTACGTCGCAGGAAGGCCTGTCTGACAAACCTACGGCCTGTCCCTCTGACCTCTACTACTACGCTCTCTATTCCAGTTGATCTCTGGAACTGCCAGTCTGCAGTTACAGTTTTTCTCGATTGTTAAGACACATTTCTTGAAAGCTGCTCTTCTTTTCTCTAAACTGTGAAAACAAAACCCAATTTTCAAGCTACATTCACAAAACCTCAGACTCTTCTTGTAAACCCAAACTTTCACCTCAAAACAGTTCAATCTGTGCTCAAAACTGAACTACGTTGTCAAATCGTGCCCAGAGTCAATCAAAATGAAAGACACTACTGAACAGTCACTAAACACTACGTAGAAAAATAGAAAACACAATGCTCAGGACATGAAGCTGGAGAAATGAATGTTTATTGTTCACTGTAGGCTAAACGCATGTTGCAAAACAAAAAGAACCTGTGCATTTAGCACTTGTACAAAAAGACAAAACCGAAATCTTATGCGTTTGCCACTTGTGTACAGTAACCCCATGTAAAAATAAAGTACAAAAATATACAAACAAGTGCATTACTCAGTTACAGCATCATGTCTCCTTACTGGGTCAGGCCACAGCACTTCATCCACATCACAGGCCACATTTTGTCTGGCCAGGCAACGGGGGAAAAAACCCCTGGCAAAGGGTACTCTGTATAGCTGTTTCATGCGCAGTCTGCTGCGATTGAGGACACGATCAACAGCAGAGAGGCTGACACTGTTGATACCCTCAAAATGTACATGGTGCTCAATGATCTTCTGCTGAATTTCACTCAGTTTAATGGCATTGTTCTCACGGACCATATCAACAATTAGGGTCTCTTGGTGTGGGGAGAACACACCTGTCCTCCCACCCCCATGTGACAGTCTTTCAATTCTACAAAAAGAGAACATGGAGTTACAAAAAATGTACATGGAATACTAGGCATACAAACAGTTAGACCAACCCTCCATTACAATATTACAGTATATTGGTACAGTGATGTACTGAAACATATTTACTTACAGTATACTGTGGTACAATATATAGTATGTCATACAGTAATTGCTGTCAACATTTACATACTGTTCTATAATGTCAAAAAAAGGTAATTACCTGTTCTCTAAATCTTCGGATTATGGTGAACACCGTGAATCTACTGATGTTTGGTTGTGCCCTTTGTCCAGCCTCCCATATGCTCA
Organism: Carassius carassius; assembly: GCF_963082965.1. Lineage (NCBI taxonomy): Eukaryota > Metazoa > Chordata > Actinopteri > Cypriniformes > Cyprinidae > Carassius > Carassius carassius. The sequence goes on from NC_081785.1 coordinate 316,404, forward strand.
TACCATGGACAAGAACATGGTCAATCACGGTAGCTCTGAATTCATCAGATATTACTGTTCTTTGTCTTCGCTGACCACCTCGACCACCTCAAACTCCTCTCACACGAACTCTTCCTCTCAGATTTCTATCCATTGTAGGGCCTCACAAACCAGTGCTCTCTGAACTGGTTCACTGTATATGTTCCCTCACATCATTAGCCACAAGTGTGATCAATTTTGAGTTGTTGTGTTCAAATGGTGACATCTGTGCGTTATTTGTGTTTGACTTTTGTCACCTGTGCTCACCATTACATTACGTTGGACAGTGTTTTCTCTACTTCCTGTTGGCCTTGTGTAACATTTTGTAGCTCCGTGTAGCTGTTTTTATTTTATTTTTTTCTCTAGAATCTTTATCTTACTATCACTCTCTGTTTTTTAAAGTGGTAAAATATAACTTAATTCACACCATATTTCTGATATTATCGATCAATCTTATCAGATTAACTTTGATCGTTCACTTTTATTTTATTTCCGTGAGTGCAGTACACCTGCAAAGCGTTAGCATTCGTTAGCTTGTCATTAGCGTCTTCATTCGAACCTATCGCTGTTTTCTTTTCTCCTCTCCCTCGCTCCAGTTTTTCACAAGTTCATCAAACAACCGCAGTAAGAATTTTCATCAAGCACGGTGAGTAATGGCTTCTCCTATCATTGTTTCTTGCACCTCTTGCCACATGTACAGTTTATCTATCTCTGTCGCTGATGAGGGATTCACATGTGATAAATGCAGGGAAATAGTTAGGCTGACAGAGAAGATTTCAGAATTAGAGACACGCATCCAAACTTTAATTGAGGATAGTAAAAATGTTAGGGCTCTAGATACGGCTTTGGATGCGTCTAGCTCAGGGATTCCTGTACATTGTTCGGTTCCGGAAACAGAGCCCCAGCAGCAGGGCAACTGGGTGACGGTGAGGCAGCGTAGTCGTGGGTCAAAACACCGCTCTTCTGTTCCGATCAAAACATTAAACAGGTTCTCCCCACTCAGTGATGCACCCACTGAGAAACCTGATGAAAGTGCTCTAGTTATTGGTGATTCTATTGTACGGAACGTGAATATAGAGACACCAGCCACCATAGTCAAATGTTTACCGGGAGCCAGAGCGCCTGACATCTTGGCAAATTTAAAAGTGCTGGCTAATGCTAAACGTAAATACAGTAAGATTGTTATTCATGCCGGCGCTAATGATGTTCGACTTCGCCAGTCGGAGATCACTAAAAATAACATTAAAGAGGTGTGTGAACTTGCAAGCACGATGTCAGACACTGTAATATGCTCTGGTCCCCTCCCTGCTTACCGTGGTGATGAGATGCATAGCAGATTGTCATCACTCAATGGCTGGATGTCTAAGTGGTGCCCACAGAATAACATAGGTTTCATAGACAATTGGACGAGCTTTTGGGGCAGACCTGACCTGTTTAAAAGAGATGGTCTTCATCCCTCCTGGGGTGGCGCCACTCTTCTCTCTAGAAATATGGCAAATAGTCTTAGTGTTTATACTTGACTAACTGGGGCCCAGGTCAGGAAGCAGACAGACTGGCTAAACCGACCGTCTGCTAGCTGCCTCCCGTCACAGAGGTCAGTTAATTCTCAGCACATAGAGACTTTTTCACCTAGATATCACACTATAGAGACTGTGTCTGTTCCCCGAACTAGAAAAAACAAAAAACGTCCAAACCAGGTTAAGATTAACAATTTAATTGAGGTTCAACAAATAAAAAACAGAAGCAATATGGATAAACAAATGATAAAGCTTGGCTTATTGAATATCAGATCCCTTTCTACGAAAACACTTTTTGTAAATAATATGATCACTGATCATAATATAGATGTACTCTGTTTGACAGAAACCTGGCTAAAACCTGATGATTACATTATTTTAAATGAGTCCACCCCCCAAGATTACTGTTATAAACATGAGCCACGTCTAAAAGGCAAAGGTGGAGGTGTTGCTTCAATTTATAACAACGTTTTCAGGATTTCTCAGAGGGCAGGCTACAAGTATAACTCGTTTGAAGTAATGGTACTTCATATAACATTATCCAAAGAAACAAATGTTAATGATAAATCCCCTGTTATGTTTGTACTGGCTACTGTATACAGGCCACCAGGGCACCATACAGACTTTATTAAAGAGTTTGGTGATTTTACATCTGAGTTAGTTCTGGCTGCAGATAAAGTTTTAATAGTTGGTGATTTTAATATCCATGTCGATAATGAAAACGATGCATTGGGATCAGCATTTATAGACATTCTGAACTCTATTGGTGTTAGACAACACGTTTCAGGACCTACTCATTGTCGAAATCATACTCTAGATTTAATACTGTCACATGGAATTGATGTTGATGGTGTTGAAATTATTCAGCCAAGTGATGATATCTCAGATCATTATTTAGTTCTTTGCAAAATTCATATAGCCAAAATTGTAAATTCTACTTCTTGTTACAAGTATGGAAGAACCATCATTTCTAACACAAAAGACTGCTTTTTAAGTTATCTTCCTGATGTATCCAAATTCCTTAGCATATCCAAAACCTCAGAACAACTTGATGATGTAACAGAAACTATGGACTCTCTCTTTTCTAGCACTTTAAATAAAGTTGCTCCTTTACGCTTAAGGAAGGTTAAGGAAAACAGTTTGACACCATGGTATAATGAGCATACTCGCACCCTAAAGAGAGCAGCCCGAAAAATGGAGCGCAGCTGGAGGAAAACAAAACTAGAGGTATTTCGTATTGCTTGGCGGGAAAGTAACATATCCTACAGAAAAGCATTAAAAACTGCTAGATCCGATTACTTTTCTTCTCTTTTAGAAGAAAACAAACATAACCCCAGGTATTTATTCAATACAGTGGCTAAATTAACGAAAAATAAAGCCTCAACAAGTGTTGACATTTCCCAACACCACAGCAGTAATGAGTTTATGAACTACTTTACTTCTAAAATCGATACTATTAGAGATAAAATTGCAACCATTCAGCCGTCAGCTACAGTATCACATCAGACAGTGCACTATAGACCCCCTGAGGAACAGTTCCACTCATTCTCTACCATAGGAGAGGAAGAATTGTATAAACTTGTTAAATCATCTAAACCAACAACATGTATGTTAGACCCTATACCATCTAAGCTCCTGAAAGAGGTGCTTCCAGAAGTCATAGATCCTCTTCTGACTATTATTAATTCCTCATTGTCATTAGGACATGTCCCCAAAACCTTCAAACTGGCTGTTATTAAGCCTCTCATCAAAAAACCACAACTTGACCCCAAAGAACTAGTTAATTATAGACCAATCTCGAATCTCCCTTTTCTGTCCAAGATACTAGAAAAGGTGGTATCCACACAATTATATTCCTTCTTAGAGAAAAATGGTATATGTGAGGATTTCCAGTCAGGATTTAGACCGTATCATAGTACTGAGACTGCTCTTCTTAGAGTTACAAATGATCTGCTCTTATCATCTGATCGTGGGTGTATCTCTCTATTAGTTTTATTGGATCTTAGTGCTGCGTTTGACACAATTGACCACAACATTCTTTTGCATAGACTTGAATACTTTGTTGGCATCAGTGGAAGTGCATTAGCATGGTTTAAATCGTACTTATATGACCGCCATCAGTTCGTAGCAGTGAATGAAGATGTATCCTATCGATCACAAGTGCAGTATGGAGTACCTCAAGGCTCAGTACTAGGGCCGCTACTCTTCACGCTTTATATGTTACCCTTGGGAGATATCATCAGGAAACATGGTGTTAGCTTTCATTGTTATGCTGATGATACTCAGCTCTATATTTCTTCGCAGCCCGGTGAAACACACCAATTTGAAAAACTAATGGATTGCATAGTCGATATAAAAAACTGGATGACGAGTAATTTCTTACTGCTAAATTCTGAAAAAACAGAGGTGTTAATTATAGGACCTAAAAACTCTGCTTGTAATAACCTAGAACATTGTCTAAGACTTGATGGTTGCTCTGTCAATTCTTCGTCATCAGTTAGGAACCTAGGTGTGCTACTTGATCGCAATCTTTCCTTAGAAAGCCACGTTTCTAGCATTTGTAAAACTGCATTTTTCCATCTCAAAAATATATCTAAATTACGGCCTATGCTCTCAATGTCAAATGCTGAAATGTTAATCCATGCATTTATGACCTCAAGGTTAGATTATTGTAATGCTTTATTGGGTGGTTGTTCTGCACGCTTAGTAAACAAACTACAGCTAGTCCAAAATGCAGCAGCAAGAGTTCTTACTAGAACCAGGAAGTATGACCATATTAGCCCGGTCCTGTCAACACTGCACTGGCTCCCTATCAAGCATCGCATAGATTTTAAAATATTGCTTATTACTTATAAAGCCCTGAATGGTTTAGCACCTCAGTATTTGAATGAGCTCCTTTTACATTATAATCCTCTACGTCCGCTACGTTCTCAAAACTCAGGCAATTTGATAATACCTAGAATATCAAAATCAACTGCAGGCGGCAGATCCTTTTCCTATTTGGCGCCCAAACTCTGGAATAACCTACCTAACATTGTTCGGGAGGCAGACACACTCTTGCAGTTTAAATCTAGATTAAAGACCCATCTCTTTAACCTGGCATACACATAACATACTAATATGCTTTTATTATCCAAATCCGTTAAAGGATTTTTAGGCTGCATTAATTAGGTAAACCGGAACCGGAAACACTTCCCATAACAACCTATGTACTTGCTACATCATTAGAAGAATGGCATCTACGCTAATATTTGTCTGTTTCTCTCTTGTTCCGAGGTCACCGTGGCCACCAGATCCAGTCTGTGTCCAGATCAGAGGGTCACTGCAGTCACCCGGATCCAGTACGTATCCAGACCAGATGCTGGATCAGCACCTAGAAAGGACCTCTACATCCCTGAAAGACAGCGGAGACCAGGACAACTAGAGCCCCAGATACAGATCCCCTGTAAAGACCTTGTCTCAGAGGAGCACCAGGACAAGACCACAGGAAACAGATGATTCTTCTGCACAATCTGACTTTGCTGCAGCCTGGAATTGAACTACTGGTTTCGTCTGGTCAGAGGAGAACTGGCCCCCCAACTGAGCCTGGTTTCTCCCAAGGTTTTTTTCTCCATTCTGTCACCGATGGAGTTTCGGTTCCTTGCCGCTGTCGCCTCTGGCTTGCTTAGTTGGGGACACTTCATCTACAGCGATATCGTTGACTTGATTGCAAATAAATGGACAGACACTATTTAACTGAACAGAGATGACATAACTGAATCCAATGATGAACTGCCTTTAACTATCATCTTTGCATTATTGACACTGTTTTCCTAATGAATGTTGTTCAGTTGCTTTGACGCAATGTATTTTGTTTAAAGCGCTATATAAATAAAGGTGACATTGACATTGACATTGACATTATACAGCACGGGTGCATCACAATGAAAATGTGTTGGCAAGTTGTGTCTAAACAGGTGAAAAGTGCTTATGGTTTTGCCAAAAGAGTGATTGATTCAATCAGTGGGTTCAGGCAACTGAGCATTTGGTTCAGACAATAGGGTTTAGTGTTTTAGCAATTGGGAAAAACTGTAACAAAGCAGACTTCATTTCTTCTATTGCTACTCATTCCGGTCTCAACATCATGGCACTGACAGAGACTTGGATCAAACCTGAAGATACTGCCACCCCTGCAGCCCTCTCCACTAATTTCACTTGTTCCCACACTCCTCGTACCACCCTTATATCAAAAGAATGGAAATTTGATCTTCAGCCATCACCTACAGGTACTGGTTCATTTGAATCACATGCCATTACTGTAACCCACCCTGTTAAAATCCACTTTGTGGTCATTTATCTTCCCCCAGGTCAATTGGGAAACTTCTTGGAGGAGTTGGATGTGCTGCTATCAAACTTTTCTGAAGATGGTACTCCTCTGGTACTGCTTGGTGACTTCAACATCCACCTAGATAAGCCCCAGGCTGCTTTCTTCAAAACTCTGCTCACCTCATTTGATCTCAAGCTAGTGTCTACTACAGCGACTCACAAATCAGGCAACCAACTGGACCTCATCTACACGCACTGTTGCTCTGTGGACAACATTTCAGTTGCTCCACTGCACACCTCAGACCACTTCCTCATTACTGCTAACCTAGCACTTACTCCTGAAGTTCCTCACACTCCAACGCAGGTCACCTTTCGACGGAACCTACGCTCACTCTCTCCATCTCGCCTATCTTCTGTGGTTTCATCCTCACTTCCTGCACTCTCTCAGTTTTCTGCTCTGGACACGAACAGCGCTACGGACACTCTTTGCTCCACTTTAACATCTTGCTTGGACAACTTTTGCCCACTGTTGTCTAGACCAGCACGCTCTGCCCCCTGGCTGTCCGAGGTTCTCCGTGAACATCACTCTAAACTCAGGGCAGAGAGAAAATGGCAGAAATCAAGAAACTGTACTGACCTCAGTGTGTATCAGTCTCTCCTCTCTTCCTTCTCTGCAAATGTCTTCATGGCTAAAACATCCTACTACCACAACAAAATTAACAACTGTTGTGACGCTCGGACACTCTTCAAGACTTTCTCTTCTCTTCTTAATCCGCCGCCACCCCCTCCTCCATCGACTCTTGCAGCGGACGACTTTGCAGCTTTCTTCACAAATAAGACAAGATCCATCAGTCGACAATTCTCCACACCGCAGACTAAGGACAACTTCACAATGACCGATGCACACTCTTTCTCCTCCTTCTCCCCACTCTCAGAGATGGACGTCTCCAAACTTCTCCTGTCCAATCATCCTACTACTTGTCCACTTGATCCGATCCCCACTCACCTCCTTCAAGCGATCTCTTCTTCAGTCATACCTTCGCTTAATCACATTATCAACTCCTCTCCTCACTCTGGAACATTTCCCTCAGCATTCAAGAAGGCTCAGGTAAGCCCACTGCTCAAGAAACCATCTCTAAATCCAGCGCTTCTTGAAAACTACAGACCGGTATCCCTTCTTCCATTCATTGCAAAGACACTTCAGCGAGCTGTTTTCAACCAGCTTTCTATGTTCCTTGTACAGAACAACCTCCTGGACAGCAACCAATCTGACTTCAAAAGTGGCCACTCAACTGAGACTGCTTTGCTCTCGGTTACTGAAGCCCTGCAACTAGCAAGAGCAGCTTCAAAATCCTCGGTACTCATCTTACTGGACCTGCCTGCTGCTTTTGACACTGTTAATCACCAGATACTCCTGTCCACCCTCAGAAAGATGGGCATCTCTGGAACTGCACTCCTGTGGGTTATGTCCTACCTCTCTGACAGATCCTTCAGTGTGTCTTGGAGGGGTGATGTTTCAAAGTCACACCACCTTGCTACTGGGGTTCCTCAAGGCTCAGTACTTGGACCACTTCTCTTCTCCATCTACATGACATCATTAGGATCTGTCATTCAGAATCATGGCTTTTCTTATCACTGCTACGCTGATGACACCCAACTCTACTTCTCATTCCAGCCAGATGACCCGATGGTAGCTGCTCGCATTTCAGGCTGTCTGAGTGAAATTTCTAGCTGGATGAGTGACCATTACCTTAAGCTTAACTTTACGAAGACAGAACTCCTGGTGATTCCAGCTAACCCATTGCTTCATCACAACTTCTCTATACAGCTGGGCTCATCAACCATTACTCCTTCTAGGACAGCCAGAAACCTAGGAGTTGTGATGGATCATCAGTTAAGCTTCACAGACCACATTGCTACAACGACTCGGTCCTGCAGGTTTGCCTTATACAACATTAGGAAGATTAGACCCTTCCTGTCAGAGCAAGCAACCCAACTTCTTGCCCAAGCTCTTGTTCTCTGCAGACTGGACTATTGTAATGCTCTCCTGGCGGGCCTTCCTGCATGTACTGTCAAGCCTCTGCAGTAGATCCAGAATGCAGCAGCGAGGGTTGTCTTCAATGAGCAGAAAAAAGCTCACGTTACTCCTCTCCTCATCAGGTTACACTGGCTACCAGTAGCCGCTCGCATCAAATTCAAGGTACTGGTGCTTGCCTACAAGACGACCACTGGCACGGCACCAACTTACCTAAACTCACTGGTTAAATCTTATGTGCCCTCCAGAAGTTTGCGTTCTGCAAGTGAACGACGCCTTGTGGTGCCATCCCAAAGAATTTCAAAATCACTCTCACGGACCTTTTCCTGGACTGTGCCCAGCTGGTGGAATGACCTCCCAATCTCAATTCGTACAGCTGAGTCTTTACTCATTTTCAAGAAACATCTAAAGACTCATCTTTTTTGCCAGCACCAACTAACACTAGCACTTTTCCTTTTCCTGTCTTTTCATTTAAAAAAATAAAAAAATAAAAACGGGCTATGTGTTCTATACTAGACTAAGTGAGACTTGTCATGGCACTTGTATACTGTAGTTGTTCTCTTGTTGACCTGACTGCTGCTATTGTTCTCATTTGTAAGTCGCTTTGGATAAAAGCGTCTGCTAAATGATTAAATGTAAATGTAAATATAATCGCATAATACTACAAAAACATTTTTACTGTAAGTTTGTCAGTGCATATCTGTACTGTGTAAAAACTTTAAAACTTGCAAAAGGATAGTCGCAAATCATTACTTTAACAATTTAGAACATTTATTTTCTGAATGAAAAATATAGTTGTTTACAATGGGATATAATTTAGCTCTTCTGCCAGCTGTAAATAACTCATGATGATGGTGGCAACGGCGGAGGCTGAGATCTCACTCTACACAACCAAAACAGATGAGAATCCGGGGTGAACAGAAGTTTTATTAGCTTCAAATGTAATATGGTTAAAAAAGTTACTAACATTTAAAATCACCATTATTAACAGTATCTGCTAATTAATATACATGTTTTCCAAAAAGCAGCTCTGAGAAGGGCTTTTACAGTCCAGTTTTCAGCTTTGTTCATTAATTGTCTTTAAGTTTGTTTTTCCAGTTCAGATGAACACTGATCATTGTCCACTCACATCAGCAAACCTCAAACACCGCAGCAGTTCGTCTAAAGCTAACCCAACAAAACTCAACATGAATTATGAAAAGGTTTAAGACCGACATTGTGCTTTTACAAGTATCATGTGAAAAAGTGATTGTCCTACGCAAATCGCAAAAAAAAAAACCTACGCAAAAAAAAATTAGCCAGAATGAGCTCACCCTCAGGTCATCCAAGATACTGAGGAGTTTGTTTCTTCATCAGATTTAGAGCAATGTAGCATTGCGTCACTTGCACACCCAGTGAATGGGTGCCGTCAGAATGAGAGTCTAAACAGCTTTTGGTTCCACTGCTGAGCAAGTGATGGTTTTCTCCAAATTCGGTACATTTTCAGTGAATGTAAATTTTTGGCCAAACTCTTTCTTTCAGAACATGCAACAGCACCATTATGGTGGAATGTAGCATCTGTCTGTACTGCTTTATTGTAAATAACCAGCATGCAATTCAAATTAAAACACAAAGGGCCTAATGATTTGCTTCGACACATTCTGCTCCTTCTGTTCCTCTGCAAACAGAATGGGTTATGCAGTTTCACAGTGTTTTAAGACTTAAAGAACTCGATATGCTGAAATCTCTTTGGTAAACCATCATAGCTGGTGTGTCTAAGATAATGAGGTCACTAACCGTTCACAATAAACCCACACTATTGTTCACTCCAATGCAAAAGTCGAGTCTGTGATGCTCTTTGGTGTGTCTGGTTGTCGAATGCAGGTGGAAATGTGACAAGAGCTGCAAAAATACAAAATCATCCCTAATGCAATGAGAAAGCCTTTCTGATTATTATATATAGAATACAGTTTTCATATACAATTTTAATACATATTGTAAATTAACCATAGGTTGTGTCTGCGATCAGAAAAGAAACCCTCCCGTCTTTGGCAGCATTCAAACTTGAGATGCGTTAGCCGGTTGAAACCCCGTTCGTAGGGTTAAACTGTAAAATATTGCTTGAACATGCCGCGTAACACTGGACATGATACTTCAAACTCCCTGTTATATCCATCCCATGATGCAAATGAGTGAATCTCATGAGCATTCAAACATGTTGCATACAGAAAAGCAAACCTTTTTTGCATTTCAGCAAAATATTAAGCAAATTTTGACACAAAATCTGGGATTTTCATGAGATTCATCCATCGACTGAAGTTCACATCTCAGTAAACACTGTGTCCGCTATTTTAATTTTTGCTTGCTAAAACTTCATGCGTAAACTAATAAAATCCACGAGGAACCCGGTATAAAGATCAGTCTGGAGTTTCTCAGGAACTGAATGAGGACTTTGTAAATGAAGGAGTACTGTGAAAGTGTCTGTACCATCATCATGCGTTGCTGCCGCAGCAAGTTCAGAACAGTCGGGACGTCCAGCATCTGTCAGGAAACATCGACACGTCAGTATTAAAACAGGAGTATTTCACAGCAGTTTTGAACGGGGCCAATCCAAATTTAGATTCTGAATTATGAAATATTTAATAAGCAAAGTACGCCATGTTTATTTGTAAAGCAGATTTCACATACAGCGATAATGCAAAGAGCTTGAGATAAAGTTTTACAAAATTGTAAATGGCTATTAGAATATAACTAAATAATTGAGTCTAGTGGTCGACCGATATATAGCCAAGGCCGATATATCGGCCGATATTTAGCATTTTTCAAATATCGGCATTGGCAGATAAGTTTTTTTATTTGGCAGGTGTGTTTGAGGCGGGAATTTATTTTGGCAGCGCTGAGAGCGGCAATGTCTGAGTGCACACAGTGCTTAAAAATCTTACTCTTGTTTGTCGTCTCTAATAGTTCTGTCTAATACAGACAGAAGTCGGTCTAATAATCAAATAGAACGGTTGAACAATTAATGTATACATAAAGTATTATATTAAGCCTATTAGTAATAGAGAGGCAAACATTATAATACTTTCTCGTGTTACCCTGGCTGTATTTGAAAAATATGATTCCCAATGCACACATACTTCCCAGAATACTGAGTGCCCTGTTGATGACAGTATTTGCTTTTTTTAAATTACATTTTTTATTAAATATTTGTGAAAAATACTGTCATATAAAGTAAGTTTATGTTACACATTTTTTTTTAAGGCATTGTCAAATTTCAAATTACTTAATTAAAAATTATATCGGCTCTCCTGCTTTCCAAGATATTGGCATCGGCTGTCAAAAAACACATCGGTTGACCACTAATTGAGTCTAAGTTTAACTCAAGTGTTCCATAACATGAAGATATTATTGCACTGATATCAGATTGATTTATTTGCTACAAATCATTTACACAAAAATGATTTGAAAATCTGTATACAAAACGGTAAAATATATATTGTATACTTTATATTAGATTACATTTTACTTAATACACAGCATTTAATATAATAGTTAATTAAAATGCAATAATTTTTAATCTTTAAGTTTGAGCTCAAGTCTTTAGTAATAAAGCTGTTTTCACACTGATTCATTCACAATTTAAAAGTTGTATTAAGGTACATAAAATAGAAACGGATGTAAAAAAATAAATATGTATTAATAAATTAAAATAATGGAAAAAGAGGTGTTTGAAGTTAGGTTTGAAGCGTTTCATAACAAATCTTTTAGTAATTCATACAAATTACAAATTTTTTTCTTCCTGTTAATCACGTTTCAAATTAAGATTTAATTAAATCGTTTTAATCAATTATTAAATGTAATAAGTTTTATTGCATTTGTAAGTTTAATTTCTTTCAGTAGATTAATAAACAAACATTAAAACCGTTCTTTTTATAACATTTTTCTATTGTACTTCCAGTGAAACGAATTAAGCAACCCCATACACCAGATTTAATTTTGATGTAAATGAGGCATTCAGGTACAGTCGGGTTTAATGTCTCTAGACATTAAGAAACACTGAAAATGCCATTTCACAATTTTAAGACAAATGGTTGTGCCAGAGTTGCATAACGGCACCAATTTCTGTCCTTCCATGCCTCTCGGCTGTGATGTCGCCATATTAAATGTGTAAACTAGGTCTAAAAGCAGTATAAACCATTCCAGTCAGTCACATCCTGACATCTGCAGAGACTAACACCTGTGTGGTTGTAAGCTTAAGCAGAAGTGTAGCAATTAAACTTCTGCCAGTGGTAAGCAGTGTATGTCCTTTACCCTGGTAACCGTCACCATTCTGCCCTGAAAAGCTGGTTAAATGCACTAAATCTCTCATGCCACTAAGCACAGGACACATGTACCTTGTTATGTTCCACACAAGCTATCATGATCTCAGACAGGATGAAACTAGTAAAACTAGCAATGAGATTAATCTCATCTTTAGAGCACAAACCCAGAGTGTTTAAACTAGACAAGAAGAGCAGAAGCAAGAACAAGGTTGTGCATTTATTGAAAGTCAGCAATAGGGTTTCCACCCCCCATTTATTGAAGTCCAGCTAGAGTCTTCTGTCGCCCTTGAACCATCACAGGACCGAGTGAGGCCTTGCCTTCCCACTGAACACCTATTTAAGAGGCAAATACCCAAGTCAAGTAGAGCACGTGAAGTGTCAGTAGCAATCTTGAAGCAGCTACCTACCCCCAATAGGAGCATCACTTCCCCCATCAGGACCACATGTGGAGTCACAGCAAGCACAAACCTGGTGGTTCCCATCAGCAGCAAGCCACCTGCAACAAGAAAGGAAAATCAGACACGGCAGCTTCATAGTGTTCTTAAGCAGCATGAACATACCCATTGGAAAAGGAACAGGATTTGTGGAGAGCGTCACTGGGTGCAGAAGCAAGAGTGGCCTTCACAGTACACGTTATGTAGATCTGCAAGAGATACTGGTAAGGGTTCACAAAACCAGAGCAGATGGGAAGAGGACTCAGATTCAGTCAATATAGTACGTACAGAAGGACTGGATCCTCCCTGGAACATGAAAGCCTCCAGCTGGAACCGGATTTTGTCTTCCTGGGTTCGAGGCAAGAAGTGGGAGCTGGAAGCCGTAGCCTTGGCATCCACAAGGCACCTGATAAAGAGTGGGTGAAAATGGGTTTACAGCCAGTTGCCCGCGTCAATGTTTGTGGTTTAAGCTGTAGTAGGGGTTCCTGGAGCGAACCAATTTCTAGCCAGAGCACAAAAGATTGTGGGCAACATACGCCATTAGAGTGCGCACAGGTCCAAGCAACCTAAAATGGAAATACCAGGAGTCCCTGGCCGACGCTTTTCAACAAGCTACGCATCAGACAAATTTTAATCTCACATACCATTTAGGATGAACATTGGGACAGTCAGTCATTCTCAGCGAAGCCAAAAGCTCTTACCAAGAAGAGCTGAACCTAGGGTCACTTGACTCAACCCAATTCTCAGGGATCGAGTGCTCACTGAACGAACTTAAACCGTTCTAGAGAATCAAGTGACAGGATTTTACCCATGATTCTCAATGAAGGAATATCTTGGAACAGAAGTCACATCAGGAACTTGGGTGGCCACACAGCGGTCCACAAACACACGCAGGGGGACGTGGTTGTACACCTTCACAGATGCCTCAATATTAATAATGTCACCCAAGTAGTACACATTTGAAGGCCTCTGATTGACCCAGTCATCTGCAAAAGGAAAGAACGGTTTAGGCACAGCCTCATTTCACAAGGCTTAAGATCTAAAGAAACTACACAAACCCATCATGAGGTTCATGGAGAACACAAAGACGTCCTCGGCAACCTCCATTGAAGCATAAGGAACCCAAGTTGGCCTCAAAGCATTACTGCTCACATTATGGAGCCTGTAGTTCAAGGAGATACCAAATAAACAGTCTTCCAGTTACAACACCACAAGGAACCCTGCTTAACACATCCAGTCAGTCGCTTACCTTTGATAGTGGCATTGAATGCCAACAACTGCACCCTCAGTACGGGTAATTGGCGTGCCAGCAAATGCCACAGGGGTGTAGGTAAGAGCAAAGGTGTAGACGAGCTCATCCCCAGTCATCTGCAAGAGACGGGATTTACCAAGTGGGTTCTGTTCAACTACACTTAAAAATAAGATTCAAGGGTGTTTCTAGCAGCCATAGAACATCAGTTCCCCAAAGCAGCTTTCAGAAACTGAAAGGTTCTGTGGATGTTTAACATTCAACTAACACTCATGAAGAGCCATTGTTTTTATTGGTTAATCCAGTAAGACATAACGGTTCTTACCATCAGCACACTATTGCAGTCCTGTAGTTCATATTCAAAGATGAGCACCCCAGAGGCAGAGTCCTCACCAACAACAGGACAGCCTCCCATAGACAAACCAGATGGCTGGATCAGTTGACCATTACTGAACATATCCTTCTTCACCTCCACATGAACCCGGCTCTCACTGCATTGCACAGCCACACTACTGGGAGTCACAGGTTGCCTCAACTGAAAGTTTGCCGTCAACTCACGTTGCACCTCTGGAACGATGGGAAACTTCCAGTCCAAAGGCTTTACTGGACCCTGCAACAGCTGCTTCTCCTGAAGACCAAGAGGGTCCTGCGCAAATTTTCTGGAGTCAAGACTCGGAAACTGAGAAGCCTTTTGGAAAGGATTCAAGAACCCTTGAGAAGAAAGAGCAGGACCTCTGGAAGCTGGAGCTGATTGCGGCTTTGTGCTGCTTGGACTTTGGCGGTGTTTCAAACTTCCCAGTGCACTCTTCAGATCAAAAGCCACAATCACAACCAACACTAACACACCTTGCAAGAAGCCCATTCTAACAAACCTTGGCACAATGCTCCAATGCACATCACTATTGGCTTTGCTATTTAGTAGAGCTTTGAATTAAGCTCCTCCCCTTTCAGCTTAATTGATTAACTTTGATTCTCCTCTGGGCTTGTAGAGTTTATTCATCCCCAAATGAGAAAAGTCAAGAACATCACTAACCATTAGAAAGCTACATGTGAATCTGAGATTTTAATCTTCATTTGCTCACTATTTTATAAGAGACACAACATTTTGTCCATTATAGGTAGTTAATGGCATCTAAAGAATTCATAAATTATTGATTAATAATCATAAATATTAATTAATAATCTTTGGTTTAGTTTTTAGAGTAGTCACTATGTATAATGGTAACATCATGTATACCTAAATACTCATATAAATGAGTAGAAAGGAAAATATTAGTAAATTGGCAAAATGGGAGGGACTAAGCAGCTACCGAGCAGCCCGGAACATAATTATTCTTTTTTTTTTTTCTATTTTTACTTCAGTGCATGTCAATCCTTGTAATGTTTGGAGATTTCATAGTGAAAGATATTCATCAGTATATTGCCAACATTTATTCATTTTTTTTTTTAGAAAGATTATGGAACTATGCATATTTTAGATGTATTAAGTCTCCACATCTAACAGTGACTGAAACTTTTTAGATGTTCTGAGACAACACTGTGATTCTCTTAAAATCCATCCATCTTTAAGATTATTCCAGAAATACATTTTGATGCATCCACAAAACAATCACATGAAACATGTCGCTCTCTTGTGGCTGCTGGGATACATTGGAGATGTAAGTGAAATAAATGAATTATTTACCTAACAAATTATACATTTAGAACAATAAAATGGGTTGATTTGCAGAATTAGTTGAATTGTTAACACTTTAAAGAAACATAAACAGATACATGTAGTCACTTTTTTTTAAAAAACAATTGTCAAAACTTATTTAATACTAAAACAACTAAAACTAAACTAAAAATAAATGCTTGAAAATAAATTAAAGCAATAGAAAATACTAAAATTGAAAAGAAAACAAACTGAAAATATAAATTTTGAAAGCTAATTAAAAATCAGTATTATAAATTTAAATATTTATAAAAATATATTTTAAATTAATACTATAATAGTATTACATATATGTGCTGAAAGTGGCACTTGGTTTTGCGTTTGCCTGTTTCCATCTGCTAAATAGTGAGGCATGGCCAGCTGACTTCAATCACAGGTAATAAGGCAAATACAAAAGCGTTAGGTTTCACCGCGGCAGCCCTCGTGTGAGCCCTCCTCGTGTGAAGACCGACGAGTGTAAAGACAATCGACTCTACCTGCGCGACTCTACCGAGCAAGGACACCGACAGGGCACTTGAGTATTGCTTTTCTCCTCTTTCTTTACTTTTTGTATACCTTGTTGTCAAATATCTCTTACACTTGTAGTCACTACGTGCTTTCAGATCTCTACTATCACTACTAACACTCGGAGAGCACGCTATGTACATCGCAGGAAGGCCTGTCTGACAAACCTACGGCCTGTCCCTCTGACCTCTACTACTACGCTCTCTATTCCAGTTGGTCTCTGGAACTGCCAGTCTGCAGTTAACAAAGCAGACTTCATTATCAGTTAAGCTTCACAGACCACATTGACCACATTGCTACAAAGACCCAGTCCTGCAGGTTTGCCTTATACAACATTAGGAAGATTAGACCCTTCCTGTCAGAGCAAGCCATCCAACTTCTTGTTCAAGCTCTTGTTCTCTCCAGACTGGACTTTTGTAATGCTCTCCTGGCGGGCCTTCCTGCATGTACTGTCAAGCCTCTGCAGTTGATCCAGAATGCAGCAGTGAGGGTTGTCTTCAATGAGCCGAAAAAAGCTCACGTTACTCCTCTCCTCATCAGGTTACACTGGCTACCAGTAGCCGCTCGCATCAAATTCAAGGTACTGATGCTTGCCTACAAGACAACCACTGGCACGGCACCAACTTACCTAAACTCACTGGTTAAATCTTATGTGCCCTCCAGAAGTTTGCGTTCTGCAAGTGAACGATGCCTTGTGGTGCCATCCCAAAGAAGTTCAAAATCACTCTCACGGACCTTTTCCTGGACTGTGCCCAGCTGGTGGAATGACCTCCCAATCTCAAATCGAACAGCTGAGTCTTTACTCATTTTCAAGAAACCTCTAAAGACTCATCTTTTTTGCCTGCACTTAACCAACTAACACTAGCACTTTTCATTTATAAAAAAACCTGACTATGTGCTCTATACTAGACTAATTGAGACTTGTCATGGCACTTGTATACTGTAGTTGTTCTCTTGTTGACCTGACTGCTTCTATTGTTCTCATTTGTAAGTCGCTTTGGATAAAAGCGTCTGCTAAATGATTAAATGTAAATATAATGGCATAATACTACAAAAACATTTTTACTGTAAGTTTGTCAATGCATATCTGTACTGTGTAAAAACTTCAAATCTTGCAAAAGGATAGTCACAAATCATTACTTTAACAATTTAGAACATTTATTTTCTGAATGAAAAATATAGTTGTTTACAATGGGATATAATTTGGCTCTTCTGCCAGCTGTAAATCACTCATGATGATGATGGCAACGGCGGAGGCTGAGATCTCACTCTACACAACCAAAACAGATGAGAATCCGGGGTGAACAGAAGTTTTATTAGCTTCAAATGTAATCTGGTTAAAAAAGTTACTAACATTTAAAATCACCAATATAAATAGTATCTGCTAATTAATATACATGTTTTCCAAAAAGCAGCTCTGAGAAGGGCTTTTACAGTCCAGTTTTCAGCTTTGTTCATTAATTGTCTTTAAGTTTGTTTTTCCAGTTCAGATGAACACTGATCATTGTCCACTCACATCAGCAAACCTCAAACACCGCAGCAGTTCGTCTAAAGCTAACCCAACAAAACTCAACATGAATTATGAAAAGGTTTAAGACCGACATTGTGCTTTTACAACCGTTTACTCCAAAACACTTAAATGACTTTTACCTCATAGTAATGACGGATAAATGCTGATTAAACCATTGTGTTGAAGGAGCTCAACCTGTGGATATGTTCAGTTTTTTAAATGAATGTTTCATGATATTCAGATGCACAGTATCATGTGAAAAAGTGATTGCCCTTCGCAACAAAATTTTTTTTAATTTACAGTTTAGCCAAAACCCAACAAGAACACACTGCTATTGTTTTAGGCACAAGTCAGAACTGAGTAGAGGGAGTGACTCTTAACAAGAACATTTTTTATCATATTTCAGCCCCAAATCAACAGAAAAAAAAAGAAAAAGTAATAATAATAATATAGTTTTATATTTTAGCCGATTCTGGGACAATTAAACCTTTCTGCCTTTTTTCAGAACAATTAAGCATTTTGCCTCAAATTCTCACAATGGTCAGGTGAAAGAAATCTCATCCTCATTACTAACATTCAGTAATACATCGTCCTTTCTGCACACAATAAATAAAATTCAGTACAACAAATACTTTCAGTTCCACTTTACTAATGTATTTTTTTTTTTTTTTTACTTAAATTGCACTGCTTTTTTCTTTTGATTTTTGACTTGCCCATGGAAAATTTTGGCAGGTCGCTGCATATATGTTTGGGTTTAAAGCAATAGTTTACTAAAAATGAAAATAAGCCAGAATGTGTTCACCCTCAGGTCATCCAAGATATTGAGGAGTTTGTTTCTTCATCAGATTTAGAGAAATGTAGCATTGCATCACTTGCACACCCAGTGAATGGGTGCCGTCAGAATGAGAGTCTAAACAGCTTTTGGTTCCACTGCTGAGCAAGTGATGGTTTTCTCCAAATTCGGTACATTTTCAGTGAATGTAAATTTTTGGCCAAACTCTTTCTTTCAGAACATGCAACAGCACCATTATGGTGGAATGTAGCATCTGTCTGTACTGCTTTATCGTGAATAACCAGCATGCAATTCAAATTAAAACACAAAGGGCCTAATGATTTGCTTCGACACATTCTGCTCCTTCTGTTTCTCTGCAAACAGAATGGGTTATGCAGTTTCACAGTGTTTTAAGACTTAAAGAACTCGATATGCTGAAATATCTTTGGTAAACCATCATAGCTGGTGTGTCTAAGATAATGAGGTCACTAACCGTTCACAATAAACCCACACTATTGTTCACTCCAATGCAAAAGTCGAGTCTGTGATGCTCTTTGGTGTGTCTGGTTGTCGAATGCAGGTGGAAATGTGACAAGAGCTGCAAAAATACAAAATTATCCCTAATGCAATGAGAAAGCCTTTCTGATTATTATATTTAGAATACAGTTTTCACATACAATTTTAATACATATTGTAAATTAAACATAGGTTGTGTCTGCGATCAGAAAAGAAACCCTCCCGTCTTTGGCAGCATTCAAACTTGAGATGCGTTAGCCGGTTGAAACCCCGTTCGTAGGGTTAAACTGTAAAATATTGCTTGAACATGCCGCGTAACACTGGATATGATACTTCAAACTCCCAGAGTCCTGTTATATCCATCCCATGATGCAAATGAGTGAATCTCATGAGCATTCAAACATGTTGCATACAGAAAAGCAAACCTTTTTTGCATTTCAGCAAAATATTGAGAAAAAATTTCATGAGATTCATCCATTGACTGAAGTTCACATCTCAGTAAACACTCTGTCCGCTATTTTAATTTTTGCTTGCTAAAACTTCATGCGTAAACTAATAAAATCCACGAGGAACCCGGTATAAAAGAACCAATGCAGTTCAGTGTATCCTATTAAAAAACAGACCTGCGTCTATGTACAGCAAAATAAAAGTGCTGGGACTGACATCCGTGTACAAGTCCACAGTGAAATCTGTGAATAATACTGGTAAAGCAGAGCGCACCGCAGCGTCCTTCATTACCGCCCCGTCACTAACACTGTGAGGAAGCTCCGACGGGGACCGAGGGGTTGTGAGAGGCTCCTCTGTGCCAGTGCTGGTCTCAGATCAGTCTGGAGTTTCTCAGGAACTGAATGAGGACTTTGTAAATGAAGGAGTACTGTGAAAGCGTCTGTACCATCATCATGCGTTGCTGCCGCAGCAAGTTCAGAACAGTCGGGACGTCCAGCATCTGTCAGGAAACATCGACACGTCAGTATCAAAACAGGATTATTTCACAGCAGTTTTAAACGGGGCCAATCCAAATTAAGATTCTGATTTATGAAATATTTTATAAGCAAAGTACGCCATGTTTATTTATGAAGCAGATTTCACATACAGCGATAATGCAAAGAGCTTGAGATAAAGTTTTACAAAATTGTAAATGGCTATTAGAATATAACTAAATAATTGAGTCTAGTGGTCGACCGATATATAGCCAAGGAGAGATTGTAAGCTTTTTTTCAAATATCGGCATTGGCAGATAAGTATTTTTATTTGGCAGATGTGTTTGAGGCGGGACTTTTATTTTGGCAGCACTGAGAGCGGCAATGTCTGAGTGCACACAGTGCTTACAATCTCTCCTTGTTCATTGTCGTTAATAGTTCTGTCTAGTACAGACAGAAGTCTATCTAATAATCAAATACAACGGTTGAACAATTAATGTATACATAAAGTATTATATTAAGCCTATTAGTAATAGAGGCAAACATTATAATACTTTCTCGTGAGTGTTACCTTTATTTGAAAAATATGATTCCCAATGCACACAGACTTCCCAGAATACTGAGTGCCCTGTTGATGACAGTATTTGCTTTTTTAAATTACATTTTATTAAATATTTATTTGTGAAAAATACTGTCATATAAAGTATGTTTATGTTACACATTTATTTTTTAAGCCATTGTCAAATTATTTCAAATTTCTTAAATTATAATAATAATAATTAAAACAATTATATCGGCCCCCCCTGCTTTCCAAGATATCGGCATCGGCTGTCAAAAAACACATATCGGTCGACCACTAATTGAGTCTAAGTTTAACTCAAGTGTTCCATAACATGAAGCTGTTATTCCGATTCATTTATTTTCTACAAATCATTTACACAAAAATGATTTAAAAATACATATACAAAAAGGTAAATAAAAATTGTATACTTTATACAAGCTCAAGTCTTTTTTTTGTTATCAAATTTTTATTGTTGTAACATCGTTTAAACATGACATATCGAAGACAAACAATCAGCAATTACCCTAGTGTGAAAAAAAAAAAAAATATATATATATATATATATATTTTTTTTAATACAATAAGAAATAAAAATGAAAAAAGAAAATCAATAATTAAGTAAAAATAAAATTATATATATATATATATATATAGGGCACTATATCAGTGGGATAACAAAGAAAGAGAAATAAAATGTCTATATATAATGAACAAATAGTAAACAAACAAACAGAATGTACTTCAAAATATACACAAATATATATAAATACTACAGATTGTTAGAAATTATCACAAAAAAAAAACAGAATAGAGATGAAAGAGATCTACGAAAAAATCTATTAACCAGATGAACAATAAAAATAAAATAAAATGACCATAGAACCAGAGAATAGAGGATGGGGGAGAGGGGGGAGAGGGGGGGTATTAATTCAACTCCGTAAACCCTTGAGTTTTTCCAGTGTTTGGGCCCAGAGTCTAATGGTGTCCTCTCTTGCGCCATGAATGCGTGCAGTGGACAATTCGAGATACACCACATCTATAAATGTAAGAACCCAATACTGCTTATTAAGAGAATGTGGAGGTTTCCATCTCGTTGATACTATTTTCTTAGCAGCTGTCAAACCAGCTAAAAACACTCGTTTCTGAGTTTTGCTAAGTTGTATATCAGAAAGATCATCTAAAATAAAAACAGATGGAGACAAAGAGGCCGAAACATTCAATAAAGTGGACAAACTTTCTTTAACCATATTCCAAAAGTGAGCAACCCCAGGGCATTCCCAAATCATGTAAAAAAAATTACCAATTTCCCCTGTATGGCACAGCATGCAATTAGGATCAGGTTTAAGCTTCATACTATAGAGTTTACGTGGAGTCATATAAGTCCTATGAATAAAATTAAGATGGATTTGTTGGTGATCCGGATTCCTTGAGGCATGCATTATCATCATCCAAACACTGTCCCAATTAAAACTGGGGGAAAGCTAGGAATATCTGCCTGCCATGAGTAGTCTATTGTCAGAGGAGGATGCATTTTTTCCAGTAAAAAATTATATATTTAGAAACCAAACCTCTTGTTCCCTGAGTCTCACGTAAAACTTTAAGTAAAGGGTGATCTTTAAGAGGAGCCAACCAAGGAACCCCATAAGCCTTCATGGCTGCCCTCAACTGTAAATAAAAAAAGGTAGAGCTCTGAAGGTTAAATTGAATGAAAAGTTCTTCAGAGGAGTAAATGCCTTTATCACCCATTACATCACCCAAGGAGTGAATTCCTTTGTCAATCCACTGTCGACACTAGCCAATCTTTATTGGGCGCTTACCAATTAGTAAACCATCATTATTAAAGATAGGAGAGTAGGGATTCCAATTAGAACGGATATTACAAGCTTTTTCTGCTGCCCTCCAGACGGACAGAGCGTGTGACACTATAGGACCGAAACGGAGCGTACACTTTTTTAGAGGAATATTGGCAAATAAAACTTCATCTAACTTCAGAGGAAGAACTAGATTTCCCTCCAAGGAACGCCACGAAACATTCATTTTGTCATTATACCAGCTAAGCAGGGGACGTAGTGTAAAAGCCCAGTGATATAGCTTAAAATTCAGAAGTGCAAGTCCACCCGCAAATCTATCTCGTTGCATCGTGGAAAGTTTAAGACGTGGACGTTAGCCATTCCATACAAATTTGGTAATTATGCTCTGTAGCCTATCCCAAAAACGAGAAGGGGGAGGCAAGGGCAGCATAGAACTCACAAAGTTAATTCGAGGGAGTACATTCATTTTGATAATCGAGATGCGCGATCTAAGGGAATTTGGAAGTGATGACCAGTTATCCAAGTTACAAGAAACTTTAGACAGGATGCCCTCATAGTTGGTCTTAATTATATACTGCAATGAAGCACCAATCATAATGCCCAAATACTTAAATTGTTTGACCACTGGTATACCCGAGGGCAGTGCTAAGTTTCTCATTGCGTCATTTAGTGGAAGAAGTGCCGACTTTGTCCAATTTATTCTATATCCGGAAATCTCGTCAAAACTGCCAAAGATAGTTAAAATGTTAGGAATGGACTGCAGTGGATTGCCTAAAAAAAGAAGGATGTCATCTGCATACAAAGAAATTTGATGGTTGGTCCCACACATTGTGATTGGGGTGATACCTTTATCTATGTGTATTGTCTGGGCCAGTGGCTCTAGCGAGAGTGCAAAAAGCAGCGGGCTAAGAGGGCATCCCTGTCGAGAACCTCTGGCTATGTTGAACAGTGAAGAACAAGTCTTACCTGTCAAAACCATGGCTGTGGGGTTCACATACAGCACCCATGAGCCATGAGCTTCAACACAGACCACAAATATGGCCATTCCAGACAATCAAAGGCTTTCATAGCATCTAGGGAAGGGACCGCGGTAGGAGGAGTCAGCGAAGATGACCCATGTATTACATGGAGTAACCTCCTAACACTATCAGATGCTAATCTAGTCCTAATAAAGCCTGGTCACAGTAAACAAGCTTAGTCATGGCCGGCTGGAGTCTCCGCGCGAGCAATTTAGCATAAATTTTTAGGTCAGCATTTAGAAGTGACAGAGGCCTATAATTTGAACAATCATTTGGGTCCTTGTCTGTTTTGAGCAAAAGCGTAATAAATGCAATATTCACATCTCTGGAAAAGGACCCTCTCTCAATAGCAGCTTGAATCATATAAAAGAGTAGGGAGCCCAGACTGTCCCAGAACGTGGTATAAAATTCAGGTGGAATTGCATCCAACCCAGGAGATTTACCGCTACGCATATCAAAAGCAGCCTCCTTAAGCTCAGCTAAAGTAATGGGGGTATTTTATTCTAGAGAGTCTTCCTCAGACAGCTTAGGAAGCAGTGTTTTGTTTAGAAAATTGTCACAAGTATCCTGATTATGTGATATCTCAGAGCTATATAAATCAGCATAAAAGCTACGGAATGTAGCATTAACTTGTGAGGGCACACTAAGAATATCACCATTTTTGGATTTAATTGTGCTGATATCTGTAAAATGTTCATTGGACCTCAATCTAAGGGCTAATAAACGGCTGGGGCTAGCCCCATTAAAATAGTACAACTGTCGCGTCCTATGAATTAAAAATTCGGCCCGCTGTTTCATAACAGCATTTATCTCTTTTTTCACAAGGTCAAATTGAAGCCTAACATCCTCATCATAACTTTGTTGTAATAGGCTATCTAACGCTGATAATTTGGACTCTAAATCGTATAATCTGGATGACCGAGCTTTCCTTATGTTGTAGGCATAACATACAGTAAAATTCCTAATAAAACCTTTAACAGCATCCCAGACTGTCCTTGGGTCATCCACAGAGCCTTTATTTATATTTATAAAATCTGATAGTTGACTTGAAAACTTGGTTTTAAATGCTTCATCTCGGAGTAGCGAGGTGTTAAAACGCCATCTAGGGGCCCGAGCTGGATTTGAATTTAACAACACAGAAGCAATCACTGCATTATGGTCAGAAAAAGCAACTGGTAATAAGTTAATGGTAACAATATTAAAAAACAAATCTCTAGAAGATTCAATTCGAGAGGAAGATTTATGTCTTGAAGAAAAATGGGTGAAGCCTTTAACACCAGGATTTAATAAACTCCAGAGATCCACCACCCCAGTATCATTAATCCAGGAGCATAAAGCCTCAGAAGAATATTTTTTATCTAAATTTTCGGAGTGTCCCGATCTGTCAACAACAGCATTAAAATCAGCTCCTATTACGAGCTTGAAGTCAGATAGCTCCAGCAGTACCTTAGTGAGCTGTTCATAAATTTTTTTTTCAAAAGTATTAGGGGCATAAATTGAGACGAAGGCAACACTTCTATTTTCTATATGAACTTTCGCAACTGTTATTCTGCCTTTGCGATCTGACCAAGTATCCAACAAC
Source organism: Carassius carassius (assembly GCF_963082965.1). Classification (NCBI taxonomy): domain Eukaryota; kingdom Metazoa; phylum Chordata; class Actinopteri; order Cypriniformes; family Cyprinidae; genus Carassius; species Carassius carassius. Next base: position 341,173 of record NC_081785.1, read on the forward strand.
TTAAAGTGCAAACTACACTGACATATGATTGCCACCCCTTTCGATTTGTTTAAAGCTGATGAGCAAGCAACTACCCGGAAAAATCGCCATGCGATTTGTATCCCTTTTTAACAGATGAGTCTTTTGTAGGAAGGCTATATTAATTCTTTGTTTCCGCAGAAAGTCCATAGCAACTCGTTTCACTGGGTTATTCAGGCCCCTTGCATTGAGGCTGAGAATATTCAGCTTGGCACCATCAATCATTTAAAAAGTAATAGCAAGGTAAACTATGCAGTAAACAGGAAAAACAAAGTTTCCATAGGGGAAAAAGATGGGGAGGAAATAGGAACTTCTCTGGTTCAGGCTTTGAAAACCTCACATTAGAACAAAACAAAAACAGAACAAGGAGAAGATTGGCCGCACCCATGTCTATAACTCCTGTGAAACAAATGGAAAACTAGGATCTATTAACCATTAAAAGTACAGAAAAAAGATATGCACCTGTTCAAAATCCCAGCTTAAACCATACTAATATTTAAAAAAAACTTCATGATAATAACCGTTTACACATGTGAAAACTCTTCCATTCCTTTTGGCAACACCCATCATTGAATAAACATACCCGTTGCATGGATCATATTACCGGCAAAACGAAAATCCAAGAGAATTCACAAGTTACCGTCCATATAGGCTTTGGCGTTTTTCGGGTCTCTGAAAGTTTTCTTCATGCCGTTTACTTTGAAGACCAACATGGCTGGGAAGTTCATTTGGAAGCGGATGTCTTTCTTAATGAGCTCAGCGCAGATAAGATTGAAGGCTCTCCTCGCGGCACGAACTGTAGGCGAAATGTCAGGAGCAATACGGAGAGATTGATCCTCGTATAGAAGCTGGCCTTTGCGTCTAGCAGCGGTCAGAATTGTAGAAACGTCTCTAGAGCGATGAATCTTGATAATAACAGGGCGAGGCCGACCATCCGAAGGAGTACCGAGCCCTCGGTGTGCGCGGTCAATTGCGATACTCTGGACTGACAACTCAAGCAGTTTTGGAATGAAAGTTTCAAAGAAAAGATTGGGGATCACTTCCCTCGACAAACTCCTTGAGATTAAGGATTCTGATATTGTCCAGTCTGGAACGCCCCTCTAGATCCGTAACCTTCTCAATAAGTGACAAGTTAAGCTTCTCGAGTGCGGCCAGTTTCCCTTTAAGTGGAGCAATGTCATCCTCCAGGACAGAGATACGAGTTTCTGTTTCGGCCTGACGCGTCGCAAGGGAGTCGGTGGCTGCAGCAACCTCATCGATGCGTTTGATGATGCAATCAACTTTCACGTCCAGCTCCGACTCCAGCTTAGCAAAGGAGTCATTCATCAATTTTTGTGTGTGCCGACCTTCTTCTGCAACAACTTCGGCAATTTGTTTCAACAAAGCACCATGTGATAAATCATGTAACGAGCTCTCATTGCTAACTGCATGGCTACTGCTAGCACTAGCCTTGCTCGAATCAGTACATTCTTCCGTAAAACCTCGGGAATGGTCCGGCTTGTTCGGTTTTGACGGCTTGGGCATGATAAAGCAGCAATAAAGCAACTAAATAATGGCTTTTGAGAAAGATGGTTGAAGGTAGATAAAGAACAGCAGGAACGTGGAACGGGAAAATGCGACTGATGAGTTGAAAAGGCGACTGATCAGTCCGCTGCCATTACCGGAAGTCAGTTTGAGCTCAAGTCTTTAGTAAGAAAGCGGTTTTCACCCTGATTCATTCACAATTTAAAAGTTGTATTAAAAGTACATATAGACACAAATGTAAAAAATACATATTTAAAATTAAAGTATAATAATGATAAACAAGTGTTTCATAACATGAATCTTTTAGTAATACATACAAATTAGATTTTTTCCTGTTAATCATGTTTCAAATTAAGATTTACATAATTTTAATCAATTATTAAAATATTTAATTATTAATTGTAATAGGTTTTGATTTGTAAGTTTAATTTCTTTCAGTAGATTAATAAAAAGATATTAAAACAGTTCTTTTTAAAACAAATATTTTGGTTGCACTTTATTTTACAGTACGTGTACTAACATGTACTTATAGTGTACTTACAGTATTTATCTAAGAAAGTTCTGGTAATACAAGGTAACTACACGGGGTAGGGTTAGGTTTAGGGGTAGGTTCAGGGTTAGTACCTAGTTATTACATTGTTCTTATTATAGTAATTTCAATAACTTAGTATGTACATGAGGAACAGGACTGTAAAATAAAGTGCTACCAATATTTTTCTATTATACTTCCAGTGAAACGAATTAAGCAACCCCATACACCAGATTTAATTTTGATGTAAATGAGGCATTCGAGTAGTCTGTTTAATGTCTCGGTCTAAAAATTGTGAAATGGCATTTTTAGTGTTTTTTAATGGCTAAATGATTATGCCGAGTTGCATTACGGCACCACTGTCTGTCCTTCCATGCCTCTCGGCTGTGATGCCGCCATAATAAACCTGTCCATCAGTCACATCCTGACATCTGCCGAGACTAGCAACCGTGTGTTTGTAAGCTTAGCAGAAGTGTAGCAATTTAATTTTTGCCAGTGGTAAACAGTGCATGTCCTTTACCCTGGTAACAGTCAACATTATGTCCTGAAAAGCTAGTCAAATGCACTAAATCTCTCATGCCACTGCAAGCACAGGACACATGTACCACGTTACATACCAGACAAGCTATCATGATCTCAGACAGGATGAAACTAGTAAAACTAGCAATGAGATTAATCTTTAGAGCACAAACCCAGAGTGCTTAAACTAGACAAGAGCAGAAGCAGGAACAAGGTTGTGCATTTATTGAAAGTCAGGAATAGGGTTTCCACCCCCCATTTATTGAAGTCCAGCTAGAGTCTTCTGTCGCCCTTGAACCATTACAGGACCGAGTGAGGCCTTGCCTTCCCACTGAACACCTATTGAAAAGGCAAATACCCAAGTCAAGTGGAGCACGTGAAGTGTCAGAAGCAATCTTGATGCAGCTACCTACCCCCAATAGGAGCATCACTTCCCCCATCAGGACCACATGTTGAGTCACAGCAAGCACAAACCTGGTGGTTCCCATCAGCAGCAAGCCACCTGCAACAAGGAAGGAAAATCAGATACGGCAGCTTCATAGTGTTCTTGAGCAGCATGAACCTACCCATTGGAAAAGGAACAGGATTTGTGGAGAGCGTCACTGGGTGCAGAAGCAAGAGTGGCCTTCACAGTACACGTTATGTAGATCTGCAAGAGACACCGGTAAGGGTTCACAAAAACAGAGCAGATGGGAAGAGGACTCCGATTCGGTCAATATAAAACGTACAGAAGGACTGGATCCTCCCTGGAACATGAAAGTCTCCAGCTGGAACCGGATCTTGTCTTCCTGGGTTCGAGGCAAGAAGTGGGAGCTGGAAGCCGTAGCCTTGGCATCCACAAGGCACCTGATAAAGAGTGGGTGAAAATGGGTTTGCAACCAGTTGCCCGCGTCAATGTTTGTGGTCAACACTGTAATAGGGATTCGTGGAGTGAACCAATTCCTAGCCAGAGCACAAAAGATAGTGGGCAACAGGAGTCCCTGGCCGACGCTTTTCAACAAGCTACGCTTCAGAAATTCTCACATACCATTTAGGATGAACATTGGGACAGTCATTCTCAGAGATGCCAAAAGCGCTTACCAAGAAGAGCTGAACCTAGGGTCACTTGACTCAACCCAATTCTCAGGGATTGAGTGCTCACTGAACGAACATAAACCGTTCTAGAGAATCAAGTGACAGGACTTTACCCATGATTCTCAATGAAGGAATATCTCGGAACAGAAGTCACATCAGGAACTTGGGTGGCCACACAGCGGTCCACAAACACACGCAGGGGGACGTGGTTGTACACCTTCACAGATGCCTCAATATTAATAATGTCACCCAAGTAGTACACATTTGAAGGCCTCTGATTGACCCAGTCATCTGCAAAAGGAAAGAACGGTTTAGGCACAGCCTCATTTCACAAGGCTTAAGATCTAAAGAAACTACACAAACCCATCATGAGGTTCATGGAGAACACCAAGACGTCCTCGGCAACCTCCATTGAAGCATAAGGAACCCAAGTTGGCCTCAAAGCATTACTGCTCACATTATGGAGCCTGTAGTTCAAGGAGATACCAAATAAACAGTCTTCCAGTTACAACACCACAAGGAACCCTGCTTAACACATCCAGTCAGTCGCTTACCTTTGATAGTGGCATTGAATGCCAACAACTGCACCCTCAGTACGGGTAATTGGCGTGCCAGCAAATGCCACAGGGGTGTAGGTAAGAGCAAAGGTGTAGACGAGCTCATCCCCAGTCATCTGCAAGAGACGGGATTTACCAAGTGGGTTCTGTTCAACTACAATTAAAAATAAGATTCAAGGGTGTTTCTAGCAGCCATAGAACATCAGTTCCCCAAAGCAGCTTTCAGAAACTGAAAGGTTCTGTGGATGTTTAACATTCAACTAACACTCATGAAGAGCCATTGTTTTTATTGGTTAATCCAAGAAGACATAACGGTTCTTACCATCAGCACACTATTGCAGTCCTGTAGTTCATATTCAAAGATGAGCACCCCAGAGGCAGAGTCCTCACCAACAACAGGACAGCCTCCCATAGACAAACCAGATGGCTGGATCAGCTGACCATTGCTGAACATATCTTTCTTCACCTCCACATGAACCCGGCTCTCACTGCATTGCACAGCCACACTACTGGGAGTCACAGGTTGCCTCAACTGGAAGTTCGCCGCCAACTCACGTTGCACCTCTGGAACGATGGGAAACTTCCAGTCCAAAGGCTTGACTGGACCCTGCAACAGCTGCTTCTCCTGAAGACCAAGAGGGTCTTGCGCAAATTTTCTGGAGTCAAGACTCGGAAACGGAGAAGCCTTTTGGAAAGGATTCAAGAACCCTTGAGAAGAAAGAGCAGGACCTCTGGAAGCTGGAGCTGATTGCGGCTTTGTGCTGCTTGGACTTTGGCGGTGTTTCAAACTTCCCCATGCACTCTTCAGGTCAAAAGCCACAATCACAACCAACACTAACACACCTTGCAAGAAGTCCATTCTAACCAACTTTGGCACAATGCTCCAATGCACATCAGTATTGGCTTTGCTATTTAGTAGAGCTTTGAATTAAAGTGGCTCCTCCCCTTTCAGCTTAATTGATTAACTTTGATTCTCCTCTGGGCTAGTAGAGTTTATTCATCCCCAATTGAGAAAAGTCAAGAACATCACTAACCAATAGAAAGCTACATGTGAATCTGAGATTTTAATCTTCATTTGCTCACTATTTTATAAGAAACACAACATTTTGTCCATTATAGATAGAATCTAAAGAATTCATAAATTATTGATTAATAATCATAAATATTAATTAATAATTTTTGGTTTAGTTTTTAGTGTAGTCACTATGTATAATGGTAACATCGTGTATACCTAAATACTCATATGAATGAGTAGAAAGGAAAATATTAGTAAATTGGCAAATTGGGAGGGAGTAAGCAGCCCGAAACATTATTATTCTTTTTTTTTTTTTTTTTTTTTACTATTTTTACTTCAGTGCATGTCAACCCTTGTAATGTCTGGAGATTTCCTAGTGAGAGATATTCATCAGTATATTGCCAACATTTATTTATTTTTATTTTTTTAGAAAGATTATGGAACTATACATATTTTAGATGTATTAAGTCTTCACATCTAACAGTGGCTGAAACTTTTTAGAAGTTCTGAGACAACACAGTGATTCTCTTAAAATCCATCCAGCTTTAAGATTATTCCAGAAATACATTTTGATGTATCCACAAAACAATCACATGAAACATGACGCTCTCTTGTGGCTGCTGGGATACATTGGAGATGTAAGTGAAATAAATGAATTATTTACCTAACAAATTATGCATTTAGAACATTAAAGAAACATAAACAGATACATGTAGTCACTTTTTAAAAAAACAATTGTCAAAACTTGTTTAATACTAAACCAACTAAAACTAAACTAAAAATAAATGCTTGAAAATAAATTAAAGCAATAGAAAATACTAAAATTGAAAAGAAAACAAACTGAAAATATACATTTTAAAGCTAATTAAAAATCAATATTATAAATATAAATATTTATAAATAAATATTTCAAATTAATACTATAATAGTATTACGTATACGTTCTGAAAGTGGCGCTTGGTTTTGAGTTTGCCTATCGCGGGACTGCCCAGTTTCGATCTGCTAAATAGTGAGGCGTGGCCAGCTGACTTCAATCACAGGTAATAAGGCAAATACAAAAGCGTTAGGTTTCACCGCGGCAGCCCTCGTGTGAGCCCTCCTCGTGTGAAGACCGACGAGTGTAAAGACAATCGACTCTACCTGCGCGACTCCACCGAGCAAGGACACCGACAGGGAACTTGAGTTACTCTTTCTTTACTTTTTGTATACCTTGTTGTCAAATATCTCTTACACTTGTAGTCACTATGTGCTTTCAGATCTCTACTATCACTACTAATACTCGGAGAGCACGCAATGTACGTCGCAGGAAGGCCTGTCTGACAAACCTACGGCCTGTCCCTCTGACCTCTACTACTACGCTCTCTATTCCAGTTGATCTCTGGAACTGCCAGTCTGCAGTTACAGTTTTTCTCGATTGTTAAGACACATTTCTTGAAAGCTGCTCTTCTTTTCTCTAAACTGTGAAAACAAAACCCAATTTTCAAGCTACATTCACAAAACCTCAGACTCTTCTTGTAAACCCAAACTTTCACCTCAAAACAGTTCAATCTGTGCTCAAAACTGAACTATGTTGTCAAATCGTGCCCAGAGTCAATCAAAATGAAAGACACTACTGAACAGTCACTAAACACTACGTAGAAAAATAGAAAACACAATGCTCAGGACATGAAGCTGGAGAAATGAATGTTTATTGTTCACTGTAGGCTAAACGCATGTTGCAAAACAAAAAGAACCTGTGCATTTAGCACTTGTACAAAAAGACAAAACCGAAATCTTATGCGTTTGCCACTTGTGTACAGTAACCCCATGTAAAAATAAAGTACAAAAATATACAAACAAGTGCATTACTCAGTTACAGCATCATGTCTCCTTACTGGGTCAGGCCACAGCACTTCATCCACATCACAGGCCACATTTTGTCTGGCCAGGCAACGGGGGAAAAAACCCCTGGCAAAGGGTACTCTGTATAGCTGTTTCATGCGCAGTCTGCTGCGATTGAGGACACGATCAACAGCAGAGAGGCTGACACTGTTGATACCCTCAAAATGTACATGGTGCTCAATGATCTTCTGCTGAATTTCACTCAGTTTAATGGCATTGTTCTCACGGACCATATCAACAATTAGGGTCTCTTGGTGTGGGGAGAACACACCTGTCCTCCCACCCCCATGTGACAGTCTTTCAATTCTACAAAAAGAGAACATGGAGTTACAAAAAATGTACATGGAATACTAGGCATACAAACAGTTAGACCAACCCTCCATTACAATATTACAGTATATTGGTACAGTGATGTACTGAAACATATTTACTTACAGTATACTGTGGTACAATATATAGTATGTCATACAGTAATTGCTGTCAACATTTACATACTGTTCTATAATGTCAAAAAAAGGTAATTACCTGTTCTCTAAATCTTCGGATTATGGTGAACACCGTGAATCTACTGATGTTTGGTTGTGCCCTTTGTCCAGCCTCCCATATGCTCATACCATGGACAAGAACATGGTCAATCACGGTAGCTCTGAATTCATCAGATATTACTGTTCTTTGTCTTCGCTGACCACCTCGACCACCTCAAACTCCTCTCACACGAACTCTTCCTCTCAGATTTCTATCCATTGTAGGGCCTCACAAACCAGTGCTCTCTGAACTGGTTCACTGTATATGTTCCCTCACATCATTAGCCACAAGTGTGATCAATTTTGAGTTGTTGTGTTCAAATGGTGACATCTGTGCGTTATTTGTGTTTGACTTTTGTCACCTGTGCTCACCATTACATTACGTTGGACAGTGTTTTCTCTACTTCCTGTTGGCCTTGTGTAACATTTTGTAGCTCCGTGTAGCTGTTTTTATTTTATTTTTTTCTCTAGAATCTTTATCTTACTATCACTCTCTGTTTTTTAAAGTGGTAAAATATAACTTAATTCACACCATATTTCTGATATTATCGATCAATCTTATCAGATTAACTTTGATCGTTCACTTTTATTTTATTTCCGTGAGTGCAGTACACCTGCAAAGCGTTAGCATTCGTTAGCTTGTCATTAGCGTCTTCATTCGAACCTATCGCTGTTTTCTTTTCTCCTCTCCCTCGCTCCAGTTTTTCACAAGTTCATCAAACAACCGCAGTAAGAATTTTCATCAAGCACGGTGAGTAATGGCTTCTCCTATCATTGTTTCTTGCACCTCTTGCCACATGTACAGTTTATCTATCTCTGTCGCTGATGAGGGATTCACATGTGATAAATGCAGGGAAATAGTTAGGCTGACAGAGAAGATTTCAGAATTAGAGACACGCATCCAAACTTTAATTGAGGATAGTAAAAATGTTAGGGCTCTAGATACGGCTTTGGATGCGTCTAGCTCAGGGATTCCTGTACATTGTTCGGTTCCGGAAACAGAGCCCCAGCAGCAGGGCAACTGGGTGACGGTGAGGCAGCGTAGTCGTGGGTCAAAACACCGCTCTTCTGTTCCGATCAAAACATTAAACAGGTTCTCCCCACTCAGTGATGCACCCACTGAGAAACCTGATGAAAGTGCTCTAGTTATTGGTGATTCTATTGTACGGAACGTGAATATAGAGACACCAGCCACCATAGTCAAATGTTTACCGGGAGCCAGAGCGCCTGACATCTTGGCAAATTTAAAAGTGCTGGCTAATGCTAAACGTAAATACAGTAAGATTGTTATTCATGCCGGCGCTAATGATGTTCGACTTCGCCAGTCGGAGATCACTAAAAATAACATTAAAGAGGTGTGTGAACTTGCAAGCACGATGTCAGACACTGTAATATGCTCTGGTCCCCTCCCTGCTTACCGTGGTGATGAGATGCATAGCAGATTGTCATCACTCAATGGCTGGATGTCTAAGTGGTGCCCACAGAATAACATAGGTTTCATAGACAATTGGACGAGCTTTTGGGGCAGACCTGACCTGTTTAAAAGAGATGGTCTTCATCCCTCCTGGGGTGGCGCCACTCTTCTCTCTAGAAATATGGCAAATAGTCTTAGTGTTTATACTTGACTAACTGGGGCCCAGGTCAGGAAGCAGACAGACTGGCTAAACCGACCGTCTGCTAGCTGCCTCCCGTCACAGAGGTCAGTTAATTCTCAGCACATAGAGACTTTTTCACCTAGATATCACACTATAGAGACTGTGTCTGTTCCCCGAACTAGAAAAAACAAAAAACGTCCAAACCAGGTTAAGATTAACAATTTAATTGAGGTTCAACAAATAAAAAACAGAAGCAATATGGATAAACAAATGATAAAGCTTGGCTTATTGAATATCAGATCCCTTTCTACGAAAACACTTTTTGTAAATAATATGATCACTGATCATAATATAGATGTACTCTGTTTGACAGAAACCTGGCTAAAACCTGATGATTACATTATTTTAAATGAGTCCACCCCCCAAGATTACTGTTATAAACATGAGCCACGTCTAAAAGGCAAAGGTGGAGGTGTTGCTTCAATTTATAACAACGTTTTCAGGATTTCTCAGAGGGCAGGCTACAAGTATAACTCGTTTGAAGTAATGGTACTTCATATAACATTATCCAAAGAAACAAATGTTAATGATAAATCCCCTGTTATGTTTGTACTGGCTACTGTATACAGGCCACCAGGGCACCATACAGACTTTATTAAAGAGTTTGGTGATTTTACATCTGAGTTAGTTCTGGCTGCAGATAAAGTTTTAATAGTTGGTGATTTTAATATCCATGTCGATAATGAAAACGATGCATTGGGATCAGCATTTATAGACATTCTGAACTCTATTGGTGTTAGACAACACGTTTCAGGACCTACTCATTGTCGAAATCATACTCTAGATTTAATACTGTCACATGGAATTGATGTTGATGGTGTTGAAATTATTCAGCCAAGTGATGATATCTCAGATCATTATTTAGTTCTTTGCAAAATTCATATAGCCAAAATTGTAAATTCTACTTCTTGTTACAAGTATGGAAGAACCATCATTTCTAACACAAAAGACTGCTTTTTAAGTTATCTTCCTGATGTATCCAAATTCCTTAGCATATCCAAAACCTCAGAACAACTTGATGATGTAACAGAAACTATGGACTCTCTCTTTTCTAGCACTTTAAATAAAGTTGCTCCTTTACGCTTAAGGAAGGTTAAGGAAAACAGTTTGACACCATGGTATAATGAGCATACTCGCACCCTAAAGAGAGCAGCCCGAAAAATGGAGCGCAGCTGGAGGAAAACAAAACTAGAGGTATTTCGTATTGCTTGGCGGGAAAGTAACATATCCTACAGAAAAGCATTAAAAACTGCTAGATCCGATTACTTTTCTTCTCTTTTAGAAGAAAACAAACATAACCCAAGGTATTTATTCAATACAGTGGCTAAATTAACGAAAAATAAAGCCTCAACAAGTGTTGACATTTCCCAACACCACAGCAGTAATGAGTTTATGAACTACTTTACTTCTAAAATCGATACTATTAGAGATAAAATTGCAACCATTCAGCCGTCAGCTACAGTATCACATCAGACAGTGCACTATAGACCCCCTGAGGAACAGTTCCACTCATTCTCTACCATAGGAGAGGAAGAATTGTATAAACTTGTTAAATCATCTAAACCAACAACATGTATGTTAGACCCTATACCATCTAAGCTCCTGAAAGAGGTGCTTCCAGAAGTCATAGATCCTCTTCTGACTATTATTAATTCCTCATTGTCATTAGGACATGTCCCCAAAACCTTCAAACTGGCTGTTATTAAGCCTCTCATCAAAAAACCACAACTTGACCCCAAAGAACTAGTTAATTATAGACCAATCTCGAATCTCCCTTTTCTGTCCAAGATACTAGAAAAGGTGGTATCCACACAATTATATTCCTTCTTAGAGAAAAATGGTATATGTGAGGATTTCCAGTCAGGATTTAGACCGTATCATAGTACTGAGACTGCTCTTCTTAGAGTTACAAATGATCTGCTCTTATCATCTGATCGTGGGTGTATCTCTCTATTAGTTTTATTGGATCTTAGTGCTGCGTTTGACACAATTGACCACAACATTCTTTTGCATAGACTTGAATACTTTGTTGGCATCAGTGGAAGTGCATTAGCATGGTTTAAATCGTACTTATATGACCGCCATCAGTTCGTAGCAGTGAATGAAGATGTATCCTATCGATCACAAGTGCAGTATGGAGTACCTCAAGGCTCAGTACTAGGGCCGCTACTCTTCACGCTTTATATGTTACCCTTGGGAGATATCATCAGGAAACATGGTGTTAGCTTTCATTGTTATGCTGATGATACTCAGCTCTATATTTCTTCGCAGCCCGGTGAAACACACCAATTTGAAAAACTAATGGATTGCATAGTCGATATAAAAAACTGGATGACGAGTAATTTCTTACTGCTAAATTCTGAAAAAACAGAGGTGTTAATTATAGGACCTAAAAACTCTGCTTGTAATAACCTAGAACATTGTCTAAGACTTGATGGTTGCTCTGTCAATTCTTCGTCATCAGTTAGGAACCTAGGTGTGCTACTTGATCGCAATCTTTCCTTAGAAAGCCACGTTTCTAGCATTTGTAAAACTGCATTTTTCCATCTCAAAAATATATCTAAATTACGGCCTATGCTCTCAATGTCAAATGCTGAAATGTTAATCCATGCATTTATGACCTCAAGGTTAGATTATTGTAATGCTTTATTGGGTGGTTGTTCTGCACGCTTAGTAAACAAACTACAGCTAGTCCAAAATGCAGCAGCAAGAGTTCTTACTAGAACCAGGAAGTATGACCATATTAGCCCGGTCCTGTCAACACTGCACTGGCTCCCTATCAAGCATCGCATAGATTTTAAAATATTGCTTATTACTTATAAAGCCCTGAATGGTTTAGCACCTCAGTATTTGAATGAGCTCCTTTTACATTATAATCCTCTACGTCCGCTACGTTCTCAAAACTCAGGCAATTTGATAATACCTAGAATATCAAAATCAACTGCAGGCGGCAGATCCTTTTCCTATTTGGCGCCCAAACTCTGGAATAACCTACCTAACATTGTTCGGGAGGCAGACACACTCTTGCAGTTTAAATCTAGATTAAAGACCCATCTCTTTAACCTGGCATACACATAACATACTAATATGCTTTTATTATCCAAATCCGTTAAAGGATTTTTAGGCTGCATTAATTAGGTAAACCGGAACCGGAAACACTTCCCATAACAACCTATGTACTTGCTACATCATTAGAAGAATGGCATCTACGCTAATATTTGTCTGTTTCTCTCTTGTTCCGAGGTCACCGTGGCCACCAGATCCAGTCTGTGTCCAGATCAGAGGGTCACTGCAGTCACCCGGATCCAGTACGTATCCAGACCAGATGCTGGATCAGCACCTAGAAAGGACCTCTACATCCCTGAAAGACAGCGGAGACCAGGACAACTAGAGCCCCAGATACAGATCCCCTGTAAAGACCTTGTCTCAGAGGAGCACCAGGACAAGACCACAGGAAACAGATGATTCTTCTGCACAATCTGACTTTGCTGCAGCCTGGAATTGAACTACTGGTTTCGTCTGGTCAGAGGAGAACTGGCCCCCCAACTGAGCCTGGTTTCTCCCAAGGTTTTTTTCTCCATTCTGTCACCGATGGAGTTTCGGTTCCTTGCCGCTGTCGCCTCTGGCTTGCTTAGTTGGGGACACTTCATCTACAGCGATATCGTTGACTTGATTGCAAATAAATGGACAGACACTATTTAACTGAACAGAGATGACATAACTGAATCCAATGATGAACTGCCTTTAACTATCATCTTTGCATTATTGACACTGTTTTCCTAATGAATGTTGTTCAGTTGCTTTGACGCAATGTATTTTGTTTAAAGCGCTATATAAATAAAGGTGACATTGACATTGACATTGACATTATACAGCACGGGTGCATCACAATGAAAATGTGTTGGCAAGTTGTGTCTAAACAGGTGAAAAGTGCTTATGGTTTTGCCAAAAGAGTGATTGATTCAATCAGTGGGTTCAGGCAACTGAGCATTTGGTTCAGACAATAGGGTTTAGTGTTTTAGCAATTGGGAAAAACTGTAACAAAGCAGACTTCATTTCTTCTATTGCTACTCATTCCGGTCTCAACATCATGGCACTGACAGAGACTTGGATCAAACCTGAAGATACTGCCACCCCTGCAGCCCTCTCCACTAATTTCACTTGTTCCCACACTCCTCGTACCACCCTTATATCAAAAGAATGGAAATTTGATCTTCAGCCATCACCTACAGGTACTGGTTCATTTGAATCACATGCCATTACTGTAACCCACCCTGTTAAAATCCACTTTGTGGTCATTTATCTTCCCCCAGGTCAATTGGGAAACTTCTTGGAGGAGTTGGATGTGCTGCTATCAAACTTTTCTGAAGATGGTACTCCTCTGGTACTGCTTGGTGACTTCAACATCCACCTAGATAAGCCCCAGGCTGCTTTCTTCAAAACTCTGCTCACCTCATTTGATCTCAAGCTAGTGTCTACTACAGCGACTCACAAATCAGGCAACCAACTGGACCTCATCTACACGCACTGTTGCTCTGTGGACAACATTTCAGTTGCTCCACTGCACACCTCAGACCACTTCCTCATTACTGCTAACCTAGCACTTACTCCTGAAGTTCCTCACACTCCAACGCAGGTCACCTTTCGACGGAACCTACGCTCACTCTCTCCATCTCGCCTATCTTCTGTGGTTTCATCCTCACTTCCTGCACTCTCTCAGTTTTCTGCTCTGGACACGAACAGCGCTACGGACACTCTTTGCTCCACTTTAACATCTTGCTTGGACAACTTTTGCCCACTGTTGTCTAGACCAGCACGCTCTGCCCCCTGGCTGTCCGAGGTTCTCCGTGAACATCACTCTAAACTCAGGGCAGAGAGAAAATGGCAGAAATCAAGAAACTGTACTGACCTCAGTGTGTATCAGTCTCTCCTCTCTTCCTTCTCTGCAAATGTCTTCATGGCTAAAACATCCTACTACCACAACAAAATTAACAACTGTTGTGACGCTCGGACACTCTTCAAGACTTTCTCTTCTCTTCTTAATCCGCCGCCACCCCCTCCTCCATCGACTCTTGCAGCGGACGACTTTGCAGCTTTCTTCACAAATAAGACAAGATCCATCAGTCGACAATTCTCCACACCGCAGACTAAGGACAACTTCACAATGACCGATGCACACTCTTTCTCCTCCTTCTCCCCACTCTCAGAGATGGACGTCTCCAAACTTCTCCTGTCCAATCATCCTACTACTTGTCCACTTGATCCGATCCCCACTCACCTCCTTCAAGCGATCTCTTCTTCAGTCATACCTTCGCTTACTCACATTATCAACTCCTCTCCTCACTCTGGAACATTTCCCTCAGCATTCAAGAAGGCTCAGGTAAGCCCACTGCTCAAGAAACCATCTCTAAATCCAGCGCTTCTTGAAAACTACAGACCGGTATCCCTTCTTCCATTCATTGCAAAGACACTTCAGCGAGCTGTTTTCAACCAGCTTTCTATGTTCCTTGTACAGAACAACCTCCTGGACAGCAACCAATCTGACTTCAAAAGTGGCCACTCAACTGAGACTGCTTTGCTCTCGGTTACTGAAGCCCTGCAACTAGCAAGAGCAGCTTCAAAATCCTCGGTACTCATCTTACTGGACCTGCCTGCTGCTTTTGACACTGTTAATCACCAGATACTCCTGTCCACCCTCAGAAAGATGGGCATCTCTGGAACTGCACTCCTGTGGGTTATGTCCTACCTCTCTGACAGATCCTTCAGTGTGTCTTGGAGGGGTGATGTTTCAAAGTCACACCACCTTGCTACTGGGGTTCCTCAAGGCTCAGTACTTGGACCACTTCTCTTCTCCATCTACATGACATCATTAGGATCTGTCATTCAGAATCATGGCTTTTCTTATCACTGCTACGCTGATGACACCCAACTCTACTTCTCATTCCAGCCAGATGACCTGATGGTAGCTGCTCGCATTTCAGGCTGTCTGAGTGAAATTTCTAGCTGGATGAGTGACCATTACCTTAAGCTTAACTTTACGAAGACAGAACTCCTGGTGATTCCAGCTAACCCATTGCTTCATCACAACTTCTCTATACAGCTGGGCTCATCAACCATTACTCCTTCTAGGACAGCCAGAAACCTAGGAGTTGTGATGGATCATCAGTTAAGCTTCACAGACCACATTGCTACAACGACTCGGTCCTGCAGGTTTGCCTTATACAACATTAGGAAGATTAGACCCTTCCTGTCAGAGCAAGCAACCCAACTTCTTGCCCAAGCTCTTGTTCTCTGCAGACTGGACTATTGTAATGCTCTCCTGGCGGGCCTTCCTGCATGTACTGTCAAGCCTCTGCAGTAGATCCAGAATGCAGCAGCGAGGGTTGTCTTCAATGAGCAGAAAAAAGCTCACGTTACTCCTCTCCTCATCAGGTTACACTGGCTACCAGTAGCCGCTCGCATCAAATTCAAGGTACTGGTGCTTGCCTACAAGACGACCACTGGCACGGCACCAACTTACCTAAACTCACTGGTTAAATCTTATGTGCCCTCCAGAAGTTTGCGTTCTGCAAGTGAACGACGCCTTGTGGTGCCATCCCAAAGAAGTTCAAAATCACTCTCACGGACCTTTTCCTGGACTGTGCCCAGCTGGTGGAATGACCTCCCAATCTCAATTCGTACAGCTGAGTCTTTACTCATTTTCAAGAAACATCTAAAGACTCATCTTTTTTGCCAGCACCAACTAACACTAGCACTTTTCCTTTTCCTGTCTTTTCATTTAAAAAAATAAAAAAATAAAAACGGGCTATGTGTTCTATACTAGACTAAGTGAGACTTGTCATGGCACTTGTATACTGTAGTTGTTCTCTTGTTGACCTGACTGCTGCTATTGTTCTCATTTGTAAGTCGCTTTGGATAAAAGCGTCTGCTAAATGATTAAATGTAAATGTAAATATAATCGCATAATACTACAAAAACATTTTTACTGTAAGTTTGTCAGTGCATATCTGTACTGTGTAAAAACTTTAAAACTTGCAAAAGGATAGTCGCAAATCATTACTTTAACAATTTAGAACATTTATTTTCTGAATGAAAAATATAGTTGTTTACAATGGGATATAATTTAGCTCTTCTGCCAGCTGTAAATAACTCATGATGATGGTGGCAACGGCGGAGGCTGAGATCTCACTCTACACAACCAAAACAGATGAGAATCCGGGGTGAACAGAAGTTTTATTAGCTTCAAATGTAATATGGTTAAAAAAGTTACTAACATTTAAAATCACCATTATTAACAGTATCTGCTAATTAATATACATGTTTTCCAAAAAGCAGCTCTGAGAAGGGCTTTTACAGTCCAGTTTTCAGCTTTGTTCATTAATTGTCTTTAAGTTTGTTTTTCCAGTTCAGATGAACACTGATCATTGTCCACTCACATCAGCAAACCTCAAACACCGCAGCAGTTCGTCTAAAGCTAACCCAACAAAACTCAACATGAATTATGAAAAGGTTTAAGACCGACATTGTGCTTTTACAAGTATCATGTGAAAAAGTGATTGTCCTACGCAAATCGCAAAAAAAAAAACCTACGCAAAAAAAAATTAGCCAGAATGAGCTCACCCTCAGGTCATCCAAGATACTGAGGAGTTTGTTTCTTCATCAGATTTAGAGCAATGTAGCATTGCGTCACTTGCACACCCAGTGAATGGGTGCCGTCAGAATGAGAGTCTAAACAGCTTTTGGTTCCACTGCTGAGCAAGTGATGGTTTTCTCCAAATTCGGTACATTTTCAGTGAATGTAAATTTTTGGCCAAACTCTTTCTTTCAGAACATGCAACAGCACCATTATGGTGGAATGTAGCATCTGTCTGTACTGCTTTATTGTAAATAACCAGCATGCAATTCAAATTAAAACACAAAGGGCCTAATGATTTGCTTCGACACATTCTGCTCCTTCTGTTCCTCTGCAAACAGAATGGGTTATGCAGTTTCACAGTGTTTTAAGACTTAAAGAACTCGATATGCTGAAATCTCTTTGGTAAACCATCATAGCTGGTGTGTCTAAGATAATGAGGTCACTAACCGTTCACAATAAACCCACACTATTGTTCACTCCAATGCAAAAGTCGAGTCTGTGATGCTCTTTGGTGTGTCTGGTTGTCGAATGCAGGTGGAAATGTGACAAGAGCTGCAAAAATACAAAATCATCCCTAATGCAATGAGAAAGCCTTTCTGATTATTATATATAGAATACAGTTTTCATATACAATTTTAATACATATTGTAAATTAACCATAGGTTGTGTCTGCGATCAGAAAAGAAACCCTCCCGTCTTTGGCAGCATTCAAACTTGAGATGCGTTAGCCGGTTGAAACCCCGTTCGTAGGGTTAAACTGTAAAATATTGCTTGAACATGCCGCGTAACACTGGACATGATACTTCAAACTCCCTGTTATATCCATCCCATGATGCAAATGAGTGAATCTCATGAGCATTCAAACATGTTGCATACAGAAAAGCAAACCTTTTTTGCATTTCAGCAAAATATTAAGCAAATTTTGACACAAAATCTGGGATTTTCATGAGATTCATCCATCGACTGAAGTTCACATCTCAGTAAACACTGTGTCCGCTATTTTAATTTTTGCTTGCTAAAACTTCATGCGTAAACTAATAAAATCCACGAGGAACCCGGTATAAAGATCAGTCTGGAGTTTCTCAGGAACTGAATGAGGACTTTGTAAATGAAGGAGTACTGTGAAAGTGTCTGTACCATCATCATGCGTTGCTGCCGCAGCAAGTTCAGAACAGTCGGGACGTCCAGCATCTGTCAGGAAACATCGACACGTCAGTATTAAAACAGGAGTATTTCACAGCAGTTTTGAACGGGGCCAATCCAAATTTAGATTCTGAATTATGAAATATTTAATAAGCAAAGTACGCCATGTTTATTTGTAAAGCAGATTTCACATACAGCGATAATGCAAAGAGCTTGAGATAAAGTTTTACAAAATTGTAAATGGCTATTAGAATATAACTAAATAATTGAGTCTAGTGGTCGACCGATATATAGCCAAGGCCGATATATCGGCCGATATTTAGCATTTTTCAAATATCGGCATTGGCAGATAAGTTTTTTTATTTGGCAGGTGTGTTTGAGGCGGGAATTTATTTTGGCAGCGCTGAGAGCGGCAATGTCTGAGTGCACACAGTGCTTAAAAATCTTACTCTTGTTTGTCGTCTCTAATAGTTCTGTCTAATACAGACAGAAGTCGGTCTAATAATCAAATAGAACGGTTGAACAATTAATGTATACATAAAGTATTATATTAAGCCTATTAGTAATAGAGAGGCAAACATTATAATACTTTCTCGTGTTACCCTGGCTGTATTTGAAAAATATGATTCCCAATGCACACATACTTCCCAGAATACTGAGTGCCCTGTTGATGACAGTATTTGCTTTTTTTAAATTACATTTTTTATTAAATATTTGTGAAAAATACTGTCATATAAAGTAAGTTTATGTTACACATTTTTTTTTAAGGCATTGTCAAATTTCAAATTACTTAATTAAAAATTATATCGGCTCTCCTGCTTTCCAAGATATTGGCATCGGCTGTCAAAAAACACATCGGTTGACCACTAATTGAGTCTAAGTTTAACTCAAGTGTTCCATAACATGAAGATATTATTGCACTGATATCAGATTGATTTATTTGCTACAAATCATTTACACAAAAATGATTTGAAAATCTGTATACAAAACGGTAAAATATATATTGTATACTTTATATTAGATTACATTTTACTTAATACACAGCATTTAATATAATAGTTAATTAAAATGCAATAATTTTTAATCTTTAAGTTTGAGCTCAAGTCTTTAGTAATAAAGCTGTTTTCACACTGATTCATTCACAATTTAAAAGTTGTATTAAGGTACATAAAATAGAAACGGATGTAAAAAAATAAATATGTATTAATAAATTAAAATAATGGAAAAAGAGGTGTTTGAAGTTAGGTTTGAAGCGTTTCATAACAAATCTTTTAGTAATTCATACAAATTACAAATTTTTTTCTTCCTGTTAATCACGTTTCAAATTAAGATTTAATTAAATCGTTTTAATCAATTATTAAATGTAATAAGTTTTATTGCATTTGTAAGTTTAATTTCTTTCAGTAGATTAATAAACAAACATTAAAACCGTTCTTTTTATAACATTTTTCTATTGTACTTCCAGTGAAACGAATTAAGCAACCCCATACACCAGATTTAATTTTGATGTAAATGAGGCATTCAGGTACAGTCGGGTTTAATGTCTCTAGACATTAAGAAACACTGAAAATGCCATTTCACAATTTTAAGACAAATGGTTGTGCCAGAGTTGCATAACGGCACCAATTTCTGTCTCGGCTGTGATGTCGCCATATTAAATGTGTAAACTAGGTCTAAAAGCAGTATAAACCATTCCAGTCAGTCACATCCTGACATCTGCAGAGACTAACACCTGTGTGGTTGTAAGCTTAAGCAGAAGTGTAGCAATTAAACTTCTGCCAGTGGTAAGCAGTGTATGTCCTTTACCCTGGTAACCGTCACCATTCTGCCCTGAAAAGCTGGTTAAATGCACTAAATCTCTCATGCCACTAAGCACAGGACACATGTACCTTGTTATGTTCCACA
Organism: Carassius carassius; assembly: GCF_963082965.1. NCBI lineage: Eukaryota > Metazoa > Chordata > Actinopteri > Cypriniformes > Cyprinidae > Carassius > Carassius carassius. Next base: position 361,153 of record NC_081785.1, read on the forward strand.
CAAGCTATCATGATCTCAGACAGGATGAAACTAGTAAAACTAGCAATGAGATTAATCTCATCTTTAGAGCACAAACCCAGAGTGTTTAAACTAGACAAGAAGAGCAGAAGCAAGAACAAGGTTGTGCATTTATTGAAAGTCAGCAATAGGGTTTCCACCCCCCATTTATTGAAGTCCAGCTAGAGTCTTCTGTCGCCCTTGAACCATCACAGGACCGAGTGAGGCCTTGCCTTCCCACTGAACACCTATTTAAGAGGCAAATACCCAAGTCAAGTAGAGCACGTGAAGTGTCAGTAGCAATCTTGAAGCAGCTACCTACCCCCAATAGGAGCATCACTTCCCCCATCAGGACCACATGTGGAGTCACAGCAAGCACAAACCTGGTGGTTCCCATCAGCAGCAAGCCACCTGCAACAAGAAAGGAAAATCAGACACGGCAGCTTCATAGTGTTCTTAAGCAGCATGAACATACCCATTGGAAAAGGAACAGGATTTGTGGAGAGCGTCACTGGGTGCAGAAGCAAGAGTGGCCTTCACAGTACACGTTATGTAGATCTGCAAGAGATACTGGTAAGGGTTCACAAAACCAGAGCAGATGGGAAGAGGACTCAGATTCAGTCAATATAGTACGTACAGAAGGACTGGATCCTCCCTGGAACATGAAAGCCTCCAGCTGGAACCGGATTTTGTCTTCCTGGGTTCGAGGCAAGAAGTGGGAGCTGGAAGCCGTAGCCTTGGCATCCACAAGGCACCTGATAAAGAGTGGGTGAAAATGGGTTTACAGCCAGTTGCCCGCGTCAATGTTTGTGGTTTAAGCTGTAGTAGGGGTTCCTGGAGCGAACCAATTTCTAGCCAGAGCACAAAAGATTGTGGGCAACATACGCCATTAGAGTGCGCACAGGTCCAAGCAACCTAAAATGGAAATACCAGGAGTCCCTGGCCGACGCTTTTCAACAAGCTACGCATCAGACAAATTTTAATCTCACATACCATTTAGGATGAACATTGGGACAGTCAGTCATTCTCAGCGAAGCCAAAAGCTCTTACCAAGAAGAGCTGAACCTAGGGTCACTTGACTCAACCCAATTCTCAGGGATCGAGTGCTCACTGAACGAACTTAAACCGTTCTAGAGAATCAAGTGACAGGATTTTACCCATGATTCTCAATGAAGGAATATCTTGGAACAGAAGTCACATCAGGAACTTGGGTGGCCACACAGCGGTCCACAAACACACGCAGGGGGACGTGGTTGTACACCTTCACAGATGCCTCAATATTAATAATGTCACCCAAGTAGTACACATTTGAAGGCCTCTGATTGACCCAGTCATCTGCAAAAGGAAAGAACGGTTTAGGCACAGCCTCATTTCACAAGGCTTAAGATCTAAAGAAACTACACAAACCCATCATGAGGTTCATGGAGAACACAAAGACGTCCTCGGCAACCTCCATTGAAGCATAAGGAACCCAAGTTGGCCTCAAAGCATTACTGCTCACATTATGGAGCCTGTAGTTCAAGGAGATACCAAATAAACAGTCTTCCAGTTACAACACCACAAGGAACCCTGCTTAACACATCCAGTCAGTCGCTTACCTTTGATAGTGGCATTGAATGCCAACAACTGCACCCTCAGTACGGGTAATTGGCGTGCCAGCAAATGCCACAGGGGTGTAGGTAAGAGCAAAGGTGTAGACGAGCTCATCCCCAGTCATCTGCAAGAGACGGGATTTACCAAGTGGGTTCTGTTCAACTACACTTAAAAATAAGATTCAAGGGTGTTTCTAGCAGCCATAGAACATCAGTTCCCCAAAGCAGCTTTCAGAAACTGAAAGGTTCTGTGGATGTTTAACATTCAACTAACACTCATGAAGAGCCATTGTTTTTATTGGTTAATCCAGTAAGACATAACGGTTCTTACCATCAGCACACTATTGCAGTCCTGTAGTTCATATTCAAAGATGAGCACCCCAGAGGCAGAGTCCTCACCAACAACAGGACAGCCTCCCATAGACAAACCAGATGGCTGGATCAGTTGACCATTACTGAACATATCCTTCTTCACCTCCACATGAACCCGGCTCTCACTGCATTGCACAGCCACACTACTGGGAGTCACAGGTTGCCTCAACTGAAAGTTTGCCGTCAACTCACGTTGCACCTCTGGAACGATGGGAAACTTCCAGTCCAAAGGCTTTACTGGACCCTGCAACAGCTGCTTCTCCTGAAGACCAAGAGGGTCCTGCGCAAATTTTCTGGAGTCAAGACTCGGAAACTGAGAAGCCTTTTGGAAAGGATTCAAGAACCCTTGAGAAGAAAGAGCAGGACCTCTGGAAGCTGGAGCTGATTGCGGCTTTGTGCTGCTTGGACTTTGGCGGTGTTTCAAACTTCCCAATGCACTCTTCAGATCAAAAGCCACAATCACAACCAACACTAACACACCTTGCAAGAAGCCCATTCTAACAAACCTTGGCACAATGCTCCAATGCACATCACTATTGGCTTTGCTATTTAGTAGAGCTTTGAATTAAGCTCCTCCCCTTTCAGCTTAATTGATTAACTTTGATTCTCCTCTGGGCTTGTAGAGTTTATTCATCCCCAAATGAGAAAAGTCAAGAACATCACTAACCATTAGAAAGCTACATGTGAATCTGAGATTTTAATCTTCATTTGCTCACTATTTTATAAGAGACACAACATTTTGTCCATTATAGGTAGTTAATGGCATCTAAAGAATTCATAAATTATTGATTAATAATCATAAATATTAATTAATAATCTTTGGTTTAGTTTTTAGAGTAGTCACTATGTATAATGGTAACATCATGTATACCTAAATACTCATATAAATGAGTAGAAAGGAAAATATTAGTAAATTGGCAAAATGGGAGGGACTAAGCAGCTACCGAGCAGCCCGGAACATAATTATTCTTTTTTTTTTTTCTATTTTTACTTCAGTGCATGTCAATCCTTGTAATGTTTGGAGATTTCATAGTGAAAGATATTCATCAGTATATTGCCAACATTTATTCATTTTTTTTTTTAGAAAGATTATGGAACTATGCATATTTTAGATGTATTAAGTCTCCACATCTAACAGTGACTGAAACTTTTTAGATGTTCTGAGACAACACTGTGATTCTCTTAAAATCCATCCATCTTTAAGATTATTCCAGAAATACATTTTGATGCATCCACAAAACAATCACATGAAACATGTCGCTCTCTTGTGGCTGCTGGGATACATTGGAGATGTAAGTGAAATAAATGAATTATTTACCTAACAAATTATACATTTAGAACAATAAAATGGGTTGATTTGCAGAATTAGTTGAATTGTTAACACTTTAAAGAAACATAAACAGATACATGTAGTCACTTTTTTTTAAAAAACAATTGTCAAAACTTATTTAATACTAAAACAACTAAAACTAAACTAAAAATAAATGCTTGAAAATAAATTAAAGCAATAGAAAATACTAAAATTGAAAAGAAAACAAACTGAAAATATAAATTTTGAAAGCTAATTAAAAATCAGTATTATAAATTTAAATATTTATAAAAATATATTTTAAATTAATACTATAATAGTATTACATATATGTGCTGAAAGTGGCACTTGGTTTTGCGTTTGCCTGTTTCCATCTGCTAAATAGTGAGGCATGGCCAGCTGACTTCAATCACAGGTAATAAGGCAAATACAAAAGCGTTAGGTTTCACCGCGGCAGCCCTCGTGTGAGCCCTCCTCGTGTGAAGACCGACGAGTGTAAAGACAATCGACTCTACCTGCGCGACTCTACCGAGCAAGGACACCGACAGGGCACTTGAGTATTGCTTTTCTCCTCTTTCTTTACTTTTTGTATACCTTGTTGTCAAATATCTCTTACACTTGTAGTCACTACGTGCTTTCAGATCTCTACTATCACTACTAACACTCGGAGAGCACGCTATGTACATCGCAGGAAGGCCTGTCTGACAAACCTACGGCCTGTCCCTCTGACCTCTACTACTACGCTCTCTATTCCAGTTGGTCTCTGGAACTGCCAGTCTGCAGTTAACAAAGCAGACTTCATTATCAGTTAAGCTTCACAGACCACATTGACCACATTGCTACAAAGACCCAGTCCTGCAGGTTTGCCTTATACAACATTAGGAAGATTAGACCCTTCCTGTCAGAGCAAGCCATCCAACTTCTTGTTCAAGCTCTTGTTCTCTCCAGACTGGACTTTTGTAATGCTCTCCTGGCGGGCCTTCCTGCATGTACTGTCAAGCCTCTGCAGTTGATCCAGAATGCAGCAGTGAGGGTTGTCTTCAATGAGCCGAAAAAAGCTCACGTTACTCCTCTCCTCATCAGGTTACACTGGCTACCAGTAGCCGCTCGCATCAAATTCAAGGTACTGATGCTTGCCTACAAGACAACCACTGGCACGGCACCAACTTACCTAAACTCACTGGTTAAATCTTATGTGCCCTCCAGAAGTTTGCGTTCTGCAAGTGAACGACGCCTTGTGGTGCCATCCCAAAGAAGTTCAAAATCACTCTCACGGACCTTTTCCTGGACTGTGCCCAGCTGGTGGAATGACCTCCCAATCTCAAATCGAACAGCTGAGTCTTTACTCATTTTCAAGAAACCTCTAAAGACTCATCTTTTTTGCCTGCACTTAACCAACTAACACTAGCACTTTTCATTTATAAAAAAACCTGACTATGTGCTCTATACTAGACTAATTGAGACTTGTCATGGCACTTGTATACTGTAGTTGTTCTCTTGTTGACCTGACTGCTTCTATTGTTCTCATTTGTAAGTCGCTTTGGATAAAAGCGTCTGCTAAATGATTAAATGTAAATATAATGGCATAATACTACAAAAACATTTTTACTGTAAGTTTGTCAATGCATATCTGTACTGTGTAAAAACTTCAAATCTTGCAAAAGGATAGTCACAAATCATTACTTTAACAATTTAGAACATTTATTTTCTGAATGAAAAATATAGTTGTTTACAATGGGATATAATTTGGCTCTTCTGCCAGCTGTAAATCACTCATGATGATGATGGCAACGGCGGAGGCTGAGATCTCACTCTACACAACCAAAACAGATGAGAATCCGGGGTGAACAGAAGTTTTATTAGCTTCAAATGTAATCTGGTTAAAAAAGTTACTAACATTTAAAATCACCAATATAAATAGTATCTGCTAATTAATATACATGTTTTCCAAAAAGCAGCTCTGAGAAGGGCTTTTACAGTCCAGTTTTCAGCTTTGTTCATTAATTGTCTTTAAGTTTGTTTTTCCAGTTCAGATGAACACTGATCATTGTCCACTCACATCAGCAAACCTCAAACACCGCAGCAGTTCGTCTAAAGCTAACCCAACAAAACTCAACATGAATTATGAAAAGGTTTAAGACCGACATTGTGCTTTTACAACCGTTTACTCCAAAACACTTAAATGACTTTTACCTCATAGTAATGACGGATAAATGCTGATTAAACCATTGTGTTGAAGGAGCTCAACCTGTGGATATGTTCAGTTTTTTAAATGAATGTTTCATGATATTCAGATGCACAGTATCATGTGAAAAAGTGATTGCCCTTCGCAACAAAATTTTTTTTAATTTACAGTTTAGCCAAAACCCAACAAGAACACACTGCTATTGTTTTAGGCACAAGTCAGAACTGAGTAGAGGGAGTGACTCTTAACAAGAACATTTTTTATCATATTTCAGCCCCAAATCAACAGAAAAAAAAAGAAAAAGTAATAATAATAATATAGTTTTATATTTTAGCCGATTCTGGGACAATTAAACCTTTCTGCCTTTTTTCAGAACAATTAAGCATTTTGCCTCAAATTCTCACAATGGTCAGGTGAAAGAAATCTCATCCTCATTACTAACATTCAGTAATACATCGTCCTTTCTGCACACAATAAATAAAATTCAGTACAACAAATACTTTCAGTTCCACTTTACTAATGTATTTTTTTTTTTTTTTACTTAAATTGCACTGCTTTTTTCTTTTGATTTTTGACTTGCCCATGGAAAATTTTGGCAGGTCGCTGCATATATGTTTGGGTTTAAAGCAATAGTTTACTAAAAATGAAAATAAGCCAGAATGTGTTCACCCTCAGGTCATCCAAGATATTGAGGAGTTTGTTTCTTCATCAGATTTAGAGAAATGTAGCATTGCATCACTTGCACACCCAGTGAATGGGTGCCGTCAGAATGAGAGTCTAAACAGCTTTTGGTTCCACTGCTGAGCAAGTGATGGTTTTCTCCAAATTCGGTACATTTTCAGTGAATGTAAATTTTTGGCCAAACTCTTTCTTTCAGAACATGCAACAGCACCATTATGGTGGAATGTAGCATCTGTCTGTACTGCTTTATCGTGAATAACCAGCATGCAATTCAAATTAAAACACAAAGGGCCTAATGATTTGCTTCGACACATTCTGCTCCTTCTGTTTCTCTGCAAACAGAATGGGTTATGCAGTTTCACAGTGTTTTAAGACTTAAAGAACTCGATATGCTGAAATATCTTTGGTAAACCATCATAGCTGGTGTGTCTAAGATAATGAGGTCACTAACCATTCACAATAAACCCACACTATTGTTCACTCCAATGCAAAAGTCGAGTCTGTGATGCTCTTTGGTGTGTCTGGTTGTCGAATGCAGGTGGAAATGTGACAAGAGCTGCAAAAATACAAAATTATCCCTAATGCAATGAGAAAGCCTTTCTGATTATTATATTTAGAATACAGTTTTCACATACAATTTTAATACATATTGTAAATTAAACATAGGTTGTGTCTGCGATCAGAAAAGAAACCCTCCCGTCTTTGGCAGCATTCAAACTTGAGATGCGTTAGCCGGTTGAAACCCCGTTCGTAGGGTTAAACTGTAAAATATTGCTTGAACATGCCGCGTAACACTGGATATGATACTTCAAACTCCCAGAGTCCTGTTATATCCATCCCATGATGCAAATGAGTGAATCTCATGAGCATTCAAACATGTTGCATACAGAAAAGCAAACCTTTTTTGCATTTCAGCAAAATATTGAGAAAAAATTTCATGAGATTCATCCATTGACTGAAGTTCACATCTCAGTAAACACTGTGTCCGCTATTTTAATTTTTGCTTGCTAAAACTTCATGCGTAAACTAATAAAATCCACGAGGAACCCGGTATAAAAGAACCAATGCAGTTCAGTGTATCCTATTAAAAAACAGACCTGCGTCTATGTACAGCAAAATAAAAGTGCTGGGACTGACATCCGTGTACAAGTCCACAGTGAAATCTGTGAATAATACTGGTAAAGCAGAGCGCACCGCAGCGTCCTTCATTACCGCCCCGTCACTAACACTGTGAGGAAGCTCCGACGGGGACCGAGGGGTTGTGAGAGGCTCCTCTGTGCCAGTGCTGGTCTCAGATCAGTCTGGAGTTTCTCAGGAACTGAATGAGGACTTTGTAAATGAAGGAGTACTGTGAAAGCGTCTGTACCATCATCATGCGTTGCTGCCGCAGCAAGTTCAGAACAGTCGGGACGTCCAGCATCTGTCAGGAAACATCGACACGTCAGTATCAAAACAGGATTATTTCACAGCAGTTTTAAACGGGGCCAATCCAAATTAAGATTCTGATTTATGAAATATTTTATAAGCAAAGTACGCCATGTTTATTTATGAAGCAGATTTCACATACAGCGATAATGCAAAGAGCTTGAGATAAAGTTTTACAAAATTGTAAATGGCTATTAGAATATAACTAAATAATTGAGTCTAGTGGTCGACCGATATATAGCCAAGGAGAGATTGTAAGCTTTTTTTCAAATATCGGCATTGGCAGATAAGTATTTTTATTTGGCAGATGTGTTTGAGGCGGGACTTTTATTTTGGCAGCACTGAGAGCGGCAATGTCTGAGTGCACACAGTGCTTACAATCTCTCCTTGTTCATTGTCGTTAATAGTTCTGTCTAGTACAGACAGAAGTCTATCTAATAATCAAATACAACGGTTGAACAATTAATGTATACATAAAGTATTATATTAAGCCTATTAGTAATAGAGGCAAACATTATAATACTTTCTCGTGAGTGTTACCTTTATTTGAAAAATATGATTCCCAATGCACACAGACTTCCCAGAATACTGAGTGCCCTGTTGATGACAGTATTTGCTTTTTTAAATTACATTTTATTAAATATTTATTTGTGAAAAATACTGTCATATAAAGTATGTTTATGTTACACATTTATTTTTTAAGCCATTGTCAAATTATTTCAAATTTCTTAAATAATAATAATAATAATTAAAACAATTATATCGGCCCCCCCTGCTTTCCAAGATATCGGCATCGGCTGTCAAAAAACACATATCGGTCGACCACTAATTGAGTCTAAGTTTAACTCAAGTGTTCCATAACATGAAGCTGTTATTCCGATTCATTTATTTTCTACAAATCATTTACACAAAAATGATTTAAAAATACATATACAAAAAGGTAAATAAAAATTGTATACTTTATACAAGCTCAAGTCTTTTTTTTGTTATCAAATTTTTATTGTTGTAACATCGTTTAAACATGACATATCGAAGACAAACAATCAGCAATTACCCTAGTGTGAAAAAAAAAAAAAAATATATATATATATATTTTTTTTTTTAATACAATAAGAAATAAAAATGAAAAAAGAAAATCAATAATTAAGTAAAAATAAAATTATATATATATATATATATATAGGGCACTATATCAGTGGGATAACAAAGAAAGAGAAATAAAATGTCTATATATAATGAACAAATAGTAAACAAACAAACAGAATGTACTTCAAAATATACACAAATATATATAAATACTACAGATTGTTAGAAATTATCACAAAAAAAAAACAGAATAGAGATGAAAGAGATCTACGAAAAAATCTATTAACCAGATGAACAATAAAAATAAAATAAAATGACCATAGAACCAGAGAATAGAGGATGGGGGAGAGGGGGGAGAGGGGGGGTATTAATTCAACTCCGTAAACCCTTGAGTTTTTCCAGTGTTTGGGCCCAGAGTCTAATGGTGTCCTCTCTTGCGCCATGAATGCGTGCAGTGGACAATTCGAGATACACCACATCTATAAATGTAAGAACCCAATACTGCTTATTAAGAGAATGTGGAGGTTTCCATCTCGTTGATACTATTTTCTTAGCAGCTGTCAAACCAGCTAAAAACACTCGTTTCTGAGTTTTGCTAAGTTGTATATCAGAAAGATCATCTAAAATAAAAACAGATGGAGACAAAGAGGCCGAAACATTCAATAAAGTGGACAAACTTTCTTTAACCATATTCCAAAAGTGAGCAACCCCAGGGCATTCCCAAATCATGTAAAAAAAATTACCAATTTCCCCTGTATGGCACAGCATGCAATTAGGATCAGGTTTAAGCTTCATACTATAGAGTTTACGTGGAGTCATATAAGTCCTATGAATAAAATTAAGATGGATTTGTTGGTGATCCGGATTCCTTGAGGCATGCATTATCATCATCCAAACACTGTCCCAATTAAAACTGGGGGAAAGCTAGGAATATCTGCCTGCCATGAGTAGTCTATTGTCAGAGGAGGATGCATTTTTTCCAGTAAAAAATTATATATTTAGAAACCAAACCTCTTGTTCCCTGAGTCTCACGTAAAACTTTAAGTAAAGGGTGATCTTTAAGAGGAGCCAACCAAGGAACCCCATAAGCCTTCATGGCTGCCCTCAACTGTAAATAAAAAAAGGTAGAGCTCTGAAGGTTAAATTGAATGAAAAGTTCTTCAGAGGAGTAAATGCCTTTATCACCCATTACATCACCCAAGGAGTGAATTCCTTTGTCAATCCACTGTCGACACTAGCCAATCTTTATTGGGCGCTTACCAATTAGTAAACCATCATTATTAAAGATAGGAGAGTAGGGATTCCAATTAGAACGGATATTACAAGCTTTTTCTGCTGCCCTCCAGACGGACAGAGCGTGTGACACTATAGGACCGAAACGGAGCGTACACTTTTTTAGAGGAATATTGGCAAATAAAACTTCATCTAACTTCAGAGGAAGAACTAGATTTCCCTCCAAGGAACGCCACGAAACATTCATTTTGTCATTATACCAGCTAAGCAGGGGACGTAGTGTAAAAGCCCAGTGATATAGCTTAAAATTCAGAAGTGCAAGTCCACCCGCAAATCTATCTCGTTGCATCGTGGAAAGTTTAAGACGTGGACGTTAGCCATTCCATACAAATTTGGTAATTATGCTCTGTAGCCTATCCCAAAAACGAGAAGGGGGAGGCAAGGGCAGCATAGAACTCACAAAGTTAATTCGAGGGAGTACATTCATTTTGATAATCGAGATGCGCGATCTAAGGGAATTTGGAAGTGATGACCAGTTATCCAAGTTACAAGAAACTTTAGACAGGATGCCCTCATAGTTGGTCTTAATTATATACTGCAATGAAGCACCAATCATAATGCCCAAATACTTAAATTGTTTGACCACTGGTATACCCGAGGGCAGTGCTAAGTTTCTCATTGCGTCATTTAGTGGAAGAAGTGCCGACTTTGTCCAATTTATTCTATATCCGGAAATCTCGTCAAAACTGCCAAAGATAGTTAAAATGTTAGGAATGGACTGCAGTGGATTGCCTAAAAAAAGAAGGATGTCATCTGCATACAAAGAAATTTGATGGTTGGTCCCACACATTGTGATTGGGGTGATACCTTTATCTATGTGTATTGTCTGGGCCAGTGGCTCTAGCGAGAGTGCAAAAAGCAGCGGGCTAAGAGGGCATCCCTGTCGAGAACCTCTGGCTATGTTGAACAGTGAAGAACAAGTCTTACCTGTCAAAACCATGGCTGTGGGGTTCACATACAGCACCCATGAGCCATGAGCTTCAACACAGACCACAAATATGGCCATTCCAGACAATCAAAGGCTTTCATAGCATCTAGGGAAGGGACCGCGGTAGGAGGAGTCAGCGAAGATGACCCATGTATTACATGGAGTAACCTCCTAACACTATCAGATGCTAATCTAGTCCTAATAAAGCCTGGTCACAGTAAACAAGCTTAGTCATGGCCGGCTGGAGTCTCCGCGCGAGCAATTTAGCATAAATTTTTAGGTCAGCATTTAGAAGTGACAGAGGCCTATAATTTGAACAATCATTTGGGTCCTTGTCTGTTTTGAGCAAAAGCGTAATAAATGCAATATTCACATCTCTGGAAAAGGACCCTCTCTCAATAGCAGCTTGAATCATATAAAAGAGTAGGGAGCCCAGACTGTCCCAGAACGTGGTATAAAATTCAGGTGGAATTCCATCCAACCCAGGAGATTTACCGCTACGCATATCAAAAGCAGCCTCCTTAAGCTCAGCTAAAGTAATGGGGGTATTTTATTCTAGAGAGTCTTCCTCAGACAGCTTAGGAAGCAGTGTTTTGTTTAGAAAATTGTCACAAGTATCCTGATTATGTGATACCTCAGAGCTATATAAATCAGCATAAAAGCTACGGAATGTAGCATTAACTTGTGAGGGCACACTAAGAATATCACCATTTTTGGATTTAATTGTGCTGATATCTGTAAAATGTTCATTGGACCTCAATCTAAGGGCTAATAAACGGCTGGGGCTAGCCCCATTAAAATAGTACAACTGTCGCGTCCTATGAATTAAAAATTCGGCCCGCTGTTTCATAACAGCATTTATCTCTTTTTTCACAAGGTCAAATTGAAGCCTAACATCCTCATCATAACTTTGTTGTAATAGGCTATCTAACGCTGATAATTTGGACTCTAAATCGTATAATCTGGATGACCGAGCTTTCCTTATGTTGTAGGCATAACATACAGTAAAATTCCTAATAAAACCTTTAACAGCATCCCAGACTGTCCTTGGGTCATCCACAGAGCCTTTATTTATATTTATAAAATCTGATAGTTGACTTGAAAACTTGGTTTTAAATGCTTCATCTCGGAGTAGCGAGGTGTTAAAACGCCATCTAGGGGCCCGAGCTGGATTTGAATTTAACAACACAGAAGCAATCACTGCATTATGGTCAGAAAAAGCAACTGGTAATAAGTTAATGGTAACAATATTAAAAAACAAATCTCTAGAAGATTCAATTCGAGAGGAAGATTTATGTCTTGAAGAAAAATGGGTGAAGCCTTTAACACCAGGATTTAATAAACTCCAGAGATCCACCACCCCAGTATCATTAATCCAGGAGCATAAAGCCTCAGAAGAATATTTTTTATCTAAATTTTCGGAGTGTCCCGATCTGTCAACAACAGCATTAAAATCAGCTCCTATTACGAGCTTGAAGTCAGATAGCTCCAGCAGTACCTTAGTGAGCTGTTCATAAATTTTTTTTTCAAAAGTATTAGGGGCATAAATTGAGACGGAGGCAACACTTCTATTTTCTATATGAACTTTCGCAACTGTTATTCTGCCTTTGCGATCTGACCAAGTATCCAACAACTTAAAGTGCAAACTACACTGACATATGATTGCCACCCCTTTCGATTTGTTTAAAGCTGATGAGCAAGCAACTACCCGGAAAAATCGCCATGCGATTTGTATCCCTTTTTAACAGATGAGTCTTTTGTAGGAAGGCTATATTAATTCTTTGTTTCCGCAGAAAGTCCATAGCAACTCGTTTCACTGGGTTATTCAGGCCCCTTGCATTGAGGCTGAGAATATTCAGCTTGGCACCATCAATCATTTAAAAAGTAATAGCAAGGTAAACTATGCAGTAAACAGGAAAAACAAAGTTTCCATAGGGGAAAAAGATGGGGAGGAAATAGGAACTTCTCTGGTTCAGGCTTTGAAAACCTCACATTAGAACAAAACAAAAACAGAACAAGGAGAAGATTGGCCGCACCCATGTCTATAACTCCTGTGAAACAAATGGAAAACTAGGATCTATTAACCATTAAAAGTACAGAAAAAAGATATGCACCTGTTCAAAATCCCAGCTTAAACCATACTAATATTTAAAAAAAACTTCATGATAATAACCGTTTACACATGTGAAAACTCTCCCATTCCTTTTGGCAACACCCATCATTGAATAAACATACCCGTTGCATGGATCATATTACCGGCAAAACGAAAATCCAAGAGAATTCACAAGTTACCGTCCATATAGGCTTTGGCGTTTTTCGGGTCTCTGAAAGTTTTCTGCATGCCGTTTACTTTGAAGACCAACATGGCTGGGAAGTTCATTTGGAAGCGGATGTCTTTCTTAATGAGCTCAGCGCAGATAAGATTGAAGGCTCTCCTCGCGGCACGAACTGTAGGCGAAATGTCAGGAGCAATACGGAGAGATTGATCCTCGTATAGAAGCTGGCCTTTGCGTCTAGCAGCGGTCAGAATTGTAGAAACGTCTCTAGAGCGATGAATCTTGATAATAACAGGGCGAGGCCGACCATCCGAAGGAGTACCGAGCCCTCGGTGTGCGCGGTCAATTGCGATACTCTGGACTGACAACTCAAGCAGTTTTGGAATGAAAGTTTCAAAGAAAAGATTGGGGATCACTTCCCTCGACAAACTCCTTGAGATTAAGGATTCTGATATTGTCCAGTCTGGAACGCCCCTCTAGATCCGTAACCTTCTCAATAAGTGACAAGTTAAGCTTCTCGAGTGCGGCCAGTTTCCCTTTAAGTGGAGCAATGTCATCCTCCAGGACAGAGATACGAGTTTCTGTTTCGGCCTGACGCGTCGCAAGGGAGTCGGTGGCTGCAGCAACCTCATCGATGCGTTTGATGATGCAATCAACTTTCACGTCCAGCTCCGACTCCAGCTTAGCAAAGGAGTCATTCATCAATTTTTGTGTGTGCCGACCTTCTTCTGCAACAACTTCGGCAATTTGTTTCAACAAAGCACCATGTGATAAATCATGTAACGAGCTCTCATTGCTAACTGCATGGCTACTGCTAGCACTAGCCTTGCTCGAATCAGTACATTCTTCCGTAAAACCTCGGGAATGGTCCGGCTTGTTCGGTTTTGACGGCTTGGGCATGATAAAGCAGCAATAAAGCAACTAAATAATGGCTTTTGAGAAAGATGGTTGAAGGTAGATAAAGAACAGCAGGAACGTGGAACGGGAAAATGCGACTGATGAGTTGAAAAGGCGACTGATCAGTCCGCTGCCATTACCGGAAGTCAGTTTGAGCTCAAGTCTTTAGTAAGAAAGCGGTTTTCACCCTGATTCATTCACAATTTAAAAGTTGTATTAAAAGTACATATAGACACAAATGTAAAAAATACATATTTAAAATTAAAGTATAATAATGATAAACAAGTGTTTCATAACATGAATCTTTTAGTAATACATACAAATTAGATTTTTTCCTGTTAATCATGTTTCAAATTAAGATTTACATAATTTTAATCAATTATTAAAATATTTAATTATTAATTGTAATAGGTTTTGATTTGTAAGTTTAATTTCTTTCAGTAGATTAATAAAAAGATATTAAAACAGTTCTTTTTAAAACAAATATTTTGGTTGCACTTTATTTTACAGTACGTGTACTAACATGTACTTATAGTGTACTTACAGTATTTATCTAAGAAAGTTCTGGTAATACAAGGTAACTACACGGGGTAGGGTTAGGTTTAGGGGTAGGTTCAGGGTTAGTACCTAGTTATTACATTGTTCTTATTATAGTAATTTCAATAACTTAGTATGTACATGAGGAACAGGACTGTAAAATAAAGTGCTACCAATATTTTTCTATTATACTTCCAGTGAAACGAATTAAGCAACCCCATACACCAGATTTAATTTTGATGTAAATGAGGCATTCGAGTAGTCTGTTTAATGTCTCGGTCTAAAAATTGTGAAATGGCATTTTTAGTGTTTTTTAATGGCTAAATGATTATGCCGAGTTGCATTACGGCACCACTGTCTGTCCTTCCATGCCTCTCGGCTGTGATGCCGCCATAATAAACCTGTCCATCAGTCACATCCTGACATCTGCCGAGACTAGCAACCGTGTGTTTGTAAGCTTAGCAGAAGTGTAGCAATTTAATTTTTGCCAGTGGTAAACAGTGCATGTCCTTTACCCTGGTAACAGTCAACATTATGTCCTGAAAAGCTAGTCAAATGCACTAAATCTCTCATGCCACTGCAAGCACAGGACACATGTACCACGTTACATACCAGACAAGCTATCATGATCTCAGACAGGATGAAACTAGTAAAACTAGCAATGAGATTAATCTTTAGAGCACAAACCCAGAGTGCTTAAACTAGACAAGAGCAGAAGCAGGAACAAGGTTGTGCATTTATTGAAAGTCAGGAATAGGGTTTCCACCCCCCATTTATTGAAGTCCAGCTAGAGTCTTCTGTCGCCCTTGAACCATTACAGGACCGAGTGAGGCCTTGCCTTCCCACTGAACACCTATTGAAAAGGCAAATACCCAAGTCAAGTGGAGCACGTGAAGTGTCAGAAGCAATCTTGATGCAGCTACCTACCCCCAATAGGAGCATCACTTCCCCCATCAGGACCACATGTTGAGTCACAGCAAGCACAAACCTGGTGGTTCCCATCAGCAGCAAGCCACCTGCAACAAGGAAGGAAAATCAGATACGGCAGCTTCATAGTGTTCTTGAGCAGCATGAACCTACCCATTGGAAAAGGAACAGGATTTGTGGAGAGCGTCACTGGGTGCAGAAGCAAGAGTGGCCTTCACAGTACACGTTATGTAGATCTGCAAGAGACACCGGTAAGGGTTCACAAAAACAGAGCAGATGGGAAGAGGACTCCGATTCGGTCAATATAAAACGTACAGAAGGACTGGATCCTCCCTGGAACATGAAAGTCTCCAGCTGGAACCGGATCTTGTCTTCCTGGGTTCGAGGCAAGAAGTGGGAGCTGGAAGCCGTAGCCTTGGCATCCACAAGGCACCTGATAAAGAGTGGGTGAAAATGGGTTTGCAACCAGTTGCCCGCGTCAATGTTTGTGGTCAACACTGTAATAGGGATTCGTGGAGTGAACCAATTCCTAGCCAGAGCACAAAAGATAGTGGGCAACAGGAGTCCCTGGCCGACGCTTTTCAACAAGCTACGCTTCAGAAATTCTCACATACCATTTAGGATGAACATTGGGACAGTCATTCTCAGAGATGCCAAAAGCGCTTACCAAGAAGAGCTGAACCTAGGGTCACTTGACTCAACCCAATTCTCAGGGATTGAGTGCTCACTGAACGAACATAAACCGTTCTAGAGAATCAAGTGACAGGACTTTACCCATGATTCTCAATGAAGGAATATCTCGGAACAGAAGTCACATCAGGAACTTGGGTGGCCACACAGCGGTCCACAAACACACGCAGGGGGACGTGGTTGTACACCTTCACAGATGCCTCAATATTAATAATGTCACCCAAGTAGTACACATTTGAAGGCCTCTGATTGACCCAGTCATCTGCAAAAGGAAAGAACGGTTTAGGCACAGCCTCATTTCACAAGGCTTAAGATCTAAAGAAACTACACAAACCCATCATGAGGTTCATGGAGAACACCAAGACGTCCTCGGCAACCTCCATTGAAGCATAAGGAACCCAAGTTGGCCTCAAAGCATTACTGCTCACATTATGGAGCCTGTAGTTCAAGGAGATACCAAATAAACAGTCTTCCAGTTACAACACCACAAGGAACCCTGCTTAACACATCCAGTCAGTCGCTTACCTTTGATAGTGGCATTGAATGCCAACAACTGCACCCTCAGTACGGGTAATTGGCGTGCCAGCAAATGCCACAGGGGTGTAGGTAAGAGCAAAGGTGTAGACGAGCTCATCCCCAGTCATCTGCAAGAGACGGGATTTACCAAGTGGGTTCTGTTCAACTACACTTAAAAATAAGATTCAAGGGTGTTTCTAGCAGCCATAGAACATCAGTTCCCCAAAGCAGCTTTCAGAAACTGAAAGGTTCTGTGGATGTTTAACATTCAACTAACACTCATGAAGAGCCATTGTTTTTATTGGTTAATCCAAGAAGACATAACGGTTCTTACCATCAGCACACTATTGCAGTCCTGTAGTTCATATTCAAAGATGAGCACCCCAGAGGCAGAGTCCTCACCAACAACAGGACAGCCTCCCATAGACAAACCAGATGGCTGGATCAGCTGACCATTGCTGAACATATCTTTCTTCACCTCCACATGAACCCGGCTCTCACTGCATTGCACAGCCACACTACTGGGAGTCACAGGTTGCCTCAACTGGAAGTTCGCCGCCAACTCACGTTGCACCTCTGGAACGATGGGAAACTTCCAGTCCAAAGGCTTGACTGGACCCTGCAACAGCTGCTTCTCCTGAAGACCAAGAGGGTCTTGCGCAAATTTTCTGGAGTCAAGACTCGGAAACGGAGAAGCCTTTTGGAAAGGATTCAAGAACCCTTGAGAAGAAAGAGTAGGACCTCTGGAAGCTGGAGCTGATTGCGGCTTTGTGCTGCTTGGACTTTGGCGGTGTTTCAAACTTCCCCATGCACTCTTCAGGTCAAAAGCCACAATCACAACCAACACTAACACACCTTGCAAGAAGTCCATTCTAACCAACTTTGGCACAATGCTCCAATGCACATCAGTATTGGCTTTGCTATTTAGTAGAGCTTTGAATTAAAGTGGCTCCTCCCCTTTCAGCTTAATTGATTAACTTTGATTCTCCTCTGGGCTAGTAGAGTTTATTCATCCCCAATTGAGAAAAGTCAAGAACATCACTAACCAATAGAAAGCTACATGTGAATCTGAGATTTTAATCTTCATTTGCTCACTATTTTATAAGAAACACAACATTTTGTCCATTATAGATAGAATCTAAAGAATTCATAAATTATTGATTAATAATCATAAATATTAATTAATAATTTTTGGTTTAGTTTTTAGTGTAGTCACTATGTATAATGGTAACATCGTGTATACCTAAATACTCATATGAATGAGTAGAAAGGAAAATATTAGTAAATTGGCAAATTGGGAGGGAGTAAGCAGCCCGAAACATTATTATTCTTTTTTTTTTTTTTTTTTTTTACTATTTTTACTTCAGTGCATGTCAACCCTTGTAATGTCTGGAGATTTCCTAGTGAGAGATATTCATCAGTATATTGCCAACATTTATTTATTTTTATTTTTTTAGAAAGATTATGGAACTATACATATTTTAGATGTATTAAGTCTTCACATCTAACAGTGGCTGAAACTTTTTAGAAGTTCTGAGACAACACAGTGATTCTCTTAAAATCCATCCAGCTTTAAGATTATTCCAGAAATACATTTTGATGTATCCACAAAACAATCACATGAAACATGACGCTCTCTTGTGGCTGCTGGGATACATTGGAGATGTAAGTGAAATAAATGAATTATTTACCTAACAAATTATGCATTTAGAACATTAAAGAAACATAAACAGATACATGTAGTCACTTTTTAAAAAAACAATTGTCAAAACTTGTTTAATACTAAACCAACTAAAACTAAACTAAAAATAAATGCTTGAAAATAAATTAAAGCAATAGAAAATACTAAAATTGAAAAGAAAACAAACTGAAAATATACATTTTAAAGCTAATTAAAAATCAATATTATAAATATAAATATTTATAAATAAATATTTCAAATTAATACTATAATAGTATTACGTATACGTTCTGAAAGTGGCGCTTGGTTTTGAGTTTGCCTATCGCGGGACTGCCCAGTTTCGATCTGCTAAATAGTGAGGCGTGGCCAGCTGACTTCAATCACAGGTAATAAGGCAAATACAAAAGCGTTAGGTTTCACCGCGGCAGCCCTCGTGTGAGCCCTCCTCGTGTGAAGACCGACGAGTGTAAAGACAATCGACTCTACCTGCGCGACTCCACCGAGCAAGGACACCGACAGGGAACTTGAGTTACTCTTTCTTTACTTTTTGTATACCTTGTTGTCAAATATCTCTTACACTTGTAGTCACTATGTGCTTTCAGATCTCTACTATCACTACTAATACTCGGAGAGCACGCAATGTACGTCGCAGGAAGGCCTGTCTGACAAACCTACGGCCTGTCCCTCTGACCTCTACTACTACGCTCTCTATTCCAGTTGATCTCTGGAACTGCCAGTCTGCAGTTACAGTTTTTCTCGATTGTTAAGACACATTTCTTGAAAGCTGCTCTTCTTTTCTCTAAACTGTGAAAACAAAACCCAATTTTCAAGCTACATTCACAAAACCTCAGACTCTTCTTGTAAACCCAAACTTTCACCTCAAAACAGTTCAATCTGTGCTCAAAACTGAACTATGTTGTCAAATCGTGCCCAGAGTCAATCAAAATGAAAGACACTACTGAACAGTCACTAAACACTACGTAGAAAAATAGAAAACACAATGCTCAGGACATGAAGCTGGAGAAATGAATGTTTATTGTTCACTGTAGGCTAAACGCATGTTGCAAAACAAAAAGAACCTGTGCATTTAGCACTTGTACAAAAAGACAAAACCGAAATCTTATGCGTTTGCCACTTGTGTACAGTAACCCCATGTAAAAATAAAGTACAAAAATATACAAACAAGTGCATTACTCAGTTACAGCATCATGTCTCCTTACTGGGTCAGGCCACAGCACTTCATCCACATCACAGGCCACATTTTGTCTGGCCAGGCAACGGGGGAAAAAACCCCTGGCAAAGGGTACTCTGTATAGCTGTTTCATGCGCAGTCTGCTGCGATTGAGGACACGATCAACAGCAGAGAGGCTGACACTGTTGATACCCTCAAAATGTACATGGTGCTCAATGATCTTCTGCTGAATTTCACTCAGTTTAATGGCATTGTTCTCACGGACCATATCAACAATTAGGGTCTCTTGGTGTGGGGAGAACACACCTGTCCTCCCACCCCCATGTGACAGTCTTTCAATTCTACAAAAAGAGAACATGGAGTTACAAAAAATGTACATGGAATACTAGGCATACAAACAGTTAGACCAACCCTCCATTACAATATTACAGTATATTGGTACAGTGATGTACTGAAACATATTTACTTACAGTATACTGTGGTACAATATATAGTATGTCATACAGTAATTGCTGTCAACATTTACATACTGTTCTATAATGTCAAAAAAAGGTAATTACCTGTTCTCTAAATCTTCGGATTATGGTGAACACCGTGAATCTACTGATGTTTGGTTGTGCCCTTTGTCCAGCCTCCCATATGCTCATACCATGGACAAGAACATGGTCAATCACGGTAGCTCTGAATTCATCAGATATTACTGTTCTTTGTCTTCGCTGACCACCTCGACCACCTCAAACTCCTCTCACACGAACTCTTCCTCTCAGATTTCTATCCATTGTAGGGCCTCACAAACCAGTGCTCTCTGAACTGGTTCACTGTATATGTTCCCTCACATCATTAGCCACAAGTGTGATCAATTTTGAGTTGTTGTGTTCAAATGGTGACATCTGTGCGTTATTTGTGTTTGACTTTTGTCACCTGTGCTCACCATTACATTACGTTGGACAGTGTTTTCTCTACTTCCTGTTGGCCTTGTGTAACATTTTGTAGCTCCGTGTAGCTGTTTTTATTTTATTTTTTTCTCTAGAATCTTTATCTTACTATCACTCTCTGTTTTTTAAAGTGGTAAAATATAACTTAATTCACACCATATTTCTGATATTATCGATCAATCTTATCAGATTAACTTTGATCGTTCACTTTTATTTTATTTCCGTGAGTGCAGTACACCTGCAAAGCGTTAGCATTCGTTAGCTTGTCATTAGCGTCTTCATTCGAACCTATCGCTGTTTTCTTTTCTCCTCTCCCTCGCTCCAGTTTTTCACAAGTTCATCAAACAACCGCAGTAAGAATTTTCATCAAGCACGGTGAGTAATGGCTTCTCCTATCATTGTTTCTTGCACCTCTTGCCACATGTACAGTTTATCTATCTCTGTCGCTGATGAGGGATTCACATGTGATAAATGCAGGGAAATAGTTAGGCTGACAGAGAAGATTTCAGAATTAGAGACACGCATCCAAACTTTAATTGAGGATAGTAAAAATGTTAGGGCTCTAGATACGGCTTTGGATGCGTCTAGCTCAGGGATTCCTGTACATTGTTCGGTTCCGGAAACAGAGCCCCAGCAGCAGGGCAACTGGGTGACGGTGAGGCAGCGTAGTCGTGGGTCAAAACACCGCTCTTCTGTTCCGATCAAAACATTAAACAGGTTCTCCCCACTCAGTGATGCACCCACTGAGAAACCTGATGAAAGTGCTCTAGTTATTGGTGATTCTATTGTACGGAACGTGAATATAGAGACACCAGCCACCATAGTCAAATGTTTACCGGGAGCCAGAGCGCCTGACATCTTGGCAAATTTAAAAGTGCTGGCTAATGCTAAACGTAAATACAGTAAGATTGTTATTCATGCCGGCGCTAATGATGTTCGACTTCGCCAGTCGGAGATCACTAAAAATAACATTAAAGAGGTGTGTGAACTTGCAAGCACGATGTCAGACACTGTAATATGCTCTGGTCCCCTCCCTGCTTACCGTGGTGATGAGATGCATAGCAGATTGTCATCACTCAATGGCTGGATGTCTAAGTGGTGCCCACAGAATAACATAGGTTTCATAGACAATTGGACGAGCTTTTGGGGCAGACCTGACCTGTTTAAAAGAGATGGTCTTCATCCCTCCTGGGGTGGCGCCACTCTTCTCTCTAGAAATATGGCAAATAGTCTTAGTGTTTATACTTGACTAACTGGGGCCCAGGTCAGGAAGCAGACAGACTGGCTAAACCGACCGTCTGCTAGCTGCCTCCCGTCACAGAGGTCAGTTAATTCTCAGCACATAGAGACTTTTTCACCTAGATATCACACTATAGAGACTGTGTCTGTTCCCCGAACTAGAAAAAACAAAAAACGTCCAAACCAGGTTAAGATTAACAATTTAATTGAGGTTCAACAAATAAAAAACAGAAGCAATATGGATAAACAAATGATAAAGCTTGGCTTATTGAATATCAGATCCCTTTCTACGAAAACACTTTTTGTAAATAATATGATCACTGATCATAATATAGATGTACTCTGTTTGACAGAAACCTGGCTAAAACCTGATGATTACATTATTTTAAATGAGTCCACCCCCCAAGATTACTGTTATAAACATGAGCCACGTCTAAAAGGCAAAGGTGGAGGTGTTGCTTCAATTTATAACAACGTTTTCAGGATTTCTCAGAGGGCAGGCTACAAGTATAACTCGTTTGAAGTAATGGTACTTCATATAACATTATCCAAAGAAACAAATGTTAATGATAAATCCCCTGTTATGTTTGTACTGGCTACTGTATACAGGCCACCAGGGCACCGTACAGACTTTATTAAAGAGTTTGGTGATTTTACATCTGAGTTAGTTCTGGCTGCAGATAAAGTTTTAATAGTTGGTGATTTTAATATCCATGTTGATAATGAAAACGATGCATTGGGATCAGCATTTATAGACATTCTGAACTCTATTGGTGTTAGACAACACGTTTCAGGACCTACTCATTGTCGAAATCATACTCTAGATTTAATACTGTCACATGGAATTGATGTTGATGGTGTTGAAATTATTCAGCCAAGTGATGATATCTCAGATCATTATTTAGTTCTTTGCAAAATTCATATAGCCAAAATTGTAAATTCTACTTCTTGTTACAAGTATGGAAGAACCATCATTTCTAACACAAAAGACTGCTTTTTAAGTTATCTTCCTGATGTATCCAAATTCCTTAGCATATCCAAAACCTCAGAACAACTTGATGATGTAACAGAAACTATGGACTCTCTCTTTTCTAGCACTTTAAATAAAGTTGCTCCTTTACGCTTAAGGAAGGTTAAGGAAAACAGTTTGACACCATGGTATAATGAGCATACTCGCACCCTAAAGAGAGCAGCCCGAAAAATGGAGCGCAGCTGGAGGAAAACAAAACTAGAGGTGTTTCGTATTGCTTGGCGGGAAAGTAACATATCCTACAGAAAAGCATTAAAAACTGCTAGATCCGATTACTTTTCTTCTCTTTTAGAAGAAAACAAACATAACCCCAGGTATTTATTCAATACAGTGGCTAAATTAACGAAAAATAAAGCCTCAACAAGTGTTGACATTTCCCAACACCACAGCAGTAATGAGTTTATGAACTACTTTACTTCTAAAATCGATACTATTAGAGATAAAATTGCAACCATTCAGCCGTCAGCTACAGTATCACATCAGACAGTGCACTATAGACCCCCTGAGGAACAGTTCCACTCATTCTCTACCATAGGAGAGGAAGAATTGTATAAACTTGTTAAATCATCTAAACCAACAACATGTATGTTAGACCCTATACCATCTAAGCTCCTGAAAGAGGTGCTTCCAGAAGTCATAGATCCTCTTCTGACTATTATTAATTCCTCATTGTCATTAGGACATGTCCCCAAAACCTTCAAACTGGCTGTTATTAAGCCTCTCATCAAAAAACCACAACTTGACCCCAAAGAACTAGTTAATTATAGACCAATCTCGAATCTCCCTTTTCTGTCCAAGATACTAGAAAAGGTGGTATCCACACAATTATATTCCTTCTTAGAGAAAAATGGTATATGTGAGGATTTCCAGTCAGGATTTAGACCGTATCATAGTACTGAGACTGCTCTTCTTAGAGTTACAAATGATCTGCTCTTATCATCTGATCGTGGGTGTATCTCTCTATTAGTTTTATTGGATCTTAGTGCTGCGTTTGACACAATTGACCACAACATTCTTTTGCATAGACTTGAATACTTTGTTGGCATCAGTGGAAGTGCATTAGCATGGTTTAAATCGTACTTATATGACCGCCATCAGTTCGTAGCAGTGAATGAAGATGTATCCTATCGATCACAAGTGCAGTATGGAGTACCTCAAGGCTCAGTACTAGGGCCGCTACTCTTCACGCTTTATATGTTACCCTTGGGAGATATCATCAGGAAACATGGTGTTAGCTTTCACTGTTATGCTGATGATACTCAGCTCTATATTTCTTCGCAGCCCGGTGAAACACACCAATTTGAAAAACTAATGGATTGCATAGTCGATATAAAAAACTGGATGACGAGTAATTTCTTACTGCTAAATTCTGAAAAAACAGAGGTGTTAATTATAGGACCTAAAAACTCTGCTTGTAATAACCTAGAACATTGTCTAAGACTTGATGGTTGCTCTGTCAATTCTTCGTCATCAGTTAGGAACCTAGGTGTGCTACTTGATCGCAATCTTTCCTTAGAAAGCCACGTTTCTAGCATTTGTAAAACTGCATTTTTCCATCTCAAAAATATATCTAAATTACGGCCTATGCTCTCAATGTCAAATGCTGAAATGTTAATCCATGCATTTATGACCTCAAGGTTAGATTATTGTAATGCTTTATTGGGTGGTTGTTCTGCACGCTTAGTAAACAAACTACAGCTAGTCCAAAATGCAGCAGCAAGAGTTCTTACTAGAACCAGGAAGTATGACCATATTAGCCCGGTCCTGTCAACACTGCACTGGCTCCCTATCAAGCATCGCATAGATTTTAAAATATTGCTTATTACTTATAAAGCCCTGAATGGTTTAGCACCTCAGTATTTGAATGAGCTCCTTTTACATTATAATCCTCTACGTCCGCTACGTTCTCAAAACTCAGGCAATTTGATAATACCTAGAATATCAAAATCAACTGCAGGCGGCAGATCCTTTTCCTATTTGGCGCCCAAACTCTGGAATAACCTACCTAACATTGTTCGGGAGGCAGACACACTCTTGCAGTTTAAATCTAGATTAAAGACCCATCTCTTTAACCTGGCATACACATAACATACTAATATGCTTTTATTATCCAAATCCGTTAAAGGATTTTTAGGCTGCATTAATTAGGTAAACCGGAACCGGAAACACTTCCCATAACAACCTATGTACTTGCTACATCATTAGAAGAATGGCATCTACGCTAATATTTGTCTGTTTCTCTCTTGTTCCGAGGTCACCGTGGCCACCAGATCCAGTCTGTGTCCAGATCAGAGGGTCACTGCAGTCACCCGGATCCAGTACGTATCCAGACCAGATGCATCCAGCACCTAGAAAGGACCTCTACATCCCTGAAAGACAGCGGAGACCAGGACAACTAGAGCCCCAGATACAGATCCCCTGTAAAGACCTTGTCTCAGAGGAGCACCAGGACAAGACCACAGGAAACAGATGATTCTTCTGCACAATCTGACTTTGCTGCAGCCTGGAATTGAACTACTGGTTTCGTCTGGTCAGAGGAGAACTGGCCCCCCAACTGAGCCTGGTTTCTCCCAAGGTTTTTTTCTCCATTCTGTCACCGATGGAGTTTCGGTTCCTTGCCGCTGTCGCCTCTGGCTTGCTTAGTTGGGGACACTTCATCTACAGCGATATCGTTGACTTGATTGCAAATAAATGGACAGACACTATTTAACTGAACAGAGATGACATAACTGAATCCAATGATGAACTGCCTTTAACTATCATCTTTGCATTATTGACACTGTTTTCCTAATGAATGTTGTTCAGTTGCTTTGACGCAATGTATTTTGTTTAAAGCGCTATATAAATAAAGGTGACATTGACATTGACATTGACATTATACAGCACGGGTGCATCACAATGAAAATGTGTTGGCAAGTTGTGTCTAAACAGGTGAAAAGTGCTTATGGTTTTGCCAAAAGAGTGATTGATTCAATCAGTGGGTTCAGGCAACTGAGCATTTGGTTCAGACAATAGGGTTTAGTGTTTTAGCAATTGGGAAAAACTGTAACAAAGCAGACTTCATTTCTTCTATTGCTACTCATTCCGGTCTCAACATCATGGCACTGACAGAGACTTGGATCAAACCTGAAGATACTGCCACCCCTGCAGCCCTCTCCACTAATTTCACTTGTTCCCACACTCCTCGTACCACCCTTATATCAAAAGAATGGAAATTTGATCTTCAGCCATCACCTACAGGTACTGGTTCATTTGAATCACATGCCATTACTGTAACCCACCCTGTTAAAATCCACTTTGTGGTCATTTATCTTCCCCCAGGTCAATTGGGAAACTTCTTGGAGGAGTTGGATGTGCTGCTATCAAACTTTTCTGAAGATGGTACTCCTCTGGTACTGCTTGGTGACTTCAACATCCACCTAGATAAGCCCCAGGCTGCTTTCTTCAAAACTCTGCTCACCTCATTTGATCTCAAGCTAGTGTCTACTACAGCGACTCACAAATCAGGCAACCAACTGGACCTCATCTACACGCGCTGTTGCTCTGTGGACAACATTTCAGTTGCTCCACTGCACACCTCAGACCACTTCCTCATTACTGCTAACCTAGCACTTACTCCTGAAGTTCCTCACACTCCAACGCAGGTCACCTTTCGACGGAACCTACGCTCACTCTCTCCATCTCGCCTATCTTCTGTGGTTTCATCCTCACTTCCTGCACTCTCTCAGTTTTCTGCTCTGGACACGAACAGCGCTACGGACACTCTTTGCTCCACTTTAACATCTTGCTTGGACAACTTTTGCCCACTGTTGTCTAGACCAGCACGCTCTGCCCCCTGGCTGTCCGAGGTTCTCCGTGAACATCACTCTAAACTCAGGGCAGAGAGAAAATGGCAGAAATCAAGAAACTGTACTGACCTCAGTGTGTATCAGTCTCTCCTCTCTTCCTTCTCTGAAAATGTCTTCATGGCTAAAACATCCTACTACCACAACAAAATTAACAACTGTTGTGACGCTCGGACACTCTTCAAGACTTTCTCTTCTCTTCTTAATCCGCCGCCACCCCCTCCTCCATCGACTCTTGCAGCGGACTACTTTGCAGCTTTCTTCACAAATAAGACAAGATCCATCAGTCGACAATTCTCCACACCGCAGACTAAGGACAACTTCACAATGACCGATGCACACTCTTTCTCCTCCTTCTCCCCACTCTCAGAGATGGACGTCTCCAAACTTCTCCTGTCCAATCATCCTACTACTTGTCCACTTGATCCGATCCCCACTCACCTCCTTCAAGCGATCTCTTCTTCAGTCATACCTTCGCTTACTCACATTATCAACTCCTCTCCTCACTCTGGAACATTTCCCTCAGCATTCAAGAAGGCTCAGGTAAGCCCACTGCTCAAGAAACCATCTCTAAATCCAGCGCTTCTTGAAAACTACAGACCGGTATCCCTTCTTCCATTCATTGCAAAGACACTTCAGCGAGCTGTTTTCAACCAGCTTTCTATGTTCCTTGTACAGAACAACCTCCTGGACAGCAACCAATCTGACTTCAAAAGTGGCCACTCAACTGAGACTGCTTTGCTCTCGGTTACTGAAGCCCTGCAACTAGCAAGAGCAGCTTCAAAATCCTCGGTACTCATCTTACTGGACCTGCCTGCTGCTTTTGACACTGTTAATCACCAGATACTCCTGTCCACCCTCAGAAAGATGGGCATCTCTGGAACTGCACTCCTGTGGGTTATGTCCTACCTCTCTGACAGATCCTTCAGTGTGTCTTGGAGGGGTGATGTTTCAAAGTCACACCACCTTGCTACTGGGGTTCCTCAAGGCTCAGTACTTGGACCACTTCTCTTCTCCATCTACATGACATCATTAGGATCTGTCATTCAGAATCATGGCTTTTCTTATCACTGCTACGCTGATGACACCCAACTCTACTTCTCATTCCAGCCAGATGACCCGATGGTAGCTGCTCGCATTTCAGGCTGTCTGAGTGAAATTTCTAGCTGGATGAGTGACCATTACCTTAAGCTTAACTTTACGAAGACAGAACTCCTGGTGATTCCAGCTAACCCATTGCTTCATCACAACTTCTCTATACAGCTGGGCTCATCAACCATTACTCCTTCTAGGACAGCCAGAAACCTAGGAGTTGTGATGGATCATCAGTTAAGCTTCACAGACCACATTGCTACAACGACTCGGTCCTGCAGGTTTGCCTTATACAACATTAGGAAGATTAGACCCTTCCTGTCAGAGCAAGCAACCCAACTTCTTGCCCAAGCTCTTGTTCTCTGCAGACTGGACTATTGTAATGCTCTCCTGGCGGGCCTTCCTGCATGTACTGTCAAGCCTCTGCAGTAGATCCAGAATGCAGCAGCGAGGGTTGTCTTCAATGAGCAGAAAAAAGCTCACGTTACTCCTCTCCTCATCAGGTTACACTGGCTACCAGTAGCCGCTCGCATCAAATTCAAGGTACTGGTGCTTGCCTACAAGACGACCACTGGCACGGCACCAACTTACCTAAACTCACTGGTTAAATCTTATGTGCCCTCCAGAAGTTTGCGTTCTGCAAGTGAACGACGCCTTGTGGTGCCATCCCAAAGAAGTTCAAAATCACTCTCACGGACCTTTTCCTGGACTGTGCCCAGCTGGTGGAATGACCTCCCAATCTCAATTCGTACAGCTGAGTCTTTACTCATTTTCAAGAAACATCTAAAGACTCATCTTTTTTGCCAGCACCAACTAACACTAGCACTTTTCCTTTTCCTGTCTTTTCATTTAAAAAAATAAAAAAATAAAAACGGGCTATGTGTTCTATACTAGACTAAGTGAGACTTGTCATGGCACTTGTATACTGTAGTTGTTCTCTTGTTGACCTGACTGCTGCTATTGTTCTCATTTGTAAGTCGCTTTGGATAAAAGCGTCTGCTAAATGATTAAATGTAAATGTAAATATAATCGCATAATACTACAAAAACATTTTTACTGTAAGTTTGTCAGTGCATATCTGTACTGTGTAAAAACTTTAAAACTTGCAAAAGGATAGTCGCAAATCATTACTTTAACAATTTAGAACATTTATTTTCTGAATGAAAAATATAGTTGTTTACAATGGGATATAATTTAGCTCTTCTGCCAGCTGTAAATAACTCATGATGATGGTGGCAACGGCGGAGGCTGAGATCTCACTCTACACAACCAAAACAGATGAGAATCCGGGGTGAACAGAAGTTTTATTAGCTTCAAATGTAATATGGTTAAAAAAGTTACTAACATTTAAAATCACCATTATTAACAGTATCTGCTAATTAATATACATGTTTTCCAAAAAGCAGCTCTGAGAAGGGCTTTTACAGTCCAGTTTTCAGCTTTGTTCATTAATTGTCTTTAAGTTTGTTTTTCCAGTTCAGATGAACACTGATCATTGTCCACTCACATCAGCAAACCTCAAACACCGCAGCAGTTCGTCTAAAGCTAACCCAACAAAACTCAACATGAATTATGAAAAGGTTTAAGACCGACATTGTGCTTTTACAAGTATCATGTGAAAAAGTGATTGTCCTACGCAAATCGCAAAAAAAAAAACCTACGCAAAAAAAAATTAGCCAGAATGAGCTCACCCTCAGGTCATCCAAGATACTGAGGAGTTTGTTTCTTCATCAGATTTAGAGCAATGTAGCATTGCGTCACTTGCACACCCAGTGAATGGGTGCCGTCAGAATGAGAGTCTAAACAGCTTTTGGTTCCACTGCTGAGCAAGTGATGGTTTTCTCCAAATTCGGTACATTTTCAGTGAATGTAAATTTTTGGCCAAACTCTTTCTTTCAGAACATGCAACAGCACCATTATGGTGGAATGTAGCATCTGTCTGTACTGCTTTATTGTAAATAACCAGCATGCAATTCAAATTAAAACACAAAGGGCCTAATGATTTGCTTCGACACATTCTGCTCCTTCTGTTCCTCTGCAAACAGAATGGGTTATGCAGTTTCACAGTGTTTTAAGACTTAAAGAACTCGATATGCTGAAATCTCTTTGGTAAACCATCATAGCTGGTGTGTCTAAGATAATGAGGTCACTAACCGTTCACAATAAACCCACACTATTGTTCACTCCAATGCAAAAGTCGAGTCTGTGATGCTCTTTGGTGTGTCTGGTTGTCGAATGCAGGTGGAAATGTGACAAGAGCTGCAAAAATACAAAATCATCCCTAATGCAATGAGAAAGCCTTTCTGATTATTATATATAGAATACAGTTTTCATATACAATTTTAATACATATTGTAAATTAACCATAGGTTGTGTCTGCGATCAGAAAAGAAACCCTCCCGTCTTTGGCAGCATTCAAACTTGAGATGCGTTAGCCGGTTGAAACCCCGTTCGTAGGGTTAAACTGTAAAATATTGCTTGAACATGCCGCGTAACACTGGACATGATACTTCAAACTCCCTGTTATATCCATCCCATGATGCAAATGAGTGAATCTCATGAGCATTCAAACATGTTGCATACAGAAAAGCAAACCTTTTTTGCATTTCAGCAAAATATTAAGCAAATTTTGACACAAAATCTGGGATTTTCATGAGATTCATCCATCGACTGAAGTTCACATCTCAGTAAACACTGTGTCCGCTATTTTAATTTTTGCTTGCTAAAACTTCATGCGTAAACTAATAAAATCCACGAGGAACCCGGTATAAAGATCAGTCTGGAGTTTCTCAGGAACTGAATGAGGACTTTGTAAATGAAGGAGTACTGTGAAAGTGTCTGTACCATCATCATGCGTTGCTGCCGCAGCAAGTTCAGAACAGTCGGGACGTCCAGCATCTGTCAGGAAACATCGACACGTCAGTATTAAAACAGGAGTATTTCACAGCAGTTTTGAACGGGGCCAATCCAAATTTAGATTCTGAATTATGAAATATTTAATAAGCAAAGTACGCCATGTTTATTTGTAAAGCAGATTTCACATACAGCGATAATGCAAAGAGCTTGAGATAAAGTTTTACAAAATTGTAAATGGCTATTAGAATATAACTAAATAATTGAGTCTAGTGGTCGACCGATATATAGCCAAGGCCGATATATCGGCCGATATTTAGCATTTTTCAAATATCGGCATTGGCAGATAAGTTTTTTTATTTGGCAGGTGTGTTTGAGGCGGGAATTTATTTTGGCAGCGCTGAGAGCGGCAATGTCTGAGTGCACACAGTGCTTAAAAATCTTACTCTTGTTTGTCGTCTCTAATAGTTCTGTCTAATACAGACAGAAGTCGGTCTAATAATCAAATAGAACGGTTGAACAATTAATGTATACATAAAGTATTATATTAAGCCTATTAGTAATAGAGAGGCAAACATTATAATACTTTCTCGTGTTACCCTGGCTGTATTTGAAAAATATGATTCCCAATGCACACAGACTTCCCAGAATACTGAGTGCCCTGTTGATGACAGTATTTGCTTTTTTTAAATTACATTTTTTATTAAATATTTGTGAAAAATACTGTCATATAAAGTAAGTTTATGTTACACATTTTTTTTTAAGGCATTGTCAAATTTCAAATTACTTAATTAAAAATTATATCGGCTCTCCTGCTTTCCAAGATATTGGCATCGGCTGTCAAAAAACACATCGGTTGACCACTAATTGAGTCTAAGTTTAACTCAAGTGTTCCATAACATGAAGATATTATTGCACTGATATCAGATTGATTTATTTGCTACAAATCATTTACACAAAAATGATTTGAAAATCTGTATACAAAACGGTAAAATATATATTGTATACTTTATATTAGATTACATTTTACTTAATACACAGCATTTAATATAATAGTTAATTAAAATGCAATAATTTTTAATCTTTAAGTTTGAGCTCAAGTCTTTAGTAATAAAGCTGTTTTCACACTGATTCATTCACAATTTAAAAGTTGTATTAAGGTACATAAAATAGAAACGGATGTAAAAAAATAAATATGTATTAATAAATTAAAATAATGGAAAAAGAGGTGTTTGAAGTTAGGTTTGAAGCGTTTCATAACAAATCTTTTAGTAATTCATACAA
Organism: Carassius carassius; assembly: GCF_963082965.1. Classification (NCBI taxonomy): domain Eukaryota; kingdom Metazoa; phylum Chordata; class Actinopteri; order Cypriniformes; family Cyprinidae; genus Carassius; species Carassius carassius. The sequence continues at coordinate 393,015 of NC_081785.1, forward strand.
ATTACAAATTTTTTTCTTCCTGTTAATCACGTTTCAAATTAAGATTTAATTAAATCGTTTTAATCAATTATTAAATGTAATAAGTTTTATTGCATTTGTAAGTTTAATTTCTTTCAGTTCGGTTTTTTTCATAAAAAACCGTTCTTTTTATAACATTTTTCTATTGTACTTCCAGTGAAACGAATTAAGCAACCCCATACACCAGATTTAATTTTGATGTAAATGAGGCATTCAGGTACAGTCGGGTTTAATGTCTCTAGACATTAAGAAACACTGAAAATGCCATTTCACAATTTTAAGACAAATGGTTGTGCCAGAGTTGCATAACGGCACCAATTTCTGTCCTTCCATGCCTCTCGGCTGTGATGTCGCCATATTAAATGTGTAAACTAGGTCTAAAAGCAGTATAAACCATTCCAGTCAGTCACATCCTGACATCTGCAGAGACTAACACCTGTGTGGTTGTAAGCTTAAGCAGAAGTGTAGCAATTAAACTTCTGCCAGTGGTAAGCAGTGTATGTCCTTTACCCTGGTAACCGTCACCATTCTGCCCTGAAAAGCTGGTTAAATGCACTAAATCGCTCATGCCACTAAGCACAGGACACATGTACCTTGTTATGTTCCACACAAGCTATCATGATCTCAGACAGGATGAAACTAGTAAAACTAGCAATGAGATTAATCTCATCTTTAGAGCACAAACCCAGAGTGTTTAAACTAGACAAGAAGAGCAGAAGCAAGAACAAGGTTGTGCATTTATTGAAAGTCAGCAATAGGGTTTCCACCCCCCATTTATTGAAGTCCAGCTAGAGTCTTCTGTCGCCCTTGAACCATCACAGGACCGAGTGAGGCCTTGCCTTCCCACTGAACACCTATTTAAGAGGCAAATACCCAAGTCAAGTAGAGCACGTGAAGTGTCAGTAGCAATCTTGAAGCAGCTACCTACCCCCAATAGGAGCATCACTTCCCCCATCAGGACCACATGTGGAGTCACAGCAAGCACAAACCTGGTGGTTCCCATCAGCAGCAAGCCACCTGCAACAAGAAAGGAAATCAGACACGGCAGCTTCATAGTGTTCTTAAGCAGCATGAACATACCCGTTGGAAAAGGAACAGGATTTGTGGAGAGCGTCACTGGGTGCAGAAGCAAGAGTGGCCTTCACAGTACACGTTATGTAGATCTGCAAGAGACACTGGTAAGGGTTCACAAAACCAGAGCAGATGGGAAGAGGACTCAGATTCAGTCAATATAGTACGTACAGAAGGACTGGATCCTCCCTGGAACATGAAAGCCTCCAGCTGGAACCGGATTTTGTCTTCCTGGGTTCGAGGCAAGAAGTGGGAGCTGGAAGCCGTAGCCTTGGCATCCACAAGGCACCTGATAAAGAGTGGGTGAAAATGGGTTTACAGCCAGTTGCCCGCGTCAATGTTTGTGGTTTAAGCTGTAGTAGGGGTTCCTGGAGCGAACCAATTTCTAGCCAGAGCACAAAAGATTGTGGGCAACATACGCCATTAGAGTGCGCACAGGTCCAAGCAACCTAAAATGGAAATACCAGGAGTCCCTGGCCGACGCTTTTCAACAAGCTACGCATCAGACAAATTTTAATCTCACATACCATTTAGGATGAACATTGGGACAGTCAGTCATTCTCAGCGAAGCCAAAAGCTCTTACCAAGAAGAGCTGAACCTAGGGTCACTTGACTCAACCCAATTCTCAGGGATCGAGTGCTCACTGAACGAACTTAAACCGTTCTAGAGAATCAAGTGACAGGACTTTACCCATGATTCTCAATGAAGGAATATCTTGGAACAGAAGTCACATCAGGAACTTGGGTGGCCACACAGCGGTCCACAAACACACGCAGGGGGACGTGGTTGTACACCTTCACAGATGCCTCAATATTAATAATGTCACCCAAGTAGTACACATTTGAAGGCCTCTGATTGACCCAGTCATCTGCAAAAGGAAAGAACGGTTTAGGCACAGCCTCATTTCACAAGGCTTAAGATCTAAAGAAACTACACAAACCCATCATGAGGTTCATGGAGAACACCAAGACGTCCTCGGCAACCTCCATTGAAGCATAAGGAACCCAAGTTGGCCTCAAAGCATTACTGCTCACATTATGGAGCCTGTAGTTCAAGGAGATACCAAATAAACAGTCTTCCAGTTACAACACCACAAGGAACCCTGCTTAACACATCCAGTCAGTCGCTTACCTTTGATAGTGGCATTGAATGCCAACAACTGCACCCTCAGTACGGGTAATTGGCGTGCCAGCAAATGCCACAGGGGTGTAGGTAAGAGCAAAGGTGTAGACGAGCTCATCCCCAGTCATCTGCAAGAGACGGGATTTACCAAGTGGGTTCTGTTCAACTACACTTAAAAATAAGATTCAAGGGTGTTTCTAGCAGCCATAGAACATCAGTTCCCCAAAGCAGCTTTCAGAAACTGAAAGGTTCTGTGGATGTTTAACATTCAACTAACACTCATGAAGAGCCATTGTTTTTATTGGTTAATCCAGTAAGACAACGGTTCTTACCATCAGCACACTATTGCAGTCCTGTAGTTCATATTCAAAGATGAGCACCCCAGAGGCAGAGTCCTCACCAACAACAGGACAGCCTCCCATAGACAAACCAGATGGCTGGATCAGTTGACCATTACTGAACAGATCCTTCTTCACCTCCACATGAACCCGGCTCTCACTGCATTGCACAGCCACACTTCTGGGAGTCACAGGTTGCCTCAACTGAAAGTTTGCCGCCAACTCACGTTGCACCTCTGGAACGATGGGAAACTTCCAGTCCAAAGGCTTGACTGGACCCTGCAACAGCTGCTTCTCCTGAAGACCAAGAGGGTCCTGCGCAAATTTTCTGGAGTCAAGACTCTGAAACTGAGAAGCCTTTTGGAAAGGATTCAAGAACCCTTGAGAAGAAAGAGCAGGACCTCTGGAAGCTGGAGCTGATTGCAGCTTTGTGCTGCTTGGACTTTGGCGGTGTTTCAAACTTCCCAATGCACTCTTCAGATCAAAAGCCACAATCACAACCAACACTAACACACCTTGCAAGAAGCCCATTCTAACCAACTTTGGCACAATGCTCCAATGCACATCACTATTGGCTTTGCTATTTAGTAGAGCTTTGAATTAAGGTGGCTCCTCCCCTTTCAGCTTAATTGATTAACTTTGATTCTCCTCTGGGCTTGTAGAGTTTATTCATCCCCAAATGAGAAAAGTCAAGAACATCACTAACCATTAGAAAGCTACATGTGAATCTGAGATTTTAATCTTCATTTGCTCACTATTTTATAAGAGACACAACATTTTGTCCATTATAGGTAGTTAATGGCATAAATTATTGATTAATAATCATAAATATTAATTAATAATCTTTGGTTTAGTTTTTAGTGTAGTCACTATGTATAATGGTAACATCATGTATACCTAAATACTCATATAAATGAGTAGAAAGGAAAATATTAGTAAATTGGCAAAATGGGAGGGACTAAGCAGCTACCGAGCAGCCCGGAACATAATTATTCTTTTTTTTTTTCTATTTTTACTTCAGTGCATGTCAATCCATGTAATGTTTGGAGATTTCATAGTGAAAGATATTCATCAGTATATTGCCAACATTTATTCATTTTTTTTTTTAGAAAGATTATGGAACTATGCATATTTTAGATGTATTAAGTCTCCACATCTAACAGTGACTGAAACTTTTTAGATGTTCTGAGACAACACTGTGATTCTCTTAAAATCCATCCATCTTTAAGATTATTCCAGAAATACATTTTGATGCATCCACAAAACAATCACATGAAACATGTCGCTCTCTTGTGGCTGCTGGGATACATTGGAGATGTAAGTGAAATAAATGAATTATTTACCTAATAAATTATATATTTAGAACAATAAAATGGGTTGATTTGCAGAATTAGTTGAATTGTTAACACTTTAAAGAAACATAAACAGATACATGTAGTCACTTTTTTTAAAAAACAATTGTCAAAACTTATTTAATACTAAAACAACTAAAACTAAACTAAAAATAAATGCTTGAAAATAAATTAAAGCAATAGAAAATACTAAAATTGAAAAGAAAACAAACTGAAAATATAAATTTTGAAAGCTAATTAAAAATCAGTATTATGAATTTAAATATTTATAAAAATATTTTCTTAAATTAATACTATAATAGTATTACATATACGTGCTGAAAGTGGCACTTGGTTTTGCGTTTGCCTGTTTCGATCTGCTAAATAGTGAGGCATGGCCAGCTGACTTCAATCACAGGTAATAAGGCAAATACAAAAGCGTTAGGTTTCACCGTGGCAGCCCTCGTGTGAGCCCTCCTCGTGTGAAGACCGACGAGTGTAAAGACAATCGACTCTACCTGCGCGACTCTACCGAGCAAGGACACCGACAGGGCACTTGAGTATTGCTTTTCTCCTCTTTCTTTACTTTTTGTATACCTTGTTGTCAAATATCTCTTACACTTGTAGTCACTACGTGCTTTCAGATCTCTACTATCACTACTAACACTCGGAGAGCACGCTATGTACGTCGCAGGAAGGCCTGTCTGACAAACCTACGGCCTGTCCCTCTGACCTCTACTACTACGCTCTCTATTCCAGTTGGTCTCTGGAACTGCCAGTCTGCAGTTAACAAAGCAGACTTCATTTCTTCTATTGCTACTCATTCCGGTCTCAACCTCATGGCACTGACAGAGACTTGGATCAAACCTGAAGATACTGCCACCCCTGCAGCCCTCTCCACTAATTTCACTTGTTCCCACACTCCTTGTACCACTGGGAGGGGTGGAGGTACGGGTCTCCTTATATCAAAATAATGGAAATTTGATCTTCAGCCATCACCTACAGGTACTGGTTCATTTGAATCACATGCCATTACTGTAACCCACCCTGTTAAAATCCTCTTTGTGGTCATTTATCGTCCCCGAGGTCAATTGGGAAACTTCTTGGAGGAGTTGGATGTGCTGCTATCAAACTTTCCTGAAGATGGTACTCCTCTGGTACTGCTTGGTGACTTCAACATCCACCTAGATAAGCCCCAGGCTGCTGACTTCAAAACTCTGCTCACCTCATTTGATCTCAAGCTAGTGTCTACTACAGCGACTCACAAATAAGGCAACCAACTGGACCTCATCTACACGCGCTGTTGCTCTGTGGACAACTCTTCAGTTGCTCCACTGCACACCTCAGACCACTTCCTCATTACTGCTAACCTAGCACTTACTCCTGAAGTTCCTCACACTCCAACGCAGGTCACCTTTCAACGGAACCTATGCTCACTCTCTCCATCTCGCCTAACTTCTGTGGTTTCATCCTCACTTCCTGCACTCTCTCAGTTTTCTGCTCTGGACACGAACAGCGCTACGGACACTCTTTGCTCCACTTTAACATCTTCCTTGGACAACTTGTGCCCACTGTTGTCTAGACCAGCACGCACCGCCCCATCTGCCCCCTGGCTGTCTGAGGTTCTCCGTGAACATCGCTCTAAACTCAGGGCTGCAGAGAGGAAATGGCAGAAATCAAGAAACTCTACCGACCTCAGTGTTTATCAGTCTCTCCTCTCTTCCTTCTCTGCAAATGTCTTCATGGCTAAAACATCCTACTACCACAACAAAATTAACAACTATTGTGACACTCGGACACTCTTCAAGACTTTCTCTTCTCTTCTTAATCCTTCGCCACCACCTCCTCCATCGACTCTTACAGCAGACGACTTTGCAGCTTTCTTCACAAATAAGACAAGATCCATCAGTGACCAATTCTCCACACCGCAGACTGAGGACAACTTCACAATGACCGACGCACCCTCTTTCTCCTCCTTCTCCCCACTCTCAGAGATGGACGTCTCAAAACTTCTCCTGTCCAATCATCCTCCTGTCAAGATGATTTGATTCCCACTCACCTCCTTCAAGCGATCTCTTCTTCAGTCATACCTTTGCTTACTCACATTATCAACTCCTCTCTTCACTCTGGAACATTTCCCTCAGCATTCAAGCAGGCTCGGGTAAGCCCACTGCTCAAGAAACCATCTCTAAATCCAGCGCTTCTTGAAAACTACAGACCGGTATCCCTTCTTCCATTCATTGCAAAGACACTTGAGCGAGCTGTGTTCAACCTGCTTTCTATGTTCCATGTACAGAACAACCTCCTGGACAGCAACCAATCTGACTTCAAAAGTGGCCACTCAACTGAGACTGCTTTGCTCTTGGTTACTGAAGCCCTGCGACTAGCAAGAGCAGCTTCAAAATCCTCGGTACTCATCTTACTGGACCTGTCTGCTGCTTTTGACACTGTTAATCACCAGATTCTCCTGTCCACCCTCAGAAAGATGGGCATCTCTGGAACTTCACTCCTGTGGGATAAGTCCTACCTCTCTGACAGATCCTTCAGTGTGTCTTGGAGGGGTGATGTTTCAAATGCATACCACCTTGCTACTGGGGTTCCTCAAGGCTCAGTACTTGGACCACTTCTCTTCTCCATCTACATGACATCATTAGGATCTGTCATTCAGAATCATGGCTTTTCTTATCACTGCTACGCTGATGACACCCAACTCTACTTCTCATTCCAGCCAGATGACCCGACGGTAGCTGCTCGCATTTCAGCCTGTCAGAGTGACATTTCTAGCTGGATGAATGACCATCACCTTCAGCTTAACCTTACGAAGACAGAACTCCTGGTGATTCCAGCTAACCCATTGCTTCATCACAACATCTCTATACAGCTGGGCTCATCAACCATTACTCCTTCTAGGACAGCCAGAAACCTAGGAGTTGTGATGGATCATCAGTTAAGCTTCACAGACCACATTGCTACAAAGACCCAGTCCTGCAGGTTTGCCTTATACAACATTAGGAAGATTAGACCCTTCCTGTCAGAGCAAGCCATCCAACTTCTTGTTCAAGCTCTTGTTCTCTCCAGACTGGACTATTGTAATGCTCTCCTGGCAGGCCTTCCTGCATGTACTGTCAAGCCTCTGCAGTTGATCCAGAATGCAGCAGCGAGGGTTGTCTTCAATGAGCCGAAAAAAGCTCACGTTACTCCTCTCCTCATCAGGTTACACTGGCTACCAGTAGCCGCTCGCATCAAATTCAAGGTACTGATGCTTGCCTACAAGACAACCACTGGCACGGCACCAACTTACCTAAACTCACTGGTTAAATCTTATGTGCCCTCCAGAAGTTTGCGTTCTGCAAGTGAACGACGCCTTGTGGTGCCATCCCAAAGAAGTTCAAAATCACTCTCACGGACCTTTTCCTGGACTGTGCCCAGCTGGTGGAATGACCTCCCAATCTCAAATCGAACAGCTGAGTCTTTACTCATTTTCAAGAAACCTCTAAAGACTCATCTTTTTTGCCTGCACTTAACCAACTAACACTAGCACTTTTCATTTATAAAAAAAACTGACTATGTGCTCTATACTAGACTAATTGAGACTTGTCATGGCACTTGTATACTGTAGTTGTTCTCTTGTTGACCTGACTGCTTCTATTGTTCTCATTTGTAAGTCGCTTTGGATAAAAGCGTCTGCTAAATGATTAAATGTAAATGTAAATATAATAGCATAATACTACAAAAACATTTTTACTGTAAGTTTGTAAATGCATATCTGTACTGTGTAAAACTTTCAAACTTTCAAAAGGATAGTCTGACAGCTGTAAATCACTCATGATGATGGTGGCAATGGCGGAGGCTGAGATCTCACTCTACACAACCAAAACAGATGAGAATCCGGGGTGAACAGAAGTTTTATTAGCTTCAAATGTAATCTGGTTAAAAAAGTTACTAAAATTTAAAATCACCAATATAAACAGTATCTGCTAATTAATATACATGTTTTCCAAAAAGCAGCTCTGAGAAGGGCTTTTACAGTCCAGTTTTCAGCTTTGTTCATTAATTGTCTTTAAGTTTGTTTTTCCAGTTCAGATGAACACTGATCATTGTCCACTCACATCAGCAAACCTCAAACACCGCAGCAGTTCGTCTAAAGCTAACCCAACAAAACTCAACATGAATTATGAAAAGGTTTAAGACCGACATTGTGCTTTTACAACCGTTTACTCCAAAACACTTAAATGACTTTTACCTCATAGTAATGACGGATAAATGCTGATTAAACCATTGTGTTGAAGGAGCTCAACCTGTGGATATGTTCAGTTTTTTAAATGAATGTTTCATGATATTCAGATGCACAGTATCATGTGAAAAAGTGATTGCCCTTCGCAACAAAAAAATATTTTAATTTACAGTTTAGCCAAAACCCAACAAGAACACACTGCTATTGTTTTAGGCACAAGTCAGAACTGAGTAGAGGGAGTGACTCTTAACAAGAACATTTTTTATCATATTTCAGCCCGAAATCAACAGAAAAAAAAAGAAAAAGTAATAATAATAATATAGTTTTATATTTTAGCCGATTCTAGGACAATTAAACCTTTCTGCCTTTTTTCAGAACAATTAAGCATTTTGCCTCAAATTCTCACAATGGTCAGGTGAAAGAAATCTCATCCTCATTACTAACATTCAGTAATACATCGTCCTTTCTGCACACAATAAATAAAATTCAGTACAACAAATACTTTCAGTTCCACTTTACTAATGTATTTTTTTTTTTTTTTTTACTTAAATTGCACTGCTTTTTTCTTTTGATTTTTGACTTGCCCATGGAAAATTTTGGCAGGTCGCGGGATATATGTTTGGGTTTAAAGCAATAGTTTACTAAAAATGAAAATAAGCCAGAATGTGTTCACCCTCAGGTCATCCAAGATATTGAGGAGTTTGTTTCTTCATCAGATTTAGAGAAATGTAGCATTGCATCACTTGCACACCCAGTGAATGGGTGCCATCAGAATGAGAGTCTAAACAGCTTTTGGTTCCACTGCTGAGCAAGTGATGGTTTTCTCCAAATTCGGTACATTTTCAGTGAATGTAAATTTTTGGCCAAACTCTAGGCAAACATTATAATACTTTCTCGTGAGTGTTACCTTTATTTGAAAAATATGATTCCCAATGCACACAGACTTCCCAGAATACTGAGTGCCCTGTTGATGAGAGTATTTGCTTTTTTTAAAGTACATTTTATTAAATATTTATTTATTTGTGAAAAATACTGTCATATAAAGTATGTTTATGTTACACATTTATTTTTTAAGCCAGTCAAATTATTTCAAATTTCTTAAATAATAATAATAATTAAAACAATTATATCGGACCCCCTGCTTTCCAAGATATCGGCATCGGCTGTCAAAAAACACATATCGGTCGACCACTAATTGAGTCTAAGTTTAACTCAAGTGTTCCATAACATGAAGCTGTTATTCCGATTCATTTATTTTCTACAAATCATTTACACAAAAATGATTTAAAAATACATATACAAAAAGGTAAATAAAAATTGTATACTTTATACAAGCTCAAGTCTTTTTTTTGTTATCAAATTTTTATTGTTGTAACATCGTTTAAACATGACATATCGAAGACAAACAATCAGCAATTACCCGTGTGAAAAAAAAAAATATATATATATATATATATATATATATATATATATATATATATTTTTTTTTTTTTTTTTTTTTTAATACAATAAGAAATAAAAATGAAAAAAGAAAATCAATAATTAAGTAAAAATAAAATTAAATATATATATATAGGGCACTATATCAGTGGGATAACAAAGAAAGAGAAATAAAATGTCTATATATAATGAACAAATAGTAAACAAACAAACAGAATGTACTTCAAAATATACACAAATATACATAAATACTACAGATTGTTAGAAATTATCACAAAAAAAAAACAGAATAGAGATGAAAGAGATCTACGAAAAAATCTATTAACCAGATGAACAATAACAATAAAAATAAAATAAAATGACCATAGAACCAGAGAATAGAGGATGGGGGAGAGGGGGGGTATTAATTCAACTCAGTAAACCCTTGAGTTTTTCCAGTGTTTGGGCCCAGAGTCTAATGGTGTCCTCTCTTGCGCCATGAATGCGTGCAGTGGACAATTCGAGATACACCACATCTATAAATGTGAGAACCCAATACTGCTTATTAAGAGAATGTGGAGGTTTCCATCTCGTTGATACTATTTTCTTAGCAGCTGTCAAACCAGCTAAAAATGTTTCTGAGTTTTGCTAAGTTGTATATCAGAAAGATCATCTAAAATAAAAACAGATGGAGACAAAGAGGCCGAAACATTCAATAAAGTGGACAAACTTTCTTTAACCATATTCCAAAAGTAATGGGCCATTGGGCATTCCCAAATCATGTGAAAAAAAGTACCAATTTCCCCTGTATGGCACAGCGTGCAATTAGGATCAGGTTTAAGCTTCATACTATAGAGTTTACGTGGAGTCATATAAGTCCTATGAATAAAATTAAGATGGATTTGTTGGTGATCCGGATTCCTTGAGGCATGCATTATCATCATCCAAACACTGTCCCAATTAAAACTGGGGGAAAGCTAGGAATATCTGCCTGCCATGAGTAGTCTATTGTCAGAGGAGGATGCATTTTTTCCAGTAAAAAATTATATATTTAGAAACCAAACCTCTTGTTCCCCGAGTCTCACGTAAAACTTTAAGTAAAGGGTGATCTTTAAGAGGAGCCAACCAAGGAACCCCATAAGCCTTCATGGCTGCCCTCAACTGTAAATAAAAAAAAAGGTAGAGCTCTGAAGGTTAAATTGAGTGGAAAGTTCTTCAGAGGAGTAAATGCCTTTATCACCCATTACATCACCCAAGGAGTGAATTCCTTTGTCAATCCACTGTCGACACTAGCCAATCTTTATTGCGCGCTTACCAATTAGTAAACCATCATTATTAAAGATAGGAGAGTAGGGATTCCAAATAGAACGGATATTACAAGCTTTTTCTGCTGCCCTCCAGACGGACAGAGCGTGTGACACTATAGGACCGAAACGGAGCGTACACTTTTTTTAGAGGAATATTGGCAAATAAAACTTCATCTAACTTCAGAGGAAGAACTAGATTTCCCTCCAAGGAATGCCACGAAACATTCATTTTGTCATTATACCAGCTAAGCAGGAGGATGAGTGTAAAAGCCCAGTGATATAGCTTAAAATTCAGAAGTGCAAGTCCACCCGCGAGTCTATCTCGTTGCATCGTGGAAAGTTTAACACGTGGACGTTTGCCATTCCATACAAATTTGGTAATTATGCTCTGTAGCCTATCCCAAAAACGAGAAGGGGGAGGCAAGGGCAGCATAGAACTCACAAAGTTAATTCGAGGGAGTACATTCAATTTGATAATCGAGATGCGCGATCTAAGGGAATTTGGAAGTGATGACCAGTTATCCAAGTTACAAGAAACTTTAGACAGGATGCCCTCATAGTTGGTCTTAATTATATACTGCAATGAAGAACCAATCATAATGCCCAAATACTTAAATTGTTTGACCACTGGTATACCCGAGGGCAGTGCTAAGTTTCTCATTGCGTCATTTAGTGGAAGAAGTGCCGACAGAGAGGATCCAGGGCCCCTTGTCTCCAAAAATTTGATTGATGAGGGTCATAAAAGCCATCTGTTCTGGACACCTGTTTGTACACCCCCCTCCCCTCCCTGTACACCCTCCAGTGACCTCAATATGAACTTATGAACCAAGGAGGAATTTCGGAGGGGGGGAGAAGTTGTGGGAAGCTATGTGCTTTTTTTTTTTTTTAACTTTGAAAAGGGGTGAAATCATGAAATGGTGCAAGGGAAGATTTTATTAAGGTTTTAAATAAACAGTGTATTTCAAGAAACAGATTATAAACACATAGCAGCAATGGAAACAATGTAATGATCGTTTTTTTCGTAGTTGGAAAAGTGTAAAAACGTTGTTAAAGTTGTTACAAATGAAATAAAACTAGGTTACTGGTTATTTATCTGATACAACCAAACGAGTCAAAACTATCAGATATGTTTTCGTTAAGCAATACGTGAAAAAGATGTGAGAGCTTGTAGCATTACAATTTAAAAATGGTGTTTTGTTACCAGTTAGAAAATAAAGAAAACTAGGTAATAGAGTTTTAGCATTTGTACCTTACCTCAAACTGAAAAAAAGAAACGAAAGTAAAGCAGCGATACAAACCAAGAAAGTAGGAGTTTTGTCACGAGGTTAGAGAAAATTTAAAACAAAAGAAAAAAGATGGTAGACATTACGCGGATCTAAAATAAAATACACCAGACCCCGTCTTTAAAACACCAGCACAAGATACTTGTCAAAACTATGCTGTACTTTACCACTAACTAAATTTTTACTGACAAGAGTTAAACAAAAGAAAAAAAGATCTCACAGCAAAGTGTTATGACGTCTCCGGTAACGTTAGCTCGACTCAAAAAAAAAAAAAGAAGCGAACGTAAAGCAATGTTATAAACCAAGAAAGTAGGCGTTTGTCACGTCGGGTGAAAAGTTAAAACAAAAGAAAAAAATAGGTAACAGGCATTTACGCGGATCTAAAAGAAAATAGCCTACATCAGACAAGATACTTGTCAAATCTATGCAGTACTTTACCACTAACTACAATTTTAAAAAGCGAGACTGTTAGACGAAAGAAAGAAAAAAAAAAGATCATCCGGCAGAGTTGTGAAGCGTCCGTAAAACAACCTCCCGGCACTGATGAACAGTTAGAATGAGGCTCGGGAATGCTCCGGAAAAAAAAACCACGCCTCCAGCGCTAGAGAGGGCCGGGCAGGAGGCGTGATAGCAGCATTAAATAGATTTAAACGTTACAATAATTAAACTAAATAGTTTTTAATAAATAGACATCAGTCCTTAATTAGTGAAAACTTTATATCCGTTTAAACATATGGTCAATTTTTACTTTTTAAATGATGTAGACCTATACGATTTTTATTTACTTTTAGGCTAGTCTTAAAAAAAAAAAACATAGTTGAAAAAGCGTTATTTGTTTTTAATGTGTTAAGTTAATTACTTTAATCTACGACTAGTCTAAATTTAGACTATCTCCGTCGATATTTTTTTTTTTTTTTTTTTGTCAAGCTTAATTTCTCAAGCTATGTCAATTAACACACACACACACACACACACACACACTTTCCTTCTGTCAAGCTTGTGTCGCGTTATCTAGTAAATAAACCAGACGTCATCTCGGTCATCTCAAGCACCGAAACCCGAATGTTTCGTTGTCTGTGTGATTACAGGCGTCTACATATCAGTTAGACATCAAGCGGTTGTAAAAACATCTAACAGGTTTTGAAATGCTTGTAACTGGCTTGTGAATCTAACTAATTTCAAAGGGTGTTTTATATATATATATAAAACACACACACACACACGCACACATACTTTCCTTCCCCCATGCTTATTCTGTGAAACATTTCTATAGCCACATCTTTATTTAACAAAATCTAAAATGAGATCTGATTTATTGCTATTTTAAATGCTTCTGTAAGTTGTAATCTTTCGTTGTCATATCTTTTACATTTTATTAAAATAGGTTCAACTGTTTCACAATATCGCATTTAACACAAAGTCCAGACACATGTATTTCATCTTATAAATAATGACTGATCAAGTGCAATGTGTCCAATTCTATGGCGAGATCTTCTCTTCTATTCCCAAAAATTCATTTCCAACTGGTCTTTGAATATTATATAAATGCTGGCATCTATTCTAACCAACCCATTTAATTTGACACGTATCTTTTTATTTTTATTTATTTTTAATTAGACCTTTTATTTCTAATTTACTCATTGGAGTATTAAATAAGATGTCTGACATTTTAATGGTCCACTTTTATCTGGTCCACTACTTTCATTAACTATATGTGTGGGTATCCATACAAAATAAATCTTTGTTATTGCTTGTATTCTGAACAAACTCTGTAAAATGCCTGACAAAATGCTTTGTCTAGTAGAAGCTTCACCACTCTTTAAACTTGATAGTACTGAAAATGAGTCTGAACATATGACTACTTTAATGTGTTCAACCCCACTGAAGAGCCAAAAATATGACAATCATTTCTGTAGTATAAACGGACGGATGATTAGATGTTCTTTCTGGTATTCTATGCTCTTTATTTTTAATCTAAACAAAAGACCTTGATGTTTTATTTTATTTTAATAAGCCACTCACACTTACTAACTTCTTATTAACTTATTAACTTCTGGCACAAAATTCTAGATTCATAAATGTATGTTTTTCAAAATTCCCCCACGTTTAGTGGCGTTTAAAGTGGAATTTGTGATGTATTTGGGGACGTTAAAAGGCATGAAAAGTCCCAAACCAAGACTTTTGTATTCTTCATTAGAGGACTTTGGTTTCTTAATGTGAAAATCTGTTACTCCCCACTACATTTTCTTTATCATTATATTTTTATTTTTTCTTAAGTGTTGTTTTATATATTTTACATTTATTTTGTTTTATGATGTACAGAGTGTGAACAAAAATTGAGTGTAATCTCAGACCGTATTTGTAAATCTACCAGTAATGGACGTCTTTATGTTTTTAATGTTTAAAGCATCGAATAAAAAATAAAAAACACACACTAACACTTCCCCAACCACCCTAATAACGTTGGTCGCAAAGGTTTAAATGTATGTTAAAAGAATTAAACAAAGAAATGTTTTTAATAACAACACATCAGTTCTCATTCGATGAAAACATTCTACCTGGTTTTAATATTAGACCGATGTTTTAACTATAAAATTAGGTTTACATATACGATTTAATTTTTTAATCTCAACAAAATTCCTTGTTGGAAAGAGTGTTGTTTTATTTAATTTTAATAAGTCACTCACACATACTTTAGTAGTCTAAACCCTTGAATACGTCTTTTATGTTGTCAATATTAACTTCTATCATTGCTATATCGTTGCTATATCAATTAAAACATGCGTTTAGGCAAACACAAATATTAAACAGGAATGAATGTGATATGTCAAGATGGGCTTTTCTTGCCAAAGAAACTTTTACAACATTACAGGAAAGGCTAAATATTTCATCTCTAGTAGTGCGTAGAAACGCGTCTGGTGTCTTTGTGTTAACTTTTACGACCATGTCAGACTTTAAAACATCTAAAGGTTTTTGGAGGGGGGTTTGCAACTCAACTGTAATCTAATTAGTTTTCCGGGGGTTCTGGTGTTTTCCGTGATCAAAGGGTGACAATTTCAACTTTATGGGTTAGACCTGGATAGTAAGTTTAGCTGAAAGTTCATCTACTGGTCAAAAGGATGTGAAATCTTTTAACAAGTCAGACCATAGAAAAATGTAGTTTAATTCGAATTAATTTAGTTTATTTTAGTTACATTTATAATTTTATTAACCCCTAGATCTTTCAACCTCAACATAGACGTACTGAGAATGCAAACAAGTACACAAACACAACCATACAATCATAAACACACACACACACACACACACACGCACACACACAGATACAAATGTAGACATACAGAAAACATGAACATGTAACCAAACAAATACAAATATACACTCAAACAGGTACATAAATACACAAACAAACAAACAAAATAGGTCACAAACACGAAAATACCTATATTAGATTGAAAATGAGTTGTCATAAGTTTTCTTTGAAACCAAAAGTGTCTGTTGCGACAAATGTCTCACAGAACTTTATACAATAGATTAGATGGCCTTTATCACTTTCCAAATGGGGTTGTTAACCATGATGTTTTTTAAAATAGATTAAAAAGTATTATTTTTTAGCTTTCATGTAGGATTCATGTCAGCACTCAAATGTTTTTAGCAAGAGTCCAGAGACAGATGAAAATAGATGCGTGAAGAAAAAAATGTAAGAGGTTTTTAATGACAGACTAGTTGGTTTAGATTGTTTAAAACAACTGAGTTTATGCATTTCTCTTGAATGTGTGTACGGTAACTGTTGTATACATGAAGCAGAAGAAATACATAAACGCATTGTGATTGATGTTAAACAATAAAAAATATATTATTTATATATCATAACTTACTTTCTTTTCAAAACACAATAAACATTCTTATGACTTTTTAACTGCGAACAACCGGTTTGGTTGGAAAATAAAAAATAAATAAAAACATATTAGGTTTCTTAGTTAGATTGCTTATAGTTTGTAGTAAAATCACATATATAAGCTAAAACATTTTTCTTTCAAACCACGCCGTTTTCACACACATTCCTCACAAAACTGCCAACAAAGACCTTAAGTTTTGGTTTTAACGTTTAGCTGTAACTGAGACCTTGGGGGGAATTATTTTACGCACAGTTTTGGGGAAGTTACTATGAACTTTGCAATAGGTTATAGATCACAAATGAACCTATTTAAAATCTAAAAGGTTGCGCAACTATATAAATTTCTTTAAAAAAAGTAATGTAACTGATAACATTTGATTACATGTTTATGACTTGTAATGTTTTTAACCGTTAATCTTTTGAAACGTGTAAACAGGACGGGGTTAACAGTGCTCGACAACTAATGACCATCAGACTTTTCAAAATCCTTCATCACTTAAATTAGGATTGTGATCGTGATTTCATTTTAAAGCACAACCACCACAAAATCAGATTTGCTTGGAGATTAAATACATAGAGTAGTTAGAGTTAGTTAAGGTGGTTTACGAAATATATTAATTAAATCTGTACGTGTGTGAAAAAATATTCAGATGTAACATTTTCATAATTAACCGCAATTTAATTATTTTTCTGTGACTGTAACTGATTACATTTTATTTTTGTAATCAAATGATATAATTTAGCTATATGTAACTAGTTGATCCCTAACACTGATTATGCATTCTGACAATAATAGATTGTGAAAGTGTTCATTATCCTCTTTAACTTTAAAAATGCGTCGCTTAACACTAGCTTGGCAAACAAGGGTTTGCTCTTAAAACAACCACCAGACCCCGACTTGAAAGCACCGTGACAAGTATAGCCATTGCAGAAATTTATTATAGAGATGTAGTAAGATAAACTCTGGATGCACGATTGACCGACTTATGACATGTTTACCATATTATTACAAGGCCCTGCTTACCTAGTTTTATAATGAAATATGTCTGTAAAATAAACAAACATACACACAATCTCCAGAACGGGGTCTGATGATGGGTCTTCATCATTTCCTGATTAAGACAGACTGGATATTCAGACCACAGCAGCAGGACACGAATGTCTTTTTCTAAAGATAAAGACAATTATTTGGTTTCAGGACACACGCATCCTAATGGTTCACAAGATAACATAACAACGGTTGCTCCATTACAGCATAGCCAACCCTATTTTAGCCTGTTTTAGCACATGTACAGTATATCGTATTATTGTTGAATATAGTCGTTTAGTCTAAATATGTGTTAACAGTTATTTATTGTTATTATATGTATTATATGTTTTTGTTTTACAAAGGGGTTCAATTTAATACATTTAACTAATACCTCATTCAAGCTATGTAGATCTTCAGGTCAGGGAACTACAATACCCATCATACACCTTTGCAAATCTCTTTTTTGTGATCTGTTTTACTGATGCAAAGTCCGATTCACTTCTGAAAATGATTCATTTGGACAGTTTGGTTCAATGAACTGATTCATAGGCCCCTTAAGTCATTTTCGCAATTATGTCAGTACACATATTTTTCTTCTAACAACTCAAGAGTCATTTCATTTCTGTGAATCGTCTAAATAAATGTATTGTGTGAACACATATTGGTGGTTATTATCATCTGTTCATTTAAGTTAATGCTGAATCATCTAATTAAAGTTAACTGTGTGAACACATATTGGTGGTTATTGTATTTTGCTCATTTAAGTTAGTGATGTTTGTGTTCGCAGTTTTAGGCACAGTGCCTCTGTCATTTGTTTAGCTTAAACATCGGTTTTTAGTCAGTTACAAAGGTGTCAGGCATTACATTTTTGTATTTTTAACTAACCTAATTATGACAGAGTTACAGATTTCAGGTGTTTTTGGTGAGTGTAAGCGGTGAAAAATTAAATGTGACCGTCGAGTAACGTTAGCTACTCAAACGAAGACAAATTGTGTAAGTGTTCATTAAGATGTCGAAATGAAAATAAGCGTACAAATATCCATAATGACAATAAGTACAATATACCCTAAAGACACAATAGCCCCTGCTAAGTACACCTAAAATTTGCTAGAGTGGTGAGATATTTACGTTTACCTTTATTCATTTAGCAGACGCTTTTATCCAAAGCGACTTACAGATGAGGACGGTGGAAGCAATCAAAACAACAAAAAGAGCAATGATATATAAGTGCTATAACAAGTCTCAGTTAGGTTAACACAGTACACGAAGCATGGGCTTTTAAATAATATAATAAATAAAAAGAAAACAGATTGAATAAAAAAGAATAGAGCAAGTTAGAGAACTTTACACACACACACACACACACACACATATAAATAGATATAAACCGCAATGTTTTTCATAGCGTTACACTTTGAAACCAGAACGATATGTTTCCATGATTTTGTTAGCTCTTTCTGTTTGAATCTGTTTACCGTAGTTTTCACCATCCTAATTGCAATGGTTTGGTCTTGCGCTTAGGGCCTATACGACTCGTTTTCCCAGTTTTTGGTCTCGTGTAAGTGGGTCTCTTTGTTCATACCAAGCAATATTTCTGTGAATTTGGGTATTAAAATATTGCTTTAAACATCCGTCTTCATTCGAGACGTTTACTTAACATCATTATATTATCCTAGTTTATATCAGATATAAGATATGTTGCTTATTATTATCCAGCCTTTTAATCATAAACCAAAATATCACGGCCGACTTGAGTGATCATCTTGGGCGGAGCCATCTTGGGCGGAGCCATCTTGGGCGTGACCAATGTTTATGACTTCCTGATGACAACCCCCCTATCGTGTACATCATACAAGGGGTTGAGGGTGGGTCCGATCACTAAAACCAACAAAGACTACTACGCTACAGTTGCCTGCTGTGAACAATAAACTATACAATAAATCTATAAACCGGAAATTCAACGTGAATTAAAACAGTACATCCGCATTCGGCGACAAAGTTCTATATCGATTAGGGGCAAAGTTTATGCCTTGGAAGGAATCGAATTCTGAAAAAGTCATCTGACGCTGCACAAAGACCCATGGAGGGTAAATGGAGCGGCGCTGTTGAGACATTATAAAAGATAAAAGACATTATCGACCCTGTTTTTAAACTACACTACAGAGGACAGATGATCGGTCTGATGCAAAAGATCATCACGGCGGAATGCGACCCAAATCACGATTGTACGGGCGATAGCAAGCGGGAAAAAAATCTCAGTAGCCAAATGAAACTTGTAAGAAGTCTGAAATATACATGGCCTGATTTGACGAGCATATTTTTAACTGG
This sequence comes from Carassius carassius, assembly GCF_963082965.1. Lineage (NCBI taxonomy): Eukaryota > Metazoa > Chordata > Actinopteri > Cypriniformes > Cyprinidae > Carassius > Carassius carassius. The sequence goes on from NC_081785.1 coordinate 412,395, forward strand.
GATGGACCCGGTGTATGTTTCTGCACGTAAAATTCTGGAAGTGATGTCTGAATGTGAAGATGAGATGGACGTTAATGACGTTCTCTATCTGTGTACATCTGTAACAGATCAATGTGTGCTGTTGGCTTCCAAAAATTATGATTCTATGACCTGTGAAATTGTTGCATCGTTGGTTGATTTTATATTGGAGCAAAACATGTTAATCTGCAGAGATTTTCTATTCTGGTTAGATTCCCTGTAATGTCATGTTTGTTTTTAATGACAATTTGATCATTTTCTTCACTACATCGATGTATATTCAACAATATAGTGTTGAAATAAAAGATTGATCCACTTCACTCGCTATTCTGTTCTCTGAGTTCAGAAACTTTTTGGTTTGTTTGTTAACAATTCAATAATAATAAGCAACATATCTTATATCTGATATAAACTAGGATAATATAATGATGTTAAGTAAACGTCTCGAATGAAGACGATGTTCAAAGCAATATTTTAATACCCAAATTCACAGAAATATTGCTTGGTATGAACAAAGAGACCCACTTACACGAGACCAAAAACTGGGAAAACGAGTCGTATAGGCCCTAAGCGCAAGACCAAACCATTGCAATTAGGATGGTGAAAACTACGGTAAACAGATTCAAACAGAAAGAGCAAACAAAATCATGGAAACATATCGTTCTGGTTTCAAAGTGTAACGCTATGAAAAACATTGCGGTTTATATCTATTTATATGTGTGTGTGTGTGTGTGTGTGTGTGTGTGTGTAAAGTTCTCTAACTTGCTCTATTCTTTTTTATTCAATCTGTTTTCTTTTTATTTATTATATTATTTAAAAGCCCATGCTTCGTGTACTGTGTTAACCTAACTGAGACTTGTTATAGCACTTATATATCATTGCTCTTTTTGTTGTTTTGATTGCTTCCACCGTCCTCATCTGTAAGTCGCTTTGGATAAAAGCGTCTGCTAAATGAATAAAGGTAAACGTAAATATCTCACCACTCTAGCAAATTTTAGGTGTACTTAGCAGGGGCTATTGTGTCTTTAGGGTATATTGTACTTATTGTCATTATGGATATTTGTACGCTTATTTTCATTTCGACATCTTAATGAACACTTACACAATTTGTCTTCGTTTGAGTAGCTAACGTTACTCGACGGTCACATTTAATTTTTCACCGCTTACACTCACCAAAAACACCTGAAATCTGTAACTCTGTCATAATTAGGTTAGTTAAAAATACAAAAATTTAATGCCTGACACCTTTGTAACTGACTAAAAACCGATGTTTAAGCTAAACAAATGACAGAGGCACTGTGCCTAAAACTGCGAACACAAACATCACTAACTTAAATGAGCAAAATACAATAACTACCAATATGTGTTCACACAGTTAACTTTATTTAGATGATTCAGCATTAACTTAAATGAACAGATGATAATAACCACCAATATGTGTTCACACAATACATTTATTTAGATGATTCACAGAAATGAAATGACTCTTGAGTTGTTAGAAGAAAAATATGTGTACTGACATAATTGCGAAAATGACTTAAGGGGCCTATGAATCAGTTCATTGAACCAAACTGTCCAAATGAATCATTTTCAGAAGTGAATCGGACTTTGCATCAGTAAAACAGATCACAAAAAAGAGATTTGCAAAGGTGTATGATGGGTATTGTAGTTCCCTGACCTGAAGATCTACATAGCTTGAATGAGGTATTAGTTAAATGTATTAAATTGAACCCCTTTGTAAAACAAAAACATATAATACATATAATAACAATAAATAACTGTTAACACATATTTAGACTAAACGACTATATTCAAGAATAATACGATATACTGTACATGTGCTAAAACAGGCTAAAATAGGGTTGGCTATGCTGTAATGGAGCAACCGTTGTTATGTTATCTTGTGAACCATTAGGATGCGTGTGTCCTGAAACCAAATAATTGTCTTTATCTTTAGAAAAAGACATTCGTGTCCTGCTGCTGTGGTCTGAATATCCAGTCTGTCTTAATCAGGAAATGATGAAGACCCATCATCAGACCCCGTTCTGGAGATTGTGTGTATGTTTGTTTATTTTACAGACATATTTCATTATAAAACTAGGTAAGCAGGGCCTTGTAATAATATGGTAAACATGTCATAAGTCGGTCAATCGTGCATCCAGAGTTTATCTTACTACATCTCTATAATAAATTTCTGCAATGGCTATACTTGTCACGGTGCTTTCAAGTCGGGGTCTGGTGGTTGTTTTAAGAGCAAACCCTTGTTTGCCAAGCTAGTGTTAAGCGACGCATTTTTAAAGTTAAAGAGGATAATGAACACTTTCACAATCTATTATTGTCAGAATGCATAATCAGTGTTAGGGATCAACTAGTTACATATAGCTAAATTATATCATTTGATTACAAAAATAAAATGTAATCAGTTACAGTCACAGAAAAATAATTAAATTGCGGTTAATTATGAAAATGTTACATCTGAATATTTTTTCACACACGTACAGATTTAATTAATATATTTCGTAAACCACCTTAACTAACTCTAACTACTCTATGTATTTAATCTCCAAGCAAATCTGATTTTGTGGTGGTTGTGCTTTAAAATGAAATCACGATCACAATCCTAATTTAAGTGATGAAGGATTTTGAAAAGTCTGATGGTCATTAGTTGTCGAGCACTGTTAACCCCGTCCTGTTTACACGTTTCAAAAGATTAACGGTTAAAAACATTACAAGTCATAAACATGTAATCAAATGTTATCAGTTACATTACTTTTTTTAAAGAAATTTATATAGTTGCGCAACCTTTTAGATTTTAAATAGGTTCATTTGTGATCTATAACCTATTGCAAAGTTCATAGTAACTTCCCCAAAACTGTGCGTAAAATAATTCCCCCCAAGGTCTCAGTTACAGCTAAACGTTAAAACCAAAACTTAAGGTCTTTGTTGGCAGTTTTGTGAGGAATGTGTGTGAAAACGGCGTGGTTTGAAAGAAAAATGTTTTAGCTTATATATGTGATTTTACTACAAACTATAAGCAATCTAACTAAGAAACCTAATATGTTTTTATTTATTTTTTATTTTCCAACCAAACCGGTTGTTCGCAGTTAAAAAGTCATAAGAATGTTTATTGTGTTTTGAAAAGAAAGTAAGTTATGATATATAAATAATATATTTTTTATTGTTTAACATCAATCACAATGCGTTTATGTATTTCTTCTGCTTCATGTATACAACAGTTACCGTACACACATTCAAGAGAAATGCATAAACTCAGTTGTTTTAAACAATCTAAACCAACTAGTCTGTCATTAAAAACCTCTTACATTTTTTTCTTCACGCATCTATTTTCATCTGTCTCTGGACTCTTGCTAAAAACATTTGAGTGCTGACATGAATCCTACATGAAAGCTAAAAAAAAATACTTTTTAATCTATTTTAAAAAACATCATGGTTAACAACCCCATTTGGAAAGTGATAAAGGCCATCTAATCTATTGTATAAAGTTCTGTGAGACATTTGTCGCAACAAACACTTTTGGTTTCAAAGAAAACTTATGACAACTCATTTTCAATCTAATATAGGTATTTTCGTGTTTGTGACCTATTTTGTTTGTTTGTTTGTGTATTTATGTACCTGTTTGAGTGTATATTTGTATTTGTTTGGTTACATGTTCATGTTTTCTGTATGTCTACATTTGTATCTGTGTGTGTGCGTGTGTGTGTGTGTGTGTGTGTGTGTGTGTGTGTTTATGATTGTATGGTTGTGTTTGTGTACTTGTTTGCATTCTCAGTACGTCTATGTTGAGGTTGAAAGATCTAGGGGTTAATAAAATTATAAATGTAACTAAAATAAACTAAATTAATTCGAATTAAACTACATTTTTCTATGGTCTGACTTGTTAAAAGATTTCACATCCTTTTGACCAGTAGATGAACTTTCAGCTAAACTTACTATCCAGGTCTAACCCATAAAGTTGAAATTGTCACCCTTTGATCACGGAAAACACCAGAACCCCCGGAAAACTAATTAGATTACAGTTGAGTTGCAAACCCCCCTCCAAAAACCTTTAGATGTTTTAAAGTCTGACATGGTCGTAAAAGTTAACACAAAGACACCAGACGCGTTTCTACGCACTACTAGAGATGAAATATTTAGCCTTTCCTGTAATGTTGTAAAAGTTTCTTTGGCAAGAAAAGCCCATCTTGACATATCACATTCATTCCTGTTTAATATTTGTGTTTGCCTAAACGCATGTTTTAATTGATATAGCAACGATATAGCAATGATAGAAGTTAATATTGACAACATAAAAGACGTATTCAAGGGTTTAGACTACTAAAGTATGTGTGAGTGACTTATTAAAATTAAATAAAACAACACTCTTTCCAACAAGGAATTTTGTTGAGATTAAAAAATTAAATCGTATATGTAAACCTAATTTTATAGTTAAAACATCGGTCTAATATTAAAACCAGGTAGAATGTTTTCATCGAATGAGAACTGATGTGTTGTTATTAAAAACATTTCTTTGTTTAATTCTTTTAACATACATTTAAACCTTTGCGACCAACGTTATTAGGGTGGTTGGGGAAGTGTTAGTGTGTGTTTTTTATTTTTTATTCGATGCTTTAAACATTAAAAACATAAAGACGTCCATTACTGGTAGATTTACAAATACGGTCTGAGATTACACTCAATTTTTGTTCACACTCTGTACATCATAAAACAAAATAAATGTAAAATAAATAAAACAACACTTAAGAAAAAATAAAAATATAATGATAAAGAAAATGTAGTGGGGAGTAACAGATTTTCACATTAAGAAACCAAAGTCCTCTAATGAAGAATACAAAAGTCTTGGTTTGGGACTTTTCATGCCTTTTAACGTCCCCAAATACATCACAAATTCCACTTTAAACGCCACTAAACGTGGGGGAATTTTGAAAAACATACATTTATGAATCTAGAATTTTGTGCCAGAAGTTAATAAGTTAATAAGAAGTTAGTAAGTGTGAGTGGCTTATTAAAATAAAATAAAACATCAAGGTCTTTTGTTTAGATTAAAAATAAAGAGCATAGAATACCAGAAAGAACATCTAATCATCCGTCCGTTTATACTACAGAAATGATTGTCATATTTTTGGCTCTTCAGTGGGGTTGAACACATTAAAGTAGTCATATGTTCAGACTCATTTTCAGTACTATCAAGTTTAAAGAGTGGTGAAGCTTCTACTAGACAAAGCATTTTGTCAGGCATTTTACAGAGTTTGTTCAGAATACAAGCAATAACAAAGATTTATTTTGTATGGATACCCACACATATAGTTAATGAAAGTAGTGGACCAGATAAAAGTGGACCATTAAAATGTCAGACATCTTATTTAATACTCCAATGAGTAAATTAGAAATAAAAGGTCTAATTAAAAATAAATAAAAATAAAAAGATACGTGTCAAATTAAATGGGTTGGTTAGAATAGATGCCAGCATTTATATAATATTCAAAGACCAGTTGGAAATGAATTTTTGGGAATAGAAGAGAAGATCTCGCCATAGAATTGGACACATTGCACTTAATCAGTCATTATTTATAAGATGAAATACATGTGTCTGGACTTTGTGTTAAATGCGATATTGTGAAACAGTTGAACCTATTTTAATAAAATGTAAAAGATATGACAACGAAAGATTACAACTTACAGAAGCATTTAAAATAGCAATAAATCAGATCTCATTTTAGATTTTGTTAAATAAAGATGTGGCTATAGAAATGTTTCACAGAATAAGCATGGGGGAAGGAAAGTATGTGTGCGTGTGTGTTTTATATATATATATAAAACACCCTTTGAAATTAGTTAGATTCACAAGCCAGTTACAAGCATTTCAAAACCTGTTAGATGTTTTTACAACCGCTTGATGTCTAACTGATATGTAGACGCCTGTAATCACACAGACAACGAAACATTCGGGTTTCGGTGCTTGAGATGACCGAGATGACGTCTGGTTTATTTACTAGATAACGCGACACAAGCTTGACAGAAGGAAAGTGTGTGTGTGTGTGTGTGTGTTAATTGACATAGCTTGAGAAATTAAGCTTGACAAAAAAAAAAAAAAAAAATATCGACGGAGATAGTCTAAATTTAGACTAGTCGTAGATTAAAGTAATTAACTTAACACATTAAAAACAAATAACGCTTTTTCAACTATGTTTTTTTTTTTAAGACTAGCCTAAAAGTAAATAAAAATCGTATAGGTCTACATCATTTAAAAAGTAAAAATTGACCATATGTTTAAACGGATATAAAGTTTTCACTAATTAAGGACTGATGTCTATTTATTAAAAACTATTTAGTTTAATTATTGTAACGTTTAAATCTATTTAATGCTGCTATCACGCCTCCTGCCCGGCCCTCTCTAGCGCTGGAGGCGTGGTTTTTTTTTCCGGAGCATTCCCGAGCCTCATTCTAACTGTTCATCGGTGCCGGGAGGTTGTTTTACGGACGCTTCACAACTCTGCCGGAGGATCTTTTTTTTTTCTTTCTTTCGTCTAACAGTCTCGCTTTTTAAAATTGTAGTTAGTGGTAAAGTACTGCATAGATTTGACAAGTATCTTGTCTGATGTAGGCTATTTTCTTTTAGATCCGCGTAAATGCCTGTTACCTATTTTTTTCTTTTGTTTTAACTTTTCACCCGACGTGACAAACGCCTACTTTCTTGGTTTATAACATTGCTTTACGTTCGCTTCTTTTTTTTTTTTTGAGTCGAGCTAACGTTACCGGAGACGTCATAACACTTTGCTGTGAGATCTTTTTTTCTTTTGTTTAACTCTTGTCAGTAAAAATTTAGTTAGTGGTAAAGTACAGCATAGTTTTGACAAGTATCTTGTGCTGGTGTTTTAAAGACGGGGTCTGGTGTATTTTATTTTAGATCCGCGTAATGTCTACCATCTTTTTTCTTTTGTTTTAAATTTTCTCTAACCTCGTGAAAAACGCCTACTTTCTTGGTTTGTATCGCTGCTTTACTTTCGTTTCTTTTTTTTCAGTTTGAGGTAAGGTACAAATGCTAAAACTCTATTACCTAGTTTTCTTTATTTTCTAACTGGTAACAAAACACCATTTTAAAATTGTAATGCTACAAGCTCTCACATCTTTTTCACGTATTGCTTAACGAAAACATATCTGATAGTTTTGACTCGTTTGGTTGTATCAGATAAATAACCAGTAACCTAGTTTTATTTCATTTGTAACAACTTTAACAACGTTTTTACACTTTTCCAACTACGAAAACGATCATTACATTGTTTCCATTGCTGCTATGTGTTTATAATCTGTTTCTTGAAATACACTGTTTATTTAAAACCTTAATAAAATCTTCCCTTGCACCATTTTCATGATTTCGCCCCTTTTCAAAGTTTTAAAAAAAAAAAAGCACATAGCTTCCCACAACTTCTCCCCCCCTCCGAAATTCCTCCTTGGTTCATAAGTTCATATTGAGGTCACTGGAGGGTGTACAGGGAGGGGAGGGGGGTGTACAAACAGGTGTCCAGAACAGATGGCTTTTATGACCCTCATCAATCAAATTTTTGGAGACAAGGGGCCCTGGATCCTCTCTGCCGACTTTGTCCAATTTATTCTATATCCGGAAATCTCCCCAAAACTGCCAAAGATAGTTAAAATGTTAGGAATGGACTGCAGTGGATTGCCTAAAAAAAGAAGGATGTCATCTGCATACAAAGAAATCATAAAAAGAATATCACCATTTTTGGATTTAATTGTGCCGATATCTGTAAAATGTTCATTGGACCGCAATCTAAGGGCTAATAAACGGCTGGGTCTAGCCCCATTAAAATAGTACAACTGTCGCATCCTATGAATTAAAACTTCGGCCCGCTGTTTCATAACAGCATTTATCTCTTTTTTCACAAGGTCAAATTGAAGCCTAACATCCTCATAATAACTTTGTTGTAATAGGCTATCTAACGCTGATAATTTGGACTCTAAATCGTATAATCTGGATGACCGAGCTTTCCTTATGTTGGAGGCATAACATACAGTAAAATTCCTAATAAAACCTTTAACAGCATCCCAGACTGTCCTTGGGTCATCCACAGAGCCTTTATTTATATTTATAAAATCTGATAGTTGACTTGAAAACTTGGTTTTAAATGCTTCATCTCGGAGTAGCGAGGTGTTAAAACGCCAGAAGCAATCACTGCATTATGGTCAGAAAAAGCAACTGGTAATAAGTTAACAGTAACAATATTAAAAAACAAATCTCTAGAAGAAAAAATAAAGTCAATTCGAGAGGAAAATTTATGTCTTGAAGAAAAATGGGTGAAGCCTTTAACACCAGGATTTAATACACGCCAGAGATCCACGACCCCAGTATCATTAATCCAGGAACATAAAGCCTCAGAAGAATATTTTTGATCTAAATTTTCTGAGTGTCCCGATCTGTCAACTGAATAGTCAACAACAGCATTAAAATCAGCTCCTATTACGAGCTTGAAGTCAGAGAGCTCCAGCAGTACCTTAGTGAGCTGTTCATAAAATTCTTTTTCAAAAGTATTAGGGGCATAAATTGAGACGAAGGCAACACTTCTATTTTCTATATGAACTTTCGTAACTGTTATTTAGTTTATTTATTTTTTTTATTTGTATAGCGCTTTTTACAATACAAATCGTTACAAAGCAACTTTACAGAAAATTATGTTTCTACAATATTTAGTAGTAGCTAGTAGTTTGTGCACGTTTGACAGGATTTTAGAAAAATAAAAATAATAATAATACAAGACGTAGTCCGCTAGACGATGAACTATCAATATTATTAATTAATAGTAATTATAGGATGCAGTCACACATGTAGCAATAATTGTTAGTTCGGTTTGTTGATTCAAGATTAGGATCATCTGGGGTCCTCTGAGGGTCAGCATCATCTCTTCTCAGGTGTTCTGGATCCAGACTGGAGCTTGTGTAAATCCTAGTTACCACGGGATGTAAATCCCGTGGCAAAACATAGAAACAAAATAGAGACATCATTAGCATAGCTGCTGATCCAACAAAGTAAAATTAGTTTAACCCAAGCTAAAGAATAAAAATGCAGATGCAACTACACTCACAATTTAAGAGATACATTATTCGAATGCTTGGCGAAAGAGATGCGTTTTTAATCTAGATTTAAACAGAGAGAGTGTGTCTGAACCCCGAACATTATCAGGAAGGCTATTCCAGAGTTTGGGAGCCAAATGTGAAAAAGCTCTACCTCCTTTAGTGGACTTTGCTATCCTAGGAACTACCAAAAGTCCAGCGTTTTGTGACCTTAGGGTGCGTGATGGGTTGTAGCGTGGTAGAAGGCTAGTTAGGTACGCAGGAGCTAAACCATTTAGGGCCTTATAGGTAAGTAATGATAATTTGTAACTGATACGGAACTTAATAGGTAGCCAGTGCAGAGACTGTAAAATTGGGGTAATATGATCATATTTTCTTGACCTGGTAAGGACTCTAGCTGCTGCATTTTGGACTACCTGTAGCTTGTTTATTGACGAAGCAGGACAACCACCTAGAAGTCCATTACAATAGTCCAGTCTAGAGGTCATGAAACATGAACTAGCTTTTCTGCATCAGAAACAGATAACATGTTTCGTAGCTTGGCAATGTTTCTAAGATGGAAGAATGCGGTTTTTGTAACATTGGAAATATGATTTTCAAAAGACAAATTGCTGTCCAATATAACACCCAGATTTCTGACTGTAGAGGAAGTAACAGTACATCCGTCTAGTTGCAGATTGTAATCTACAAGATTCTGTGTGGTGTTTTTTGGTCCAATAATTAATATCTCTGTCTTATCCGAATTTAATTGGAGAAAATTATTTGTCATCCAATCTTTTACATTTTTAACACACTCTGTTAGCTTAGATAATTGGGAAGTTTCATCTGGTCTCGTTGAGATATATAGCTGAGTATCATCAGCATAACAGTGGAAGCTAATTCCGTTTTTTCTAATAATATTACCAAGGGGCAACATGTATATTGAAAATAGAAGGGGACCTAGGACGGATCCTTTTGGCACTCCATATTTTACTGATGATAAATGAGATGACACCCCATTTAAGTAAACAAAATGGTAGCGATCGGACAGGTAGGATCTAAACCATCTTAGAGCCTGTCCTTGAATACCTGTATAGTTTTGTAATTGATCTAGGAGTATGTCATGATCTATGGTGTCGAACGCAGCACTAAGATCAAGTAAGACTAGAAATGAGATGCAGCCTTGATCTGACGCAAGAAGCAGGTCATTTGTAATTTTAACAAGTGCAGTTTCTGTGCTATGGTGGGGCCTAAAACCTGACTGAAATTCTTCATACAGATCATTTTTATGCAGGAAGGTGCTCAATTGAGCAGACACAACTTTTTCTAAAATTTTAGACATAAATGGAAGATTTGAAATAGGCCTATAATTTGCCAGTACACTAGGATCTAGTTTTGGTTTCTTAATAAGAGGCTTGATAACCGCCAGCTTGAATGGTTTTGGGACGTGACCTAAAGATAACGACGAGTTAATGATATTGAGAAGCGGTTCTTCGGCTACAGGTAACAGCTCTTTTAGTAATTTAGTGGGTACAGGATCTAATAAACATGTTGTTGGTTTAGATACAGTGATAAGTTTATTTAGCTCTTCCTGTCCTATATTTGTAAAGCACTGCAGTTTATCTTTGGGTGCGATGGATGAAACTGAAGTGTTAGACGCTGTAGAATCTACATTCGCTATTGTATTTCTAATGTTATCTATTTTATCAGTGAAGAAATTCATAAAGTCATTACTATTTAACGTTGGTGGAATATTTGAATCAGGTGGCGTCTGGTAATTTGTTAATTTAGCCACTGTGCTAAATAAAAACCTTGGATTGTTTTGGTTATTTTCAATGAGTTTGTGGATATGCTCTGCCCTAGCAGTTTTTAGAGCCTGTCTATACCTGGACATACTGTTTTTCCATGCAATTTTAAAAACTTCCAAGTTAGTTTTTCTCCATTTGCGTTCAAGACTACGAGTTACTTTCTTGAGAGAGTGAGTATTACTGTTATACCATGGCACAGTACGTTTTTCTCTAACCTTTTTCAATTTGATGGGGGCAACAGCTTCTAATGTATTAGAGAAAATAGTGCCCATGTTGTCAGTAATTTCGTCTAATTCATGTGTATTTTTGGGTACAAATAGCAGTTGAGATAGATCAGGCAGGTTATTTGCGAATCTGTCTTTGGTGGCTGGAACAATAGTTCTGCCCAGACGGTAACGCTGAGACATATAGTTAATATCAGTTATACGCAGCATGCACGATACAAGAAAATGGTCTGTAATATCATCACATTGGGGTACAACATCTATAGCAGTAAGATCGATTCCATGCGATATAATTAGATCTAGTGTATGATTAAAACGATGAGTGGGCCCGGTGACATTTTGCTTGACTCCAAAGGAGTTTATTAGGTCAGTAAACGCAAGTCCTAATGTATCATTTGCATTATCAACGTGAATATTAAAATCTCCCATGATTAGCGCCTTATCAACTGTAACTAGAAGGTCTGAGAGGAAATCTGCAAATTCTTTTAGGAATTCTGTATACGGCCCTGGTGGTCTATACACAGTAGCCAGAGCAAGAGATACATTAGATTTCTTTTGCATGTCTGACAGTGTAACATTTAGCAGAAGTATTTCAAAACAGTTAAACCTGTATCCTGTTTTCTGGGTAACATTGAGAATATCACTATATATTGTTGCAACACCTCCTCCACGACCAGTCTGACGGGGCTCATGCTTATAACAGTAGTTTGGTGGAGTAGACTCATTTATTCTGCCTTTGCGATCTGACCAAGTATCCAACAACTTAAAGCGCAAATTACGCTGACATATTATTGCCAACCCTTTCGATTTGTTTAAAGCTGATGAGCAAGCAACTACCCGGAAAAAGCGATTAGCCATGCAATTTGTATCCCTTTTTAACAGATGAGTCTCTTGTAGGAAGGCTATATTAATTCTTTGTTTCCGCAGAAAGTCCATAGCAACTCGTTTCACTGGGTTATTCAGGCCCCTTGCATTGAGGCTGAGAATATTCAGCTTGGCACCATCAATCATTTAAAAAGTAATAGCAAGGTAAACTATGCAGTAAACAGGAAAAACAAAGTTTCCATAGGGGAAAAAGATGGGGAGGAAATAGGAACTTCTCTGGTTCAGGCTTTGAAAACCTAACATTAGAACAAAACATAAACAGAACAAGGAGAAGATTGGCCGCACCCATGTCTATAACTCCTGTGAAACAAATGGAAAACTAGGATTTATTAACCATTAAAAGTACAGAAAAAAGATATGCACCTGTTCAAAATCCCAGCTTAAACAATACTAATATTAAAAAAAAACTTCATGATAATAACCGTTTACACATGTGAAAACTCTCCCATTCCTTTTGGCAACACCCATCATTGAATAAACATACCCGTTGCATGGATCATATTACCGGCAAAACAAAAAGCCAAGAGAATTCACAAGTTACCGTCCATATAGGCTTTGGCGTCTTTCGGGTCTCTGAAAGTTTTCTGCGTGCCGTTTACTTTGAAGACCAACACGGCTGGGAAGTTCATTTGGAAGCGGATGTCTTTCTTAATGAGCTCAGCGCAGATAGGATTGAAGGCTCTCCTCGCGGCACGAACTGTAGGCGAAATGTCAGGAGCAATACGGAGAGATTGATCCTCGTATTGAAGCTGGCCTTTGCGTCTAGCAGCGGTCAGAATTGTAGAAACGTCTCTAGAGCGATGAATCTTGATAATAACAGGGCGAGGCCGACCATCCGAAGGAGTACCGAGCCCTCGGTGTGTGCGGTCAATTGCGATATTCTGGACTGACAACTCAAGCAGTTTTGGAATGAAAGTTTCAAAGAAAATATTGGGGATCACTTCCCTCCACGGACTCCTTGAGATTAAGGATTCTGATATTGTCCCATCTGGAACGCCCCTCTAGATCCGTAACCTTCTCCATAAGTGCCGAGTTAAGCTTCTCGAGTGTGGCCAGTTTCCCTTTAAGTGGAGCAATGTCATCCTCCAGGACAGAGATACGAGTTTCTGTTTCGGCCTGACGCGTCGCAAGGGAGTCGGTGGCTGCAGCAACCTCATCGATGCGTTTGATGATGCAATCAACTTTCACGTCAAGCCCCGACTCCAGCTTAGCAAAGGAGTCATTCATCAATTTTTGCGTGTGCCGACCTTCTTCTCCAACAACTTCGGCAATGTGTTTCAACAAAGCACCATGTGATAAATCAGGTAACGAGCTCTCATTGCGAACCACATGGCTACTGCTAGCACTAGCCTCGCTCGAATCAGTACATTCTTCCGTAAAACCTCGGGAATGGTCTGGCTTGTTCTGTTTTGACTGCTTGGGCATGATAAAGAAGCAATAAAGCAACTAAATAATGGCTTTTGAGAAAGATGGGCGAAGGTAGATAAAGAACAGCAGGAACGTGGAACGGGAGAGTTGAAAATGCGACTGATCAGTCCACTGCCATTACCGGAAGTCAGTTTGAGCTCAAGTCTTTAGTAATAAAGCAGTTTACACACGGATTAATTCATTCACAATTTAAAAAGGTACATAAAATAGAAACAAATGTAAAAAATACGTATTAATATTTAAAATTAAAGTATAATAATTAAAATAATGGTAAAGTGTTTCATAACATGAATCTTTTAGTAATTCATACAAATTAGATTTTTCTTCCTGTTAATCAGGTTTCAAATTAAGATTTAATGAAATCATTTTGATCAATTATTAAAATATTTAATTAATTGTAATAAGGTTTATTTGATTTGTAAGTTTAATTTCTTTCAGTAGATTAAAAAAAAAAAAAAAAAAAAGACATTACGGTTTTTTAAAACAAATATTTTTCTATTGTATTTCCAGTGAAACGAATTAAGCAACCCAATACACCAGATTTAATTGATGTAAATGAGGCATTCGAGTAGTCTGTTTAATGTCTCGGTTTTAAGAAAATCGTGAAATGGCATTTTCAGTGTTTAATGACTAAATTATGCCGAGTTGCATAACGGCACCACTGTCTGTCCTTCCATGCCTCTCGACTGTGGTCGACATATTAAATGTGTAAACTAGGTCTAAGAGCAGTATAAATCTGTCCATCAGTCACATCCTGACATCTGCCGAGACTAGCAACCGTGTGTTTGTAAGCTTAGCAGAAGTGTAGCAATTTAATTTCTGCCAGTGGTAAGCAGTGCATGTCCTTTACCCTGGTAACTGTCACCATTCTGTCCTGAAAAGCTGGTCAAATGCACTAAATCTCTCATGCCACTAAGCACAGGACACATGTACCTTGTTATGTTCCACACAAGCTATCATGATTTCAGACAGGATGAAACTAGTAAAACTACCAATGAGATTAATCTAATCTTTAGAGCACAAACCCAGAGTGCTTAAACTAGACAAGAAGAGCAGAAGCAGGAACAAGGTTGTGTATTTATTGAAAGTCAGGAATAGGGTTTCCACCCCCCATTTATTGAAGTCCAGCTAGAGTCTTCTGTCGCCCTTGAACCATTACAGGACCGAGTGAGGCCTTGCCTTCCCACTGAACACCTATTGAAAAGGCAAATACCCAAGTCAAGTAGAGCACGTGAAGTGTCAGAAGCAATCTTGACGCAGCTACCTACCCCCAATAGGAGCATCACTTCCCCCATTAGGACCACATGTTGAGTCACAGCAAGCACAAACCTGGTGGTTCCCATCAGCAGCAAGCCACCTGCAACAAGGAAGGAAAATCAGACACGGCAGCTTCATAGTGTTCTTAAGCAGCATGAACCTACCCATTGGAAAAGGAACAGGATTTGTGGAGAGCGTCACTGGGTGCAGAAGCAAGAGTTGCCTTCACAGTACACGTTATGTAGATCTGCAAGAGACACCGGTAAGGGTTCACAAAACCAGAGCAGATGGGAAGAGGACTCCGATTCAGTCAATATAGTACGTACAGAAGGACTGGATCCTCCCTGGAACATGAAAGCCTCCAGCTGGAACCGGATCTTGTCTTCCTGGGTTCGAGGCAAGAAGTGGGAGCTGGAAGCCGTAGCATCCACAAGGCACCTGATAAAGAGTGGGTGAAAAGAGGTTTACAGCCAGTTGCCCGCGTCAATGTTTGTGGTTAACACTGTAGTAGGGATTTGTGGAGTGAACAAATTCCTAGCCAGAGCACAAAAGATAGTGGGCAACATAAACCATTAGAGTGCGCACAGGTCCAAACAACCTAAAAACGGAAATGCCAGGAGTCCCTGGCCGACGCTTTTCAACAAGCTACGCTTCAGAAATGCTCACATACCATTTAGGATGAACATTGGGACAGTCATTCTCAGCGATGCCAAAAGTGCTTTCCGAGAAGAGCTGAACCTATGGTCACTTGACTCAACCCAATTCTCAGGGATCGAGTGCTCACTGAACAAACTTACACCGTTCTAGAGAATCAAGTGAGAGGACTTTACCCATGATTCTCAATGAAGGAATATCTCGGAACAGAAGTCACATCAGGAACTTGGGTGGCCACACAGCGGTCCACAAACACACGCAGGGGGACGTGGTTGTACACCTTCACAGATGCCTCAATATTAATAATGTCACCCAAGTAGTACACATTTGAAGGCCTCTGATAGACCCAGTCATCTGCAAGAGGAAAGAACGGTTTAGGCACAGCCTCATTTCACAAGGCTTAAGATCTAAAGGAACTACACAAACCCATCATGAGGTTCATGGAGAACACCAAGACGTCCTCTGCAACCTCCATTGAAGCATAAGGAACCCAAGTTGGCCTCAAAGCATTACTGCTCACATTATGGAGCCTGTAGTTCAAGGAGATACCAAATAAACAGTCTTCCAGTTACAACACCACAAGGAACCCTGCTTAACACATCCAGTCAGTCGCTTACCTTTGATAGTGGCACTGAATGCCAACAACTGCACCCTCAGTACGGGTAATTGGTGTGCCAGCAAATGCCAAAGGGGTGTAGGTAAGAGCAAAGGTGTAGACAAGCTCATCCCCAGTCATCTGCAAGAGACAAGATTTACCAAGTGGGTTCTGTTCAACTACACTTAAAAATAAGATTCAAGAAGGGCATTTCTAGCAGCCATAGAACATCAGTTCCCCAAAGCAGCTTTCAGAAACTGAAAGGTTCTGTGGATGTTTAACATTCAACTAACACTCATGAAGAGCCATTGTTTTTATTGGTTTATCCAGTAAGACATAACGGTTCTTACCATCAGCACACTATTGCAGTCCTGTAGTTCATATTCAAAGAGGAGCACCCCAGAGGCAGAGTCCTCACCAACAACAGGACAGCCTCCCATAGACAAACCAGATGGCTGGATCAGCTGACCATTGCTGAACATATCTTTTTTCACCTCCACATGAACCCGGCTCTCACTGCATTGCACAGCCACACTACTGGGAGTCACAGGTTGCCTCAACTGGAAGTTCGCCGCCAACTCACGTTGCACCTCTGGAACGATGGGAAACTTCCAGTCCAAAGGCTTGACTGGACCCTGCAACAGCTGCTTCTCCTGAAGACCAAGAGGGTCCTGCGCAAATTTTCTGGAGTCAAGACTCGGAAACTGAGAAGCCTTTTGGAAAGGATTCAAGAATCCTTGAGAAGAAAGAGCAGGACCTCTGGAAGCTGGAGCTGATTGCGGCTTTGTGCTGCTTGGACTTTGGCGGTGTTTCAAACTTCCCCATGCACTCTTCAGGTCAAAAGCCACAATCACCACCAACACTAACACACCTTGCAAGAAGTCCATTCTAACCAACTTTGGCACAATGCTCTAATACACATCTTCTTCTTCTTCGTTTCGTTTAATGGCGGGTGGCAACCAGCATTATGGTGCATTACCGCCACCTACTATGTTGGAGTGTGGGTCAGAGTTTTCCTTCCCTTGAGTAAAATATAATACACATCAGTATTGGCTTTGCTATTTAATAGAGCTTTGAATTAAGGTGGCTCCTCCCCTTTCAGCTTAATTGATTAACTTTGATTCTCCTCTGGGCTTGTAGAGTTTATTCATCCCCAATTGAGAAAAGTCAAGAACATCACTAACCAATAGAAAGCTACATGTGAATCTGAGATTTTAATCTTCATTTGCTCACTATTTTATAAGAAACACAACATTTTGTCCATAATAGATAGTTAATGGAATCTAAAGAATTCATAAATTATTGATTAATAATCATAAATATTAATTAATAATTTTTGGTTTAGTTTTTAGTGTAGTCACTATGTATAATCGTAAAAATCATGTATACCTAAATACTCATATAAATGAGTAGAAAGGAAAATATTAGTAAATTGGCAAAATGGGAGGGACTAAGCAGCCCGGAACATTATTATTCTTTTTTTTTTTTTTTTTTTTACTATTTTTACTTCAGTGCATGTCAATCCTTGTAATGTCTGGAGATTTCCTAGTGAGAGATATTCATCAGTATATTGCCAACATTTTTTTTTTTTTTTGAAAGATTAGGGAACTATACATATTTTAGATGTATTAAGTCTCCACATCTAACAGTGGCTGAAACTTTTTAGATGCTCTGAGACAACACTGTGATTCTCTTAAAATCCATCCATCTTTAAGATTATTCCAGAAATACATTTTGATGTATCCACAAAACAATCACATGAAACATGACGCTCTCTTGTGGCTGCTGGGATACATTGGAGATGTAAGTGAAATAAATGAGTTATTTACCTAACAAATTATATATTTAGAACAATAAAATGGGTTGATTTGCAGAATTAGTTGAATTGTTAACAATTTCAAGAAACAAACAGTTACATGTAGTCACTTTTTTTTAAAAACAATTGTCAAAACTTGTTTAATACTAAAACAACTAAAACTAAACTAAAAATAAATGCTTGAAAATAAATTAAAGCAATAGAAAATAATAAAATTGAAAAGAAAACAAACTGAAAATATAAATTTTAAAGCTAATTAAAAATCAATATTATAAATGTAAATATTTATAAATAAATATTTCAAATTAATACTATAATAGTATTACGTATACGTGCTGAAAGTGGCGCTTGGTTTTGCGTTTGCCTATCGCGGGACTGCCCAGTTTCAATCTGCTAAATAGTGAGGCATGGCCAGCTGACTTCAATCACAGGTAATAAGGCAAATACAAAAGCGTTAGGTTTCACCGCGGCAGCCCTCGTGTGAGCCCTCCTCGTGTGAAGACCGACGAGTGTAAAGACAATCGACTCTACCTGCGCGACTCTACCGAGCAAGGACACCGACAGGGCACTTGAGTATTGCTTTTCTCCTCTTTCTTTACTTTTTGTATACCTTGTTGTCAAATATCTCTTACACTTGTAGTCACTACGTGCTTTCAGATCTCTACTATCACTACTAACACTCGGAGAGCACGCTATGTACGTCGCAGGAAGGCCTGTCTGACAAACCTGTCCCTCTGACCTCTACTACTACGCTCTCTATTCCAGTTGGTCTCTGGAACTGCCAGTCTGCAGTTAACAAAGCAGACTTCATTTCTTCTATTGCTACTCATTCCGGTCTCAACCTCATGGCACTGACAGAGACTTGGATCAAACCTGAAGATACTGCCACCCCTGCAGCCCTCTCCACTAATTTCACTTGTTCCCACACTCCTCGTACCACTGGGAGGGGTGGAGGTACAGGTCTCCTTATATCAAAAGAATGGAAATTTGATCTTCAGCCATCACCTACAGGTACTGGTTCATTTTAATCACATGCCATTACTGTAACCCACCCTGTTAAAATCCACTTTGTGGTCATTTATCGTCCCCCAGGTCAATTGGACCACTTCCTCATTACTGCTAACCTAGCACTTACTCCTGAAGTTCCTCACACTCCAACGCAGGTCACCTTTCGACGGAACCTATGCTCACTCTCTCCATCTCGCCTATCTTCTGTGGTTTCATCCTCACTTCCTGCACTCGCTCAGTTTTCTGCTCTGGACACGAACAGCGCTACGGACACTCTTTGCTCCACTTTAACGTCTTGCTTGGACAACTTTTGCCCACTGTTGTCTAGACCAGCACGCACCGCCCCATCTGCCCCCTGGCTGCCCGTGGTTCATCGCTCTAAACTCAGGGCTGCAGAGAGGAAATGGCAGAAATAAAGAAACTCTACCGACCTCAGTGTGTATCAGTCTCTCCTCTCTTCCTTCTCTGCAAATGTCTTCACGGCTAAAACATTTTACTACCACAACAAAATTAACAACTGTTGTGACACTCGGACACTCTTCAAGACTTTCTCTTCTTTTCTTAATCCGCCGCCACCACCTTCTCCATCGACTCTTACAGCGGACGACTTTGCAGCTTTCTTCACAAATAAGACAAGATCCATCAGTGACCAATTCTCCACACCGCAGACTTAGTACAACTTCACAATGACCGACGCACACTCTTTCTCCTCCTTCTCCCCACTCTCAGAGATGGACGTCTCCAAACTTCTCCTGTCCAATCATCCTACTACTTGTCCACTTGATTCGATCCCCACTCACCTCCTTCAAGCGATCTCTTCTTCAGTCATACCTTCGCTTACTCACATTATCAACTCCTCTCTTCACTCTGGAACATTTCCCTCAGCATTCAAGCAGGCGCGGGTAAGCCCACTGCTCAAGAAACCATCTCTAAATCCAGCGCTTCTTGAAAACTACAGACCGGTATCCCTTCTTCCATTCATCGCAAAGACACTTGAGCGAGCTGTGTTCAACCAGCTTTCTATGTTTCTTGTACAGAACAACCTCCTGGACAGCAACCAATCTGGCTTCAAAAGTGGCCACTCAACTGAGACTGCTTTGCTCTCGGTTACTGAAGCCCTGTGACTAGCAAGAGCAGCTTCAAAATCCTCGGTACTCATCTTACTTGACCTGTCTGCTGCTTTTGACACTGTTAATCACCAGATTCTCCTGTCCGCCCTCAGAAAGATGGGCATCTCTGGAACTTCACTCCTGTGGGATAAGTCCTACCTCTCTGACAGATCCTTCAGTGTGTCTTGGAGGGGTGATGTTTCAAAGTCACACCACCTTGCTACTGGGGTTCCTCAAGGCTCAGTACTTGGACCACTTCTCTTCTCCATCTACATGACATCATTAGGATCTGTCATTCAGAATCATGGCTTTTCTTATCACTGCTACGCTGATGACACCCAACTCTACTTCTCATTCCAGCCAGATGACCCGACGGTAGCTGCTAGCATTTCAGCCTGTCTGAGTGACATTTCTAGCTGGATGAATGACCATCACCTTCAGCTTAACCTTACGAAGACAGAACTCCTGGTGATTCCAGCTAACCCATTGCTTCATCACAACTTCTCTATACAGCTGGGCTCATCAACCATTACTCCTTCTAGGACAGCCAGAAACCTAGGAGTTGTGATGGATCATCAGTTAAGCTTCACAGACCACATTGCTACAACGACCCGGTCCTGCAGGTTTGCCTTATACAACATTAGAAAGATAAGACACTTCCTGTTAGAGCAAGCAACCCAACTTCTTGTCCAAGCTCTTGTTCTCTCCAGACTGGACTATTGTAATGCTCTCCTGGCGGGCCTTCCTGCATGTACTGTCAAGCCTCTGCAGTTGATCCAGAATGCAGCAGCGAGGGTTGTCTTTAATGAGCCGAAAAAAGCTCACGTTACTCCTCTCCTCATCAGGTTACACTGGCTACCAGTAGCCGCTCGCATCAAATTCAAGGTACCGATGCTTGCCTACAAGATGACCACTGGCACGGCACCAACTTACCTAAACTCACTGGTTAAATCTTATGTGCTCTCCAGAAGTTTGCGTTCTGCAAGTGAACGACGCCTTGTGGTGTCATCCCAAAGAAGTTCAAAATCACTCTCACGGACCTTTTCCTGGACTGTGCCCAGCTGGTGGAATGACCTCCCAATCTCAATTCATACAGCTGAGTCTTTACTCATTTTCAAGAAACCTCTAAAGACTCATCTTTTTTTTGCCTGCACTTAACCAACTAACACTAGCACTTTTCATTTATAAAAAAACCTGACTATGTGTTCTATACTAGACTAATTGGGACTTGTCATGGCACTTGTATACTGTAGTTGTTCTCTTGTTGACCTGACTGCTGCTATTGTTCTCATTTGTAAGTCGCTTTGGATAAAAGCGTCTGCTAAATGATTAAATGTAAATGTAAATATAATCGCATAATACTACAAAAACATTTTTACTGTAAGTTTGTCAGTGCATATCTGTACTGTGTAAAAACTTCAAATCTTGCAAAAGGATAGTCACAAATCATTACTTTAACAATTTAGAACATTTATTTTCTGAATGAAAAATATAGTTGTTTACAATGGGATATAATTTAGCTCTTCTGCCAGCTGTAAATAACTCATGATGATGATGGCAACGGCGGAGGCTGAGATCTCACTCTACACAACCAAAACAGATGAGAATCCGGGGTGAACATAAGTTTTATTAGCTTCAAATGTAATCTGGTTAAAAAAGTTACTAACATTTAAAATCACCAATATAAACAGTATCTGCTAATTAATATACATGTTTTCCAAAAAGCAGCTCTGAGAAGGGCTTTTACAGTCCAGTTTTCAGCTTTGTTCATTAATTGTCTTTAAGTTTGTTTTTCCAGTTCAGATGAACACTGATCATTGTCCACTCACATCAGCAAACCTCAAACACCGCAGCAGTTCGTCTAAAGCTAACCCAACAAAACTCAACATGAATTATGAAAAGGTTTAAGACCGACATTGTGCTTTTACAACCGTTTACTCCAAAACACTTAAATGACTTTTACCTCATAGTAATGACGGATAAATGCTGATTAAACCATTGTGTTGAAGGAGCTCAACCTGTGGATATGTTCAGTTTTTAAATGAATGTTTCATGATATTCAGATGCACAGTATCATGTGAAAAAGTGATTGCCCTTCGCAACAAAAAAAATATTTTAATTTACAGTTTAGCCAAAACCCAACAAGAACACACTGCTATTGTTTTAGGCACAAGACAGAACTGAGTAGAGGGAGTGACTCTTAACAAGAACATTTTTTTATCATATTTCAGCCCGAAATGAACAGAAAAAAAAGAAAAAGTAATAATAATAATAATATAATTTTATATTTTAGCCGATTCTGGGACAATTAAACCTTTCTGCCTTTTTTAATAACAATTAAGCATTTTGCCTCAAATTCTCACAATGGTCAGGTGAAAGAAATCTCATCCTCATTACTAACATTCAGTAATACATCGTCCTTTCTGCACACAATAAATAAAATTCAGTACAACAAATACTTTCAGTTCCACTTTACTAATGTATTTTTATTTTTTTTTCAACTTAAATTGCACTGCTTTTTTCTTTTGATTTTTGACTCACCCATGGAAAATTTTGGCAGGACGCTGCATATATGTTTGGGTTTAAAGCAATAGTTTACTAAAAATGAAAATAAGCCAGAAGATAGTCATCCAAGATATTGAGGAGTTTGTTTCTTCATCAGATTTAGAGAAATGTAGCATTGCATCACTTGCACACCCAGTGAATGGGTGCCGTCAGAATGAGAGTCTAAACAGCTTTTGGTTCCACTGCTGAGCAAGTGATGGTTTTCTCCAAATTCGGTACATTTTCAGTGAATGTAAATTTTTGGCCAAAAAAATGTAGCATCTGTCTGTACTGCTTTATCGTAAATAACCAGCATGCAATTCAAATTAAAACACAAAGGGCCTAATGATTTGCTTCGACACATTCTGCTCCTTCTGTTCCTCTGCAAACAGAATGGGTTATGCAGTTTCACAGTGTTTTAAGACTTAAAGAACTCGATATGCTGAAATCTCTTTGGTAAACCATCATAGCTGGTGTGTCTAAGATAATGAGGTCACTAACCGTTCACAATAAACCCACATTATTGTTCACTCCAATGCAAAAGTCGAGTCTGTGATGCTCTTTGGTGTGTCTGGTTGTCGAATACAGGTGGAAATGTGACAAGAGCTGCAAAAATACAAAATCATCCCTAATGCAATGAGAAAGCCTTTCTGATTATTATATTTAGAATACAGTTTTCATATACAATTTTAATACATATTGTAAATTAAACATAGGTTGTGTCTGCGATCAGAAAAGAAACCCTCCCGTCTTTGGCAGCATTTAAACTTGAGATGCGTTAGCCGGGTGAAACCCCGTTCGTAGGGTTAAACTGTAAAATATTGCGTGAACATGCCGCGTAACACTGGACATGATACTTCAAACTCCCTGTTATATCCATCCCATGATGCAAATGAGTGAATCTCATTTTTTGCATTTCAGCAAAATATTGAGCAAATTTTGACACAAAATCTGGGCTTTTCATGAGATTCATCCATCGATAGAAGTTCATCTCGTCACATCTCAGTAAACACTGTGTCCGCTATTTTAATTTTTGCTCGCTAAAACTTCATGCGTAAACTAATAAAATCCACGAGGAACCCGGTAAAAAAGAACCAATGCAGTTCAGTGTATCCTATTAAAAAACAGAGCTGCGTCTATGTACAGCAAAATAAAAGTGCTGGGACTGACATCCGTGTACAAGTCCACAGTGAAATCTGTGAATAATACTGGTAAAGCAGAGCGCACCGCAGCGTCCTTCATTACTGCCCCGTCACTAACACTGTGAGGAAGCTCCGACGGGGACCGAGGGGTTGTGAGAGGCTCCTCTGTGCCAGTGCTGGTCTCAGATCAGTCTGGAGTTTCTCAGGAACTGAATGAGGACTTTGTAAATGAAGGAGTACTGTGAAAGTGTCTGTACCATCATCATGCGTTGCTGCCGCAGCAAGTTCAGAACAGTCGGGACGTCCAGCATCTGTCAGGAAACATCGACACGTCAGTATCAAAACAGGAGTATTTCACAGCAGTTTTGAACGGGGCCAATCCAAATTTAGATTCTGATTTATGAAATATTTTATAAGCAAAGTACGCCATGTTTATTTGTAAAGCAGATTTCACATACAGCGAGAGCTTGAGATTAAGTTTTACAAAATTGTATATGGCTATTAGAATATAACTAAATAATTGAATCTAGTGGTTGACCGATATATAGCCAAGGCCGATATATCGGCCGATAGTTAGCATTTTTCAAATATTGGCATTGGCAGATAAGTTTTTTTATTTGGCAGATGTGTTTGAGGCGGGACTTTTATTTTGGCAGCACTGAGAGCGGCAATGTCTGAGTGCACACAGTGCTTACAATCTCTCCTTGTTCATTGTCGTTAATAGTTCTGTCTAGTACAGACAGAAGTCTATCTAATAATCAAATAGAACGGTTGAACAATTAATGTATACATAAAGTATTATATTAAGCCTATTAGTAATAGAGGCAAACATTATAATACTTTCTCGTGGGTGTTACCCTGGCTGTATTTGAAAAATATGATTCCCAATGCACACAGACTTCCCAGAATACTGAGTGCCCTGTTGATGACAGTATTTGCTTTTTTTAAATTAAATTTTTTTATTAAATATTTATTTATTTGTGAAAAATACTGTCATATAAAGTATGTTTATGTTACACATTTATTTTTTAAGCCCTTGTCAAATTATTTCAAATTTCTTAAATAATTAAAACAATTATATCGGCCCCCCTGCTTTCCAAGATATCGGCATCGGCTGTCAAAAAACACATATCGGTCGACCACTAATTGAGTCTAAGTTTAACTCAAGTGTTCCATAACATGAAGCTGTTATTGCACTGATATCAGATTGATTCATTTATTTGCTACAAATCATTTACACAAAAATGATTTGAAAATCTGTATACAAAAAGGTAAATAAAATATATAAATATTGTATACTTTATATTAGATTACATTCATTATTTTACTTATTACACAGCATTTAATATAATAGTTAAATAATTAAAATGTAATAATTTTTAATCTTTAAGTTTGAGCTCAAGTCTTTAGTAATAAAGCTGTTTTCACACTGATTCATTCATTCACAATTTACACGATTTAAAAGTTGTATTAAAAAGGTACATAAAATAATAGAAAAATATATAAATGTAAAAAATAAATACGTATTAATAACATTTAAAATTAAAGAATATAAGTATAATTAAAAATATATATTAAATATAAAGTATAATTAAAATAAATAATAAATAATGGAAAAAAAAGTCTTTAGGCTTGAAGTGTTTCATAACATGAATCTTTTTTTAGTTATTCACACAAATTATTCGATTTTCTTTTTCTGTTAATCACGTTTCAAATTAAGATTTAATTAAATCATATTAATCAATTATTAAAATATTTAATAATTATTAAATTAATTTAATAAATGTTTTATTTTATTTGTAAGTTTAATTTCTTTCAGTAGATTAATAAAAAATAGACATTAAAACAGTTCTTTTTAAAACAAATATTTTTCTATTGTGCTTCCAGTGAAACGAATTAAGCAACCCCATACACCAGATTTAATTTTGATGTAAATGAGGCATTCGAGTAGTCTGTTTAATGTCTCAGTCTTAAGAAAATTGTGAAATGGCATTTTTAGTGTTTTTTAATGGCTAAATGATTATGCCGAGGTGCATAACGGCACCACTGTCTGTCCTTCCATGCCTCTCGGCTGTGATGTCGCCATATTAAATGTGTAAACTAGGTCTAAGTGCAGTATAAACCTGTCCATCAGTCACATCCTGACATCTGCAGAGACTAGCAACCGTGTGTTTGTAAGCTTAGCAGAAGTGTAGCAATTTAATTTCTGCCAGTGGTAAGCAGTGCATGTCCTTTACCCTGGTAACTGTCACAATTCTGTCCTGAAAAGCTGGTCAAATGCACTAAATCTCTCATGCATTCATGCCACTGTAAGCATGTACCTCATTATGTTCCAGACAAGCTATCATGATCTCAGACAGGATGACCACACCAGTGCGTCCCACCCCTGCGCTGCAGTGCACCAGGACGGGGAGGTTTGTGTTCTTTGGGTCGCTGGAGCTGTTGGTGTGTCGCCTCACCGACTGGATCTCCTCCAAGTACGCTGAGACACAGAAATAGAGTGCTTTAGAGAGCCACGCCAGGAGAGAAAACACAAAGCTGCACAACAGAAAGAGGTCAGCTGAGGGACACGCCACAAGAACACTCTTCTCGAAGATTAAAGTCATGCATGATACGAACATCATCAAAACATGGTATCTTGAATCATTATAATGGTGCTAAAAAACACTGCTGGGATGATCTTAAGCAAATTTAACCAGTCAAGTTTTACTCCAAAATCAGAAGAAATTTGCTTTTATTTTTTTGATATTATTATGCTCAGAATTATATGTAATGTTAGTTAATTATAAAACTAATGATAATGTACAAAAATTTTAATAAAACAAGATTTTGTGACAATACTTTCAGGCACAGTGTCAAGGAAAGATAGATTATATATATATATGTGTGTGTGTGTGTGCGTGCGTGCGTGCGTATGTATGCAAATTGTTTTGCATTTTATCATCATCATTATATTAAAGAGCAATTATTCTGTATGTATATATATATATATATATATATAGCATATACAGATTAATTGCTCTTTAGTATAATGCTACAAAAAATTGGCTTAAGAAAAATATGCATTATGTTTTTCTTTATAATATACTGATTAAATATAATTGCATGTATTAATGCACAATAAAATATGTTTTTAGGTATACATATTTTAGGTATATATGACCTGGAAAAATAAGCCGAAGATGTTTTGTGACCCAGTTTACCAACTGCAGCATTTCTTACTGCACAAAGTTAAAGAGTTTAAGAGAATACTTTCACTTTTCTTTCTGGTTTACCAAACCAGTAGTTTGTCCAGACACTAATGTCTTTATCTTTTCACATGCAGATCCTAACACCATTTGTGATGTCCTGTCTGCCAAAAGCAGTACATTTGATATAAAGAAAGCCTCTTAACAGGGCTGTAGTTACAGAGAAAGCCTTTGAAGTCCTCGGGGCAGCCGTGGTCGGGCCAGTCGGTGTACTGCAGGTGCCAGACGGTTCGCTCCTGTCCCGTCAGGAGGTGTTTGATCTTCAGCCCCGTTGTGGCGTAGCACCCAGAGTCTGTGCGGAAGCGTGTGGTGATCTTAAATCGCCCGTATGTAACCGTGTTGTGACGAGAGCCCAGACGAGGCCAGTAGCGGAAACTCTTCTCTCGACCCCCTTCCTGCAGGACGGGACACAAAACAATGACTTACACATCAGATTCAAGAGTGACACCAGTTAATGTGCACGCAGAGATCTTTCCACCGTCACCTCCTCTGCTGTAACCATTGCGATGATGGAGACTCCTTGTTCCCAAACCATCTGCCAGAAGTCTTGGCAGGTGCTGGAGAGCGGACCCTGAGACGCGATATAACTCCACTCTTTCCCTCGGACAGTAACCTGACCAACACAGCAGCAGAAAACACAACATGAGCGAGGATTCGTCTGATTTAAAGCAGCACAAATATAGCAGCAATTATTGGTGTTCAAGGACTTTAAGACTTTTATGTGCATGCATAAAAAAAAATATGTATAATTTAGCAAGCACCAATGAACCTAAATCAGAAATCAAGATTAAGGTATATTAGAATAGAAATAATTTATTTTTAGATGCATGTGCTTACCTAATTTCAAGAAGTTTAATGGTTTCGTTTAGAACTCTTCGAAAAATAATGCACATTTTTATGTCAGATCTCTGTAATTATTTTGATGCTGCATGATCAGGCATAATAATAATAATAATAATTATAATAATATTAAGAATATTAGCTTGTAATTATATTTTTTTTTATGTAATAATTATTTTACATATTTATATTAACAATTATTTTATTTTTCTAGTTCATTGTGTTTCAATGGTGGTAGTAATAATAATAATAATAATAATAAAAATAATAACAACAATGATAATAAATTAAACTTACAATTAACGAAAATAAATAGCATTTTTCTTCTCCCAAATAAATTAAATATTTATTTTGATTTTCTTATTTAATTAATTTTATTTATTTTTTTGACTACTTCAGCATGGTTCAAATTACAATTTTAGGACATAAAAAAATAATAATAATTATTATTATAAAACATATTAATAATAATTATTATTACTATAAAACTTATTACAAGATAAGTTATTTCCTAAGATTACAGTGTTTTGGGACACAATATTAATAATATTGTTATTAATAATAATAATATGAATAAATAAATAAACAGAACTGATATTGTTATTATTTTAAGAATCTTTTTCTCTATAAGTGTAATAAGTCTGTAGTCATCCATGCATGATGATGGTCACAGATCTCGAGCTCACCCTGATGTGCGAGGCGTTGATGTAGCCCGTGTTGTTCTCTTTGGTGGGCACCAGCTCCACACGCGTGTCATCGTAGGGCAGGACGTCCTGAAAGCGGTTCCTGTCACTGTTCTCAGGCATCAGAGCGAAAGTGCACTCGCAGTTGGGCCGCTTCTTGGGCACCTGCTCGTATTCGGTGAACACCATCCCCTGCTCCATGCGCTGCTCCAGTATCTTACACTGCAGGAAACACACAGGAAGTGAGGTATGTTAGCACGCTAACATTGAGCACAGATGTGTCTAAGAAGCCAATTAGTATTTCACTTGCTGCAGCACATTAATAAACAATCTGCCCTCAACTGAGATTCTGCTTGATGCGATGATGATTAATCAAAACTCGATGTTATATTCCATAGATTTGATTGATTTCATTAATTAACAATATTTATAATAAATAATACATTAACATATTTAAAAATATATCTCAGAATAGTTAACACATTTTTAAAATATTAGAAAATAAATGATAATTTATAATATAATTTTTACGATGACTACAATACAAATGTTTTGTATTATATATACGCTTACAACAACATTAAATGATAATATAATAATTGTAATATATAAAAACATTTAAAACACAAAAATATAAATATTATATATGCAATAATATTTACGATAATAAGTTATAATAATGTAATGATTAATACAGTAATAAATTTTAACTATACACACACACACACACATACATATATATATATATATATATATATATATATATATATATATATATATATATATTAGTGTTGTCAAGGTACCAAAATTTCAGTATTCGGTACCGATACCAGTGAAAATCCACGGTACTCGGTACCAATTTCGGTACCAAAGCAAAACACAAAAATATGCTAATTAAAAAAAACTTTTTATCACTAAATGTAAAACCAATGCCATTTTTTATACTTATTTACAATTGTATAAAGTTTTTCTACAAGTTATATAATTATGAAAAACAGTAAACAAGTTTCACCAAAGTTTATTTTGTTTAAACACATTTTATTTTTTGGTAAATAAAGGGGATTTGCTATTAAATTTAAAACATGGAAGACATATTGTGTGATTTATTTCTTTAAAAAATAAAGTTTTATTAATTTTTTCAACGATAGTAGCAGTATCACATACATTTGACTAAATAATAGTAATATTTCTAGCACAATGCCTTTATGAAAAAATTAACTTTTAATAAATGCATATTTATCATTTTAACTGAACTTAAGACGTTGTGTTCGGTCGAACTGATTTGCTGAAATCAAAACGGAGACGGTAGTAGATCGGCGCCAGCCAATGAAATTGCCATTTGTGCATTAGCTCCGCCCACTACCGGAGAAACCGGCATATCTTCAGCTTGTTCTAAAAAGCTGAATAATTCTAAATAAACTCCATTATTTTGACAGGAGAAGACAACAAAGAATATAGTTAACATGTAGCACGTCGATTCAGCGTGGTAAGACTCTCTCTCTCTCTGTGCATGTGTGAGAAACAGCGCTATCAGTAAAGCGACGGTGAGTTGTGGGCCCTCACACAGAGTTTACCGTTCGGCATAAACAGGTGCGCTGTGCGTCCAGTGAGATGAAATAACACAGGTCACCTGATGAAGAGAGAACTCTGAAGCGCTAAGTCAGTGTTCAGCGAGTGAAAATGTGCTAATCTTATATTAGCCTTGAACACACACACTGGCGAGTAAAAAATAAGAATTTATTAGCCAATAGCTAGCAATAGACATCATTTAGTCGCCCAGAGTAAAATTTAGTCACATATGCGAGTGATTTACTCGCAATTGTAGAGGGTTGTTTTGACGGGTTGCCGTGAATACCTTTAAATTGACACTGGTTTTACTCAAATGAAATGGTAAAATGCTTGTGAAGTGACCCAGAACAGAACTGATGATGTTGTTTATGTATTTATGTCCTCACTGAGACGACATATATTTCAACCAACTTTTGTGGCTTAACATTTACAGATACTCGTCCATATGGAGATTTGATTTGATTAATTTATGCTAACTTTGACTAATTCCCTGACTGTCCATATTAAAATCTAAGTTTCATTTTCATGACTGGATTTTGAGATTCCGTCCACGTTTTCTGCTTCGCGGAAATCATAGCGATGTATGCGTCCAGAACCGGGTTTGAACGGGACCTCGGTACCACCGGTACTTAAAGAAACCTGGTACCGTGACGTTTTCATTTTTTAGTACTGAGTTGGTACCGAAGTACCGGGTCTTTTGACAACACTATTATATATATATATATATATATTTACGTTTTAAAAAAATACTAAAAAACATGATTATTATATATTACAATAATAACAATCATAAAAATGTTCTAATACTGTAAGATATTTAGATAGTAAATTACAGCAGTATATATATATATATATATATATAAACACACATTTTTGATGACTTTACTATAAATGTTATAACTATTAAATACATTAATATAATTAAAACATATTTCAGTATTCTTATTTAAATATAAAAATTCAATATATGTATTTATTAAAAGGACTAATTCTTAAATTTTTTTTTTTTACTAAAAATGGGAAAAATATCAATACTCAAACTACAGATCCAAGCCTGGTTAACCCAACGTCATTGACCATTAAAAAACTAACTAACTAACTACTATTCGACTAACCAGAAACCAGAAGCAGTACTCACCCGCTCATCATTAGAGGCGTTCTCCGGGTCGTCCTTCCCTTCATCGGGCAGAGGCATTCTGGACAGGGTCAGGCCGTTGAGAGCCGCCATCTTCAGGGGACCCACCTTCTTGACCTCGGGGCGTCCTTTCTTCATTCCCTTCATCCCCGGAGCGAGAGAAAGACACACACACACACAGAGAGAGAGAAACAGAGAGTCTGAGGATCAGCGTCTGAGAGACACAGTGGAGCAGAGCCACAGAATGCAGTCGTTCTGGTCTGACGGCATGTCGGGCCACATTCTTCAGGTCACACGTATGAAGTCAAGTGCTCGGCCTCGCCCAGTGTGCAAACACCCGAAATGAAAATAAAAGCAACACCAAGCAATCACAAGTCAGTTCACATTTCCTTTCACAGCTGAGTTGAACTGATTATTTCTATATCTGTGACTCGCTAATTAAAGAGCAGCGTGAACATTCTGCAAAACATCTTTATTTATGCTCCACATGTTAAAGTACTAAAATCTTATTTTAAGGTTATTTTAAATTAAAAACTAAGTATGTGAAAAAACAGTACAGCACTACACATTAAAACTAATAACTAGAGAGAAAAAAAAGTATATTTATTGCATTAATACTAAAACTTGATGAATTACTACAGACGGGTGAAAGGAATCAGTATTATTTTAATACTATTATAATTATTTATATTTAATCATCATAATATTATAATGATTTTTGAATTTTATTAAAAAATGTGTCATGTTATACACACACACACACACACACACATATATATATATATATATATATATATATATATATATATATAATTTATTTGTATGTGTGTGTGTGTATATATACATATACATATATAAATATATATGTGTGTGTGTGTGTGTAACATAGAAAAAAAAAGAAAATTAATCATTATAATATTATGATTATTAAATATAAATAATTATAGTAGTATAAAAATAATTCTGATTCCTGTCACCAGGAAAAAAATGTTTTTTTAAATAACATTATATATATATAAACATTTTAGCTTTGGTATAACTGCATAACTGAAATGTGTTATTAATGGAAGGAGGAGGTAGCATTTAGTTCCTGGTTAAAGCTCGCTGCATCTAATTGTGACGCTTTTCTTTAGTGAACACCTGAAAACACTCCTGAAGATGCTCACATAATGACGTAATGATCTCATCTGGGTGGCTACACAAAATAAAGACGCCTTACATTGTGCTTATTATACTTTGGGCTAATTAAAACCCTGCGTTTCTACATGACAAATTCGACAGTAAAATAACCCTAAAACAGACTAAACAGAAAAAAATATATAAATTAATTACAAATTTGTATAAATTATATGTAATAAATATTTTTCTTTTTTACATTAAAATATACCCCATAATTGTAATAAATTATAATTATTATTATTTTAACTAATAAAAATGCTTAATATATATTATTTTTGCAAATTACAATTAATTTTAAATACTTAATAACATAATTATAATTGTAATACAAATGTTATGATAATTTTATGCTACACTACAAGTTACAGTAATTTTTTTTTGCATATTTAATCTTATTTTTTCAGTATTTTTTGTGATTGTGATTTAATTCTGATCTTTAAGTAAGGTTCATAAACTTTTTTTTGTCTGACAAAGTCTACATAAAATTGTTACTTGTAGTAGATTTTTCAAGTTAATATTTAAATCATTTAATGACACATTTGCATATTCAGTTCTGAAGCTGGGTAATGGACACATTACATACATGTAAATACATTAAATACAGGTTACAATAATAATTATGTCTATTTTTCGCTTTTCAGTTTTTCTTTTTCACAATTCTGATTCAATTCTGATCTTTAAGTGAAGTCATAATTTTAAATTCGAGTTTTATCTTGACTTTGAAGCTGGACTTCAAAGTGGATTTAAAGCTTTAAAATAATATAAAAAATAATAATTTTAAATATTTATAAAAATGCAGAATACATTACAATTAAAATAATTTGTATAATTATAATTTATCTAGCACTTATTACTCACTTATTAGGGGTGTGAGCGTTCGCAAAATTCATGGTTTGGATACAACAGGGATGTCACAATTTTCAATTACGATTTTTATTATTTTTTTAGTTTATTAAAAATAATCATATGATCTTAAAAAAATTGAATTTGGAAGGCCTTTTGCCGATTTTATCAATCGTTTCTTATTTCTTTGGTTCCAGCGTGTTTTATATTTATAAACTTTGTGTAAGATATTTGTTATTTTATATTGGGCCTATAGCATGGTGTATTTGTATTTGCATTGTTAATAAATTAAACATTTTATGTGTAATGTGAGTTTGTCGTACTGTTTTGTTGATGTCAGCTGTTGCTGCAATTCGAAAGTGAATGTAAAATGCGTGCAAGCATTTACAATCTATTTAAAAGCGAAAACCATCACAACCTGGAGTACATTATATTTCACACATTAAAGCTCTATTTTGCTCAAATGTAACAGGATTACTCTAATGAATCATTTGGTTTGTAATGTGTGCCGAACTGAAAGCCTAAAACAGAACGGTTCAGTACGAATGTGTGTATCGTTTATGTCTTTGCATTTTTTCAAACATTCAAACTCTTAAGGTTTAAACATTATGTGCATATGCAAATAAATCTCAACTTAGTGTAGGATGCATTTGCAAATGCATGTTGATGCATGCTGATGTTTAAGTGAACTTACGGCCGGTGGAAGACCATCGATGTTTCTTCTGGGAGGTGGCACGTCAGAGACGGGTCTCTTATAGACGTCCCTCTTCTGTCTGAAGCGTCCCTGTCCGCTCAGATCTCCCTCTGATACTGAGGGCACCATGTGTCCAGGCTCTCTCAGAGGCGGCAGCTGCCCAATATCTTCTGGTTTGCGGATGATAGGATGGGGCTGGTACGCCAGAGGGCCTGTCGGGACCGTCTCCATACTGTGGCTGAAGGGATAAGCGGGTGGATCTACGAGGGGCCGTCCCATCGGGGTCATGTGATGCTCGGGGCCGCCCGCAGCATCCTGAGACTGAGGTGTGTGTCTGCCGCTGTCGTCTTCGAACTCTTCCTCCTCACCGCTGCTGTGCACCAGCATCGTGGCATCGGACAGGGATTTTTTGTGCCTGTAGATGACGTCCTCCTTGATGACAGCATCCTCTGGCTTTGTGACCTCGAGGACGATGTTGATGTCGGAGCCGGATTCTGCAGGTTGCATCGTCTGGGCACCAGGGGGCGGGGTCTCAGCTGTAGATGCGGATACCTGGGGAGTTGATGCAAAAAATATCCATGAATAATAAAACCAATAATGCATTTTCTTAAATATAGTTAATTTAGAATCTGAGATCACTGCTAATAATTATATAAGAATTAATTATAATCATTCCTAATGAAATATTATTAGAGAATTTGCGAAATGCTGTTGAAAAGAGCTTTAAATCTCACTGAAGATGCACATCCATGGGTGGTTGATGCATATTCATGAATTCATTCAATATAAAAAATAGAGTCTTATATTATTAATAATTACGCAGGAATTATTTAATTCATTATTTATTATTAATTTGCAAAGTCCTGTTTAAATGTCTATAACATCACACCGAAGACACAGATATAAAATAAAATTGATTATTCAAATATAGACTGATATAGAATATGCGTACAGTCACTTAAAATATTTTTGGTGACATTTTTAATCTCAAATAGCTCAATCTAGAATCTGATATTAATTATAAATAATTACAATTATTGAATCTATTCTTAGAAGTCATATAAGTAATTATTTAAGAATCAGCAAAACACTGCTGAAAACAATTGAAAATGTGTTTAATATCACAAATTAAAAATTAAAAAAGTATATCAAAATTTTATATATATAATTTGATATATATTTTAATCATATAATGATGCTAATAATTATATAAAATATAATATATATAAATATAAATATATATATATATATTTATATGTAACTATATATTTATGTAATTATAAAATATTAAATTATTAGGATTCCAATAAAATTTGATATAA
The DNA here is from genome assembly GCF_963082965.1 of Carassius carassius. NCBI lineage: Eukaryota > Metazoa > Chordata > Actinopteri > Cypriniformes > Cyprinidae > Carassius > Carassius carassius. The sequence goes on from NC_081785.1 coordinate 447,480, forward strand.
ATCATAGAATTAACAAATGCTATTGAAAATAGCAAAAAATCACATTAATTAAAAAAAAATAATCTTTATTCAGAGTTTAATTTACATTATAATAATTAATTACAGAGCTAGGATTCTTATATAACTAAAGGTGCATCAGTTGAAGGTGCAAACACTATTGAAAATGGTTTTAGATGTGTATATCATCACACCTTCCTCTCCTTCAGCCTCATGTTCTCCAGGCCGTACGCCAGACTGGCGATCTCGATGGAGTTGCGTTTGTGCATGTGAGGCCGTCGGGTCGTGACGAGCGGCTCACTCACTTCCTGCAGCGAGTGAGCCACGGGCAGGCTGTCCTCCTGGAAGGTCTGCACCGAGTGATGGACGCGGCGTGTGATCAGATCCGGGTTACTGCTGCTGACGTACAGATGGCGGGACAGATCCGGGGTGCTGTTGGCGGGTCGAGGGTGAGGGTAGGGATATGGCGGCGGCGGCCAATAGACCTGATTCCTGATGATGTTGGGCGGAGGATATTCCTGCGCCTGCTGGACGTTGGTGAGCTCGGGGACGCTGACGGCTCCTACGACAGGCCGTCTCTCGGTGGGATAGGGGTACGGGGAGGGGCTGTGGAAGCTGTAGTTGAGGTGGAAGGGGTACTGGCCCGTGCCGTGCTCCCGGATCTCCGGCTGGCTGTACACGAGCGGGTCGGGGCGGCTGTAGGCGTACGAGTTCCCAATGTTGAGGTTCCTCATGGAGTGGCTCTGGCACTCGGCTGGCGGGATCATCCCGTGGTTCTTCTGCCTCATGACGCTCTCGTAATCAGGCGTGGCGCGGTAGGACGGCGGGATCAGGGCACTGTGCCGGTGGGAAGGCACGTAGTCGGGCCGCATGAGGTCACTTCCTGTGATGCTGGGGTTGGAGGACATGGGCGAGGGCTGCAGGTAGTGCTGCGGGTTGTTGAGGGAGCTGGTGCTCTGTGCGCTGTAAACGCTGCCGTTACGGATCCGGCCGTTGTACTCGTGCGGAGAGCGGTCCAGACTGGTCTGGGAATGGTAGTAGAAACCGTTCTGGTTGTTGATGTACAGATTATCTGTGGGATGTACAAGAGAGCTGCTTCAGTTCTTGTTTATTATAATTTTATTATATACAAATATCTAAACTTTCTTTAAATCGAGACACATTCACTTGAGAAGCAAAATCACAGTCGTTGCAAGTCATTAGGATGCAAAAGTATGGTTAAGTTACATTTAAAATAAAAAGTTTTTTGAAGTTTTTGATTTACTTTTTTGGCTATAATTTTTCTTGATAAAAAAAATGAATGAATTTTTGTCTTAGCATTTTTGTCTTTATCCAATACAAGCTTAAAATCGGAATAAATAAATTTGAGAAAAATGGCATTGGTTATTTTCACAATTTTTTTTCCTTTTCACCATCATTTACCATATTTTAATATTTATTGAAATTGAAATTTTTGATTTACTGTCTACAATTTACCTTTAAATAAAACACAATAATGGTTTTCCTAATATATTTTCCACTAAGATAAATTGAAGTGTTTTCGTCTTGTTTCCAAGTACAGATATATAAACTCTTAAATCAAGATTTATTACCTTGAGAGGACTTAATATCTGACGTTACTTTGCTTCTTGATTTAAGAATGTTTAAATATTATATTAGGTCTTCTTTTCTGAAAAGGCATTAAGATTATTATTAAACATGCTTAAAACGAGTCAGAACAAAAAAGTCATTTTGCTCTTGATTTAAGAATTTTTAGATGCAAAATACTAAAGAAAATAATTGTTTTTAGAACGGACAAAGCATTTTTGGCCTGTTGCTGATGGGACATGTTCTACCTTGTGAAGATGTGTAGGGTTCGGTGTAATGGCCGTTAAAGTGCATCTGAGGTGGCATCATGTAGGGCTGTGGTTTTGGCTGCATCAGAAGACAAAACAAAAGCAGCATTATTCAGCTGGACACATTAACTCTGTCCCAAACCTAGTGAGCTGCCCCTCTAGACTTTGCATCACAAGTCATATTGATGAGCAAAACTGTTGTACAGTCATCGAATAACTGGTTTAATGCTGACCAGAGACATTCTCGTCGAGGACCGTCGCCTCACTGTGTTTACTGGAGCAGGCTGCGTCTGTCTGTAATAAAACACAAAACAATAAAAGACAGGTGTGAAATAAACCAGAGTATTAAAGCTCAGCGTTTTATGTCACATGCACTGTGGTACTATGGTGCAAAGTCAGGGTTTGCATTTCGCAAAGCATTTAATTTTTGCACTGTGACATTTTCATGACAACTCTCAGCCACATTCTCAATTTTATATATATATATATATATATAAAAATAAAATACTTAATGATCATAAAATAGTCAAAGTTACTTTAAAACAGACTAATTACAGACAAATTTTGATCAAATAAATGCAGACTTGATGAGCAGAAGAGACTTCTTTTAAAATTATCTGCAGTGTCACATTGCCATTTTTATGAGAATAGGGGATTTTTTTACCCACATTCTCAATATTTAACATCACTTAGATGCTGTAATGGGAAATTATTATAAAGTTAAAATATGTATTTTTTTTTAAGTAGTATTTGATTTACTGTCTATAATTTGTCTAAATAAAATAAAATAAAATGAAAATTTTACTTGCATTTTACTTATAATTGTAATTTTATTTTTTTGCTGTGAAATGTGAGCTGGAAATGTTGTCATGTCATTCCTTTGGAGAGTTCTCAGGAGTTTTCTGTCTCTCTGAGCAGTAATGCATCGACGCCCTCATGCAGTCAGGCTCACCCCTTGTCAGCAGGCACAGAGGGACGAGAGAGGTTTGGAAAACGTGGAAAAGAAAGAGAGAGAAAGGACCTCTGGGAGCCTGCAGAGTTTGGGCCGTCAGAAGGGACTGATTGTTTAGTCACAACATAAAAAAAAGTTAATTTAGGGAAATAAAAAACTAATGACTGGCATCTTTAGCAAGCTATAGAGTTCTTTAAATTGTATTGGCCACAACCAGTGCAAAACCAGCAAAACACACACACACAAACACAAACTTACAGACTGCTGTTGTTAATTTTGTAAAACTTGTGCCGCGCCAGCCACATCCTGCACACATATTTGGACGTCTCCATGTCCTCCTGAAACGAAGCCAGAACATTTTTACTGAATCAAATCAGCCCAGAACACTGCCTCATGTGTCTCAGGGCCTAAACTAGCGGCGCTCTTAGTAGGGCTGTTAGTATTGTTGCTATTTTAACTGACATAGAGACACGTTTCAAAACATTTTTGTTTATTGTTAAACGCCAAACAGCAACAAGAACATGCGTTTTCCAATAATTTTTTTTTAAGAAATCAAAGAGTTCTAGCATGTATTACACATGCATTTGCGCGCGACTTTGGACAGCAGCGGAAATCTAGATTGATTAACGCTTACCGTCAAAAACGCTTAACGTGGTTTAATGTACCAATACAGTGATATTAACAGACCAAACTCACTAAAAATCATACTAATAAAGTATACTATCTATAAACAAATCAGATAAGCCCTGAATATGAATGCAAGTCGTTTAATAACACGTTAAGCCTTATGATAGTTTTCTATGGGAGGAAAAGGCTTAACATGTTATTAAACGCGTAGAATTCATATTCAGGGATCATCTGATTTTTTGTAGATAGTATACTTTATTAATTTGTTTAGTGAGTTTGGTCTGTTAATATCACTGTATTGGTACATCAAACCACGTTAAGCGTTTTTCACGGTAAGCGTTTTAGAGTGTCCCGATGACCTCAAACTAGATGTATTGCCGCGTCACAGGAACCTTTTGCAGCAAATTTTGGCTCGCCCTTTTCATTTGGTTGAAAGCCGAAATGTTCCCAAACTGGCGACGTGACATTAGGTTTTGGGATGAGATCGAGCGCCTCCCATCGTTTCAGCTGGCCCTATTCAAAACAAACGAAGCACCATAAAGCTACAACGGCTCGCGAGAAAATTACAGTCGTAACCATATTGTATCATGCATTTATTTAACATTGAACGCACAGTGACAAATTGAAAAAACAAGAAGGCCACAGCCTCATAAAAAAAAAAAAAAAAAAAAAAAAAAAAAAAAAAAAAAAACGGAACACTGCGGTTGCCGCGGTTGCTATCTTTCCTCTGCGGTTTGCTTGTCAATAGCGCGGTATTACAATATTGCGGTTATCGCGACAACCCTACTCCTTAGAGGCCAGTAACAAATCTATTCACTAATAGGAATGGACTTTCATAGAGGCATATATGTGAAGGCATAACTGCAGCTTAATTTAAGTCTTAAGAAAAAGAAGCATCTGACTCACGGTCTGGAACTGGATTGTGTCTTCTTTGTTGGCGAGCTCCAGGGCAAAGAAAGACTTATTATGAGTCATATTATTAATGTCATTCCACCTGCAGAAACAATGGAGAGAGGAGTGAGACCCATGACAGTAAAACACAATATGCTGAATGATAAACAGCCTTTTGACGTGCACGAGTGAAAGCCTTTTGACAATATCTGACATAAATCTCCATACATAGATGTTTCTTACAAGGAAGCAACTCAATTTTAACAAGTAAAACATGGAAATATGTTTTGCACAGTGTGTTTCACTACATTAACACAAGAATGACCATATTAATTCATATGCTGCAATATAAAACATTGTAATTGTAAAACATTATCATATGCCATGCAGAGACTTCTTTAAACCTTGTTGACTGATGCAGACATCTTTAAATATAAATGCATAAATAAAGTCACTGCAAAATAAAACTCAGGATTGCTAAACATCATAAATATGTCACAAATATCGAATACATTCCACAAGCTGTAATGCATGCGCACATACTGAAACATGAGAGGTGCTTTCCCATTTTTGTGCTTGACAAAAATCCCGTCTAGACAAGAGCCGATGATCACATCTGTGCTCTGAGCATCCTGTTTAGACACAAGGAAGGAAATCTTCAAATATAGCATCGTAAAATAACTGGGGCTTTCAATGTCTTAAAATAATTAAAAATTCAGCAATGGATGCTTTGCAGTGAATGGGTGCCGTCAGAATGAGAGTCCAATGTAAGAGCTGAATAAAAACACATCACAATAAACCAGAAGTAATCCAACACCACTCCTTGTGGATCACTGTGATGTTTTTATCAGCTGTTTGGACTCTCATTCTGACGGCACCCATTCACTGCAAAGCATCCATTGATGAGACACTGATGCAATGCTACGTTTCTCCAAATCTGATGAAGAAACAAACTCTTCCTAATCTTGAGCATGAGTAAATTCTCTGCATGTTTTAAGATGGTGGCTTAAAGACAAATAATATCACATCTTTCTTCTCTGCATTTTCAAGCAAATTCACACCAAAATCTAAAAAACATTTTTATTGCATAATGCAAAATGTGTCAGGGGAATCTATTATAAGGCAAGCTTAAAGTTTTATAACTAAACAGTAGGATTTATATTCATGTGCATGGTTTCACTGTATTTTAGGTGCATGCATTTCACTCTTTTACACTGTCAAAACAATCACGATCACTCTTGCATAATGAGCTGCCAACCATGAAAAGGAACATGACTTGCACGAAGAACAGCTTTACCTTCGCTTGGACACTCTCCTCCCCGTAGCCCTCCATCTTCTCCACCTCCTGCATGTAGAGTAACTCTGCCTCCGGTGCGGACAGACCTCTGGGGACAGAAAACACACACACAGCTCTAAATGTGACCCTGGAGCACAAAATGAGTCTTGAGTCTCTGGGGTACCGTATTTTTCGGACTATAAGTCGCACCAGTCCAAAAATACGTCATGATGAGGGAAAAAAACATATAAGTCGCACTGGACTATAAGTCGCATTTATTTAGAGCCAAGAACCAAGAGAAAGCATTACCGTCTACAGCCGCGAGAGGGCGCGCTATGTCTTCAGTGTAGACTACAGGAGAACTGAGCAGCATAGAGCGCCCTCTCACAGCTGGAGACGGTAATGCTTTCTCTTGGTTCATTTCTCTCGGTTCATTTCTCTCGGTTCATGTCAAATTAATTTTGATAAATAAGTGGCACCTGACTGTAAGTCGCAGGACCAGCCAAACTATGAAAAAAAGTGCGACTTATAGTCCGGAAAATACGGTATATTTGTAGCAATATCCAACAATACATTGCTTGGGTCAAAATTATCGATTTTTCTTTTATGCCAAAAATCATTAGGAGATTAATTAAAGATAATTTTCCATGAAGATATTTAATAAAGTTCCTACCATAAATATATCAAAACTTAATTTTTGATTAGTAATATGCATTGCTTAGAATTCATTTGAACAACTTTAAAGGTTATTTTTTGCACCCCAGATTCCAGATTCTCAAATAGTTGTGTCTCAGCCAAATATTAGTATCAGCTTTTGAAAAATTGACCATTAAGACTGGTTTTGTGGTTAAGGGTCACATATTACGCACAGAATAGATCATTTTTAAATCAGTAGAACATGGAATTAACTTTTATTGTACCTTCTGTTCATGCTGCAAAAAAGTGATGTTCTTCCTCGGTGTTTTTGTCTTATTTTCCAGTCCAAAAGTTTTTTAAATATTCAAAGAGACGCAAAGTAACAAAGTCTTGTTTTCTGAGAAACTGATCAAAATGAAGTGAGCTTATGATTAAAACACGAACAAATATCAGCCAATTGAAAAAAAAAAAAAAAATCTACTCAATTCAAAGGAAAATGTTTTCATACCAAACTAAGAATTTTTTTTTATTTTTATCTTGTTTTTATGCATAAACTTCATTTTGTTTAATGTTTCATTTAACAACATCAACTACTTCCATTTTGCATTTTATGCAAATGCATCTTGATTTAGAGCCGTTTAGATATTTGTATTAGAAGATAACATGAATACTGAGGATATATTTATTTTTTCATTGTATGCAACATTTAATGCCATGACTATGAATTTGACGTTCTAACCTTTTTAAGTTCACTTTTAAGATGAAAAAAACATCATGCATAATATAGCTTAAAGACATGTACGTTTAGAAACATAAAGGCCAAATAAAACATCAAGAACAAAATGTGGCAAATATTTCAATATACATGTCCTAGCCTTGACGTGTGCCAAACACATGCAAACCTCATCTGAAAGAGCTTCAGAAACAGAACTTCTGCAGGACATTGAAGAGCGTTTATGTGGCTCTGAGCCCAAAGCTGAAAGTCTGGTCATAATCACGTCAGGGGTTTGGCAGCTGCCTTTGAAATCCTCTAACAGGAAGCATCTGAACACATCTGATAATCACTGAACCTCACATAAACTCTGGCCAACAACTTCAGGCTTTTCCCAATAACTACAGCCTCTCACCGGTACTTTTGATAGAGCATGGTGACTTTTTGAGTGGCCTCTTCCACAACCCTCTCGTCCTGTATCCATGGCTGAGAAAAGAAAAGAAACGGAGTAGAAATATTAGACTCATTAAATATCCTGCCGTCTTTATTTCTGGAATAGACATTTAAACCTTCAATGATTACATACCATTGGAAAAAGCACAATTTTCTGAAGGAATTCCTGGGAATCATATCGATTGAAGTCTCCAAGGTCAGCTGGAACCAAAAGACAAATACAAGTTTAGTGTTAGATTAAAAAAAGCCTCCAAATAAAAAATAATGACATTGATTCCTCCAAGGAAGACCCATGGGGTTATATATCATTTATTTATTTAACTAGATGTACTAAATATACAATACCTGAAGATGAACATGATGTACATTCAAATCTCTAATCCTAATTATGAGCAATATTAATTAGAGATGAATTTGACTTTGCAAATACCAATTAAGCTAGGACTGTATTTTACTCATTTTTATTTTACTTTTTTTTTTTTTCAATTTATTTTATGTATTTTTATATTTTTTTTAGTTTATACCTTTACATTTATTTTTAGATTTTATTTTACGAATGATGTACTTATTTTTATTGTATTTTACAAAGAATATTATTATTTTTATTTCATTTTACTAATTTATAGCTTTCCTTTTTTAAAATTGCTAAATATTTTAAGCATTTATTTTTATTTTATTTTACAAATGTATTTTTATTTTATTTTACAAATTATTCAATATATTTTCAATTAATTAATTAATTTTATATACTTTTATAGTTTATACCTTTACATTCATTTTTAGATTTTACAAATTATTTTATTTTTATTTTACAAATGATGTACTTATTTTTACTGTATTTTACAAAGAATATTATTATTTTTATTTCATTTTACTAATTTATCGGTTTCCTTTTTTTAATTTTGCTTATTATTTTAAGCATTTATTTTATTTTATTTGACAAATGTATTTTTATTTTATTTTACAAATTATTCAATATATTTTCTAATATTTATTTATTTATTTATACATACTCATTCTGAATGAAGATGCATTGATTTTATGGGTTTGATGTTGGGTTTAAAATGTAAAGTGTGAGATGACACTCCTGCAAAATCATCAACAACATTTATAGAAATCACACATCTAAATTTAGAAAAAGCCTAGAGACATTTTGTTATGGAAGGAATCGATTTAACTTTTGAAACTGTAGTAGCTCAACATTAACAGCATGTCTAACCAACCCGTTAGAAATGTTCACAGCTATGCTGACAATCCGATACATTACCATCGCGTGAAGCAATGCTGGTGCATAAAAATAACTCCCACTGAATATGTGTGTCCTCATCGAAATGACACAAACCACGTGAAGACAGAGGCCTTCTGACAGTGCACATACGAGAAATATTTCTTTGATCTGGCTGTGACGGTGAGTGACGTCAGGTCCTCTGCTTTGCTAACTATAGTCCAGTAACTGCCAGCAGCGTATGTGATTCTTGTGTTGGGTAAAAGCTAAAGCCTGGCAGCACAGCTTGATAAATGGTGCTCTGATTTTCTAAATATAAAACCGTACCTTCACGATGGAGCATCTGAACCCGTGAACGTTATCTTAAGAACGTTACAACATCAACCTATAACTGCATCTCGAAACACCTTCCACATCATATTAAAGTGATCTCAGAGTGCAAGGGAGATTTTCATCAAATGATGACCTGAATATCACTTTGAAACACTTAACAGAGCTGCGTATTACCACTAATGTAATGATTTGATTCAGTTCAGTCATTTTTTCTGATTTTACACGGATTACTATCATAATTTAATATTAAATTTGAAATATGAGCTATTTAATGAAATATTAAAGTAATTTGTATACACTTAAATATGTATATAGATATTTGTATGCGATTTGTATATTTAACCTGCATAATAAAGACATTCTTGTTAACATCAAGAAATTCGAATAACATTTTAATGATATTGTTGTTGTTTTTTTACCTAATTTGATTTTTCAATTTTTTTGAAAATAAATATTTAAGCAAGCTTTAATTTTTACAAACATAAAATGTTGAAGAACAGGTAAACATTTACGACTGATTTATATACAGTCATCTAAATTTTGTGTGTTTAATAAATTGGCTGTTTTAATAAACATATAAACAGTAACTGTCGTAAAATTTGTTTTTATGGCTGATTTATTCAAACAAGCATACATAAATATTAAAGAACAGGTTAAGTAAAAAAAATGAATTAAACAATTACTGCAGTGCATATATTTAGTCCTCACTAGAGTTCTTTTTCTAATGAGGGCATTGAATGGCTTTTCTAAAGTAAACGTAAATATACATAACACGTAGCAATTAATTTTACCATTTAAGCTTTTTTACTAATGCTTTTCGGTAGATTAAAAACTGATTGAATGTTAGCATAGACTAAAAGATCAATTCTTGGTTTTTAAGAATCAATATCTGTTCACTGAATTGAGAAGGAATCAAGAAATTCATATTTTCATCCCAGCCCAGTGATATGGACTACTGTTATTACACTAATTTAATGATTTTTATTTTTGAATGGAACCAATTGCAGAGAGTATTAATATTACAAATGCCCTGGACAAAAGATTAAAGGGATAGTTCACATAATTATGAAAATTACCCCATAATATACTCACCCTCAAGCCATCCTAGATGTATCTGACTTCCTTCTTTCAGACATATACAATCAGTTATATTAAAAAAGGTCCTAGCTCTTCCAAGCTTTATAATGGCAGTGAATGGGTGTTATTTTTTTTTAATAGTCCAATAAAGTGCATCCATCCATCATAAAAAGAGTCCCACGCAGTTCTGTGGTGTGAATAAAGGCCTTCTAAAGCGAATCTAAGTGTTTTTGTAAGTAAAACATCCATATTTAAAACGTTACAAATGGTTATCTCTAGCTTGAACGCCACTCTCTCATTAACATGCGTACGACAGTTAGCTGGAGCTAGAGATTACTGTTTATAAATTCTTACAGTTTATAAAATATGGATATTTTTCTTACAAAAATGCACTGATTTACTTCAGGAAGCCTTTATTCATTCCCCAGAGGCATGTGGAGTACTTTTTATGTTGGATGGATGCACTTTATTGGACTATTGAATATCAACACCCATTTGCTGCCATTATAAAACCAGGAGATTTTTAAATACAACTGGTATTTGCCTGAAAGACTAAAGTCATATACATCTTGATTGTGTATTGTATCATATATCAGCTTGAGGGTGAGTAAATAATGGGGTAATTTCCATTTTGGGATGAACTCTCCCTTTAACGATAACTACAGTGGGGCTCGAAAGTTTGTGCACCCCTTGCAGAATCTGTGAAAATAAGAGAGATCATACTAAATGCATGTTATTTTTTATTTAGTACTGTCCTGAGTAAGATATTGTACATAAAAGATGTTTACATTTAGTCTGCAATACAAAAAAATTATTGCTGAATTTTTTAAATTATATTGCTGAAATTATGAAAATAACCCCATTTAAAAGTTTGGGAACCCTTGTTTCTTAATACTGTGTGTGGTTACCTGGATGATCCACGACTGTCTTTCTGTTTTACAACTATTAAAAAAAGGTTCAAATGTTCACTGATGATCCAGAAGGAAACAAGATGCATTAAGACCTGGGGCGTGAAAACTTTTGATTACGATGAAGATTATTTTTCAAAAAGTTTTCACCCCCCAGCTCTTAATGCATCTTGTTTCCTTCTGGATCATCAGTGAACATTTGAACCTTTTTTTAATAGTTGTGTTTGAGTCCCTCAATTGTCCTCAGTGTGAAAAGATGGATCTCAAAATCACACAGTCACTGCTGGAAAGGGTTCAAATATGCAAAGATGCTGAAAAACTGAAGAATCTGCAGGACCTTAAAGATTTTTCTGAAGAACATTTCTCAGTTTAACTGTTCAGAACAAACAAGGGACTCATGCACAACCATCACAAAACAGAAAGACAGTCGTGGATCATCAGGTAACAGCACACAGTTTTAAGAGCCAAGGGTTCACAAAGTTTTGAATGGGGTTATTTTAATAATTTCAGCAATTTTTGTCTTGTGGACTTAATGTAAACATCTTTTATGTACAATATCTTACTCAGGACAGTACTAAATAAAAAATAACATGCATTTAGTATGATCTCTCATTTTTTTTAATTATTCACATTTTCACAGATTCTGCAAAGGGGTGCCCAAACTTTGGAGCCCCACTGTAAATCACCTGATACTGGGGAAAGCGCAGAAAAATGCCTGAATCAAGTATAATATCTCAGCATACTCAAATACCTGAAATAGAAGAAACAAAAAGTACCTTGCACAGCCAAGCTGGCCAAATGAATGGCTTGCTCAATGGAGCACGGGATCTTCCCCTCCAGAACGTCTTTCTTCAGCTGGAGATAATACTGATATCTGTGCCGAAAACAGAAAGTGAGGAAAAGCGTCCTTAAAGGGTTAGTTCATCGAAAAATTTAAATTATGTCATTAATGACTCACCCTCATGTCATTCCAAAACCATAAGACCTCCGTTCATCTTTGGAACACAGTTTAAATACAATGCTTCAACAAATTCTAACTGACCCTCTGATGTCACATGGACTACTTTGAAGATGTTTTTCTTACCTTTCTGGACATGGACAGTATACCGTACACACAGCTTCAATGGAGGGACTGAGAGCTCTCGGACTAAATCTAAAATATCTTAAACTGTGTTCCAAAGGTAAATGGAGGTCTTACTGGTTTGGGTGAGTCATTAATGACAATTTTCATTTTTGGGTGAACTATCCCTTTAAAGCACTGATCAATTTAAACATATTCTCGTTCATTACCTGGTTATCTCTTGTTGTAACTGTGTAACAGACGACACGTAGAACACCACTCCAAAGTAAACGGTCGGCTCCAGTCCGTACTTGTCCAGCTGTTTCTTCAGCGGCTTCTCCAGATCAATCCATCTCGGCTGGTTTTGTTTGTTGCAGTACCAGAGGCTGAAATACGTTATCTGGGGAATGAGCAGAAGTTCACTGCTTTCTCTTTCACTCGCCTCGAGACCAGACCTTGTGTTTAACTTCAAATCTGTATTTCTGGAGGTGAAGACTGGGCATATTCTCAACGCTTTTAGCCAAAGAGGAGAGGTGTGACATCATAAAAAAAAATATTTATATTATTACACATTATGAGATCAGACTAACATGACTAACTGTCACAGCAGGATGGTTATTGAACCATTAAATTAAAAACAATTGAAAAAACTGAACCGAAATAATGACCAGCTACAGCATCACTTCATGCATTCATACGCATTTAAAGTAAAATATTAATACTAAACAAACAAACAAAATAAAAGACGTTATGCGTGTCAACTTTCCAGGCTAAAACTGTTTTTATCGATGACATTAAATAATTATTATACACAATTTTTTTGATTAATATTAAGCTCTAAACTACAAGCATTGGATATTTGTACTTCTAAAAATTCATATTAAAGCACAAGACTATCAAAAATAAGAAACATAGTAATTAAAACAAGTGAAAACCTGAAAAGGAAGAGTGTCTCGTTACAAACCCTAAAGTATGCGCTTTAATAATAGACATAATATTTATGTCGAAATAATAATAAAACAATCTAAAAACTTAAACGCCACATTTCAACACGCTGTACTTCTAACTAAATAAAATATTTTATTCAACATTTTTCAAGTTCCTTTACACAATTACTGAACAAGCTGTTTTTTATGACTTATTAAGTCACACACTTCTTCTAGGGTTGGGTATCGTTAGAATTTTATCGATTCCAAATCTTATCGATTCCTAGTTTCGATTCCAATAAAATAAAAAAATCCAGTAAAGAAAAAATTAAGTCAAACATTTAGATGTCAAAGATTTTTACAAAGCATTCTGCTGCAGCTGAATAACACGAGCAAAAATAAGCAGCCTACAAAACACTGCAAGGGGAATTTTGCCTGTGATTAAAAACAAAATACCATAGCAAAAACAACTGGATTAATATAAATTTCAAATATTAAAGTGTTAAAGACAAGTAATAAGAAAGGAACAAAAAAATCAATAAGCAATATCAAAAATAAATACAACTAAACTAAATTTCAGGTACAGAAACTGTAATTAAAAGTTTAAAAACACTGCATAGTTTTCTTTTTATAAATAAAAAAGATTAAATCAAGTAAAGTTATTAAATATATTCAGTCAAGATCAGTGAATGATTTTCTTTTGTTCTGTGATTAACATTAATGACAGGCAGCGCGTTTATTAGGCTGTTGTCTCTTTAAGCAAAAACACTGCACATGTGTGTTTTCTTTCTCATCTGTTTATGTTCACGTAAGACAAAGACAGCTGTGTTTATGATGATATACTGATGTAGTTTCCTGTATCGTATCGGAACAACCTTTTCTACAGTTAAAATACAAAGAACAGTCCGAGAACGGACACAAACCGGGAACCCGCAGCGCGACCGCCGACCGCTGCTCTCTGTGCACGCGCTTGTGCTTCATGTGCGCTGCACACAAACATGCTATAATAAGTTTTGAGATTCTAAGCTACTTTAGTGATAAATCACAGGACAGCGCTGACAGTTTCTGTGTTCCTCTGTGCGCGCGATCTTCATAGCCACTGTTTATATGAGTGTTCGTAACACACAATGCAACTGCGCGAACATGGTAGCTTGATATAATAATACACATCCGATCATCTAACCGCTTGAATGTCCAAACCATAAAACAAATACAACTGACAAAGTTTAGTGAAGACGCAAGGCTCACCGCTCACGCGCCATCAGTATGTGTTGAACCAGCGTTCACCTCCGTGTTTTGCTTTTATGCTACTGACTGGAGAGCAGAGACATGTGGCTACACACGCGCTAGCATGCTTTTAAGGGGGAAGTGTTAACAGGATTAAAAAACCGAAATAACCGACATGGGAAAATTACGTCAGTTAGAGGTTATGAATTTCGGTTTTGATTATTTTTCGATTAATCGTCCAGCCCTACTAAATGATGATGAAAATGGGTGAAAAACTGAAACTAAAGGGCTACTAAACTACTTTAATCAACATTCAACCACATCAACCAAATTCCTTTATTAAACTTTGATTATACAAGTACAACCCGAATTCCGGAAAAGGTGGGACATTTTTTAAATTTGAATAAAATGAAAACTAAAAGACTTTCAAATCACATGAGCCAATATTTTATTCACAATAGAACATAGATAACATAGCAAATGTTTAAACTGAGAAAGTTTAAAATTTTATGCACAAAATGAGCTCATTTCAATTTTGATTTCTGCTACAGGTCTCAAAATAGTTGGGACGGGGCATGTTTACCATGGTGTAGCATCTCCTTTTCTTTTCAAAACAGTTTGAAGACGTCTGGGCATTGAGGCTATGAGTTGCTGGAGTTTTGCTGTTGGAATTTGGTCCCATTCTTGCCTTATATAGATTTCCGGCTGCTGAAGAGTTCGTGGTCGTCTTTGACGTATTTTTCGTTTAATGATGCGCCAAATGTTCTCTATAGGTGAAAGATCTGGACTGCAGGCAGGCCAGGTTAGCACCCGGACTCTTCTACGACGAAGCCATGCTGTTGTTATAGCTGCAGTATGTGGTTTTGCATTGTCCTGCTGAAATAAACAAGGCCTTCCCTGAAATAGACGTTGTTTGGAGGGAAGCATATGTTGCTCTAAAACCTTTATATACCTTTCTGGACCATGTTCACATATGGCTTCCTTTTTGCATGATAGAGCTTTAGTTGGCATCTGCTGATGGCACGGCGGATTGTGTTTACCGACAGTGGTTTCTGAAAGTATTCCTGGGCCCATTTAGTAATGTCATTGACACAATCATGCCGATGAGTGATGCAGTGTCGTCTGAGAGCCCGAAGACCACGGGCATCCAATAAAGGTCTCCGGCCTTGTCCCTTACGCACAGAGATTTCTCCAGTTTCTCTGAATCTTTTGATGATGTTAAGCGCTGTAGATGATGAGATTTGCAAAGCCTTTGCAATTTGACGTTGAGGAACATTGTTTTTAAAGTTTTCCACAATTTTTTTACGCAGTCTTTCACAGATTGGAGAGCCTCTGCCCATCTTTACTTCTGAGAGACTCTGCTTCTCTAAGACAAAGCTTTTATAGCTAATCATGTTACAGACCTGATATCAATTAACTTAATTAATCAATAGATGTTCTCCCAGCTGAATCTTTTCAAAACTGCTTGCTTTTTTAGCCATTTGTTGCCCCCCGTGCCAACTTTTTTGAGACCTGTAGCAGGCATTAAATTTTAAATGAGCTAATTAAGTGGATAAAAGTGTAAAATTTCTCAGTTTAAACATTTGCTACGTTATCTATGTTCTATTGTGAATAAAATATTGGCTCATGTGATTTGAAATTCCTTTAGTTTTCATTTTATTAAAATGTAAAAAATGTCCCAACTTTTCCGGAATTCGGGTTGTAGTTTTTCGACTCATATTAAGGCCATGCTTAAGAATATTCTTGTTTGCCGTAACCCGACCGACCATGTCAATTTAGGACCAACTCAATTTTTTTTTTTTTTTGCTTTTAGTCCGACTGACTTGCCGGTTGTACATTTGCGTTGACATTTCTAATCGTAAACACAGCCACGTTGAAGCCTGCAGTAAATGTTTTGCATTGTTATGGCAGTCTACTCTACTTATTGTTTTTCGAGAATGTTGCACTCCTGTTTGTCATTGTGCACGTAACTTCACGCCAATAAATAATCAGAAATATTGGTCTTTACCAATATATTGAATCTTTACATTCATCCTGCCTGTTATCCATGGATTTACCTATATTTGGTGTCTTTTGCTGTATAAAATGCATCTAGACATGTAAAACACATGACACTTGTCACTCAAATCAAACATAGCGGTGTCAATAACCAACCTTATTTTTTTTCTTCTCACCTGAAATTCATGCAATAAACATGTTTTTGACAAAGATTTCAATTTGTTTGTGGTCTATATAGCCTGCATCAAAATGAGGTTTGCAATGATGCGCCCAAAGGCACGGGTTGAAGACCCAGTCAGTGACGTCATGATATGCTAATTAGAGTTGTTCCGATTCAAATACTAGTATCGGAAATATCACCGATACCACAACAAATTCTGGCATCGGCATCGGATAGATCAGTGGTTAGCAGTATGTCCGCTGTTTAGCAGTATTTCAGACTGGACCAACCAGACAGTAAAACGGCGACTAGGGATGCCACAAGTACTGCCACTTCACTACCAAGTCGGTGCTGAAAATTAAAAAATGTGATGATACCAGCGTCTCTGTAGAACCGGTAGTACGTTTGAATATATTCGTTACCCGCAGCTGCGTTCAGTCGCTTCTGTGTTAGTCTAAGCGCAGGGCTCCAGACTGTAGCCGAATATATATACTAGTGTCTATGAATATTAAACTGCAAAATACTATTTAAATATTACTCCTGCAAATTCGACATCTCTGTGGGTGACGGGCGCAGAAGTGCGGGAGCTCGCCGTTTTGTCGTCTCTGCCGTGTGTCACTATATGAGGACACGAACGCATATACTGTCACTTCATGAGAATTTAACATTTCATTTGAGAAAACTGTTCGGTTTAACCTGAGTAAATTGACAATATATTAAGCTACTGTTGTAGCCTACAGTAGATTTAGCTATGTCCATGTAGTAATAATAATACGTCTCTATTAATAATAATAATTATGCCTCGACGGTTTCTTGTTTTTTACTTGTTTTGTTGTAAAGAGATTATCTGATTAATATATCATTTTTTATATTCCTAGACTTATTTGTTGCAGTTTTTTATACAGTTATATTGTAAAACTAAAATACCTTTTTTAGTTTGCGGTGTTAGATTTTTCGCAGCATTTGAAGTTCTTTTTCGCTTAAGAAAATAAATAATATTACTGTCAAATTCATGTCAGATAATAAAAATACTGTAATAAATACAGTAGTTCACCATGTATTTGTTCATGTTTTATTAAGGGATAAGTCTGAAGCACACCATAAAATAATTCTAGCAATTAACACAGGGCTAGTAGTATATACAGCTGTATATACAGATACACACCCAGGTTTTGGATCAGTACTCGGTATCAGCCGATACCCTGAGCCCAGGTATCGGAATCGGTATCGGGAAGAGAAAAAGGGTATCGGAACATCTCTAATGCTAATTTTTTTAAATTCATACCTACATCAACACCATCACCAAAATTGTACTTTTTTTTTTACATTGAAACTTGAGAAAAAAATATAGACCTACCTACCGTTTTTCGGTACCGATACCAGTGAAAGTCCACGGTTCTCGGTACCAATTTCGGTACCAAAGCAAAACACAAAAATATGCTAATTAAAAAAAAAACTTTTTAGCACTAAAAATAAAACCAATGCCATTCTTTAATACTTATTTACAATTGTGTTTAAAGTTTTTCTACAAGTTATATAATTATGAAAAACAAGTTTCACCCAAATTTAATTTGTCTTTTAATTTATGAAATTTAAACATTTTATTTCTGGTAAAGGGATTTTCTATTAAAATTAAAACATGGAAGAAATATTGTGATTTATTTCTTTAAAAAATAATAATAGTAATATTTCTAGCACTATGCCTTTATGTTAAAATTAACTTTTAGGCCTAATGAATGCATATTTGTCATTTTAACTGAACTTAAGACTGGTGGTGATGCTTAAGATATTTTTGGTCGTTTATGGTCTCTGTAAAAAAAAATAGTTCTAATTTTAATTCTACTATCATACTAATGTATATCCAATGCACTATGAATTGATGAGCTGCTGGGTTCATGAATATTAATCACGTTGTCTGCGTTCGGTCAAACTGATTTGCTGAAATCAAAACAGGGACGGTACTAAATCAGCGCCAGCCAATGAAATTGCCATTTGCGCATTAGCTCCGCCCACTACCGGAGAAACCGGTATGTCTTCTGCTTGTTCAAAAATGAATATGAATAATTCTACATGAACTCCATTATTTTGACAGGAAAAGACAATAAAGAATAGTTTACATATAGCGTGTCGATTCAGCGTGGTAAGACTCTCGCTCTCTCTCTCTTTTGCATGTGTGAGAAACTGAAAAGATCGCTTGATGGAGAGAGAACTCTGAAGCTCAGATGCTGAAATTAATGCAAGCGTCATGCGCTTCAGTCTATGTAGTAAACAAACCCGCACGTCTCTGCCATTCATTAATTCACACAGAGATGCGCAGAACACGGATTCATATTTCAAGCAACATCAGCAGATTAACATTTACAGATACTGGTCCATATGGAGATTTGATTTGATTAATTTAAAATGGTGATATATTACAGCATCTTTAACTTATGCATCAATATACATTTCACCTACAATCCTAATGCTGACCTGGACAGGACATTTGGCAACTTCATAGACCTTAAAAGGTTTTTTTTTTTTATTACCAGTACTGTAATTTTGCTTTAGCATCCAACTTTGAAGGATTCTGTAAGCATGCACAATTAGTACGTGCAGACTAAATCACTGTGTTAGTAAACTTTAGACTACTAAACACACAAAGCCACAGACGGTTGGTAACAAGACTCATAAAACACATCTGAAAAGACACAGTCGGCCATCTATAACTAGATATGGATGGCATACCGACACCATAATCTGACTCAGATTCTCAAGAGCAGCTGACTGCATGCAAACGCAGCACTCAGAGTCCAGGCCGAATTCTTGGCACACATGAATTTAGGGTGTTTGACAGAGTTTTGGTAGCAGTCCTAGAATAGGCGAGACTCCAGACAGCACCAGCGAGCTAAAATAAACACACGCCCATGCCGTGCTAAGGTGATTTAGACCAGATTAAACCAAAAACGACGTTACCTCCCGTAACTCGAGTCTCTGCGCGACTGCCTCCAGACATTCCTGTCCCGTGCTTTCCACCGAAAGCGTGAACTCCACATATTCGCCATTGAGCAGCTGTATGCGGGTCACCAGGCAGCTTTTGCTGGACACCGTGTATCTTCTGGTTCTCTTGAGCTTTAATCCGAACGGAAGGGGCATGTTCCACCGGTGCCGAGACCCTCCTCGAGCAGAACGACTGGATTCAGCTTTTCTCTGCGGTTAATCCATGGAGGGGTGCTGGATTATACAGGGCTCCACAAGACAAACACATGAGTCCCTGGATAAAGACAGACCACAGCCAAACAGATTAGCATTGATGACATTCACAGATACAAACGGCCCGAGTGTTCAGAGTCGTGTCAATGTTTATCTGCTCTTCTGGGGGGTCTCAGATAACAAGAACAAAACTATACAAGCATGCAATCATGCATAATTTGGAAGCAAAATAAAGATGGTTATCAAATTTTACCGAGGAGGAAAAAAACGCTTTCTGCATTTCTTGTGCATTTCGTATTTTAATTCATCTGTAAATTAGTAGTAGGACTAAAACAATAGTAACTTAAGTGTTAGTTCCATTAACAATACACAGAATATTCAATAAAAGACATTTACGTAAACATATTCTAATCTAATGCACACAAGGGTTTTTTAAACTGAGAAGCAGTGTAAAATATATTAATAAAATATTATAATTAATAATATAATATAATGATATTTTAATTAATAAAATAATAAAATAAATGCATAAATATATTTAGATAAATAAAAAAAATTAACATCAGTATATAAATAAATAAATACTCTAACAGCATAGTACTATACAGAGTAGACAAAAGTTAATTTAGCTTTATAAAAATAAAAATATATTTTAAATTGACAGTATACTAACAATATGCAGAATAGTCAATAAAAGACATTTACATAAACGTATTATAATCTAATCTGATCCATACAAGGGGTTTTTAAACTGAAAACCAATTTATGAATAGAATATTATAATTAATAAAATAATATAATGATATTTTTAATTAAGAAAATATTGAAATAAATGCACAAATATATTTATACAAATAAAAAAAATTATTAAGTATATAAATAAATAAAAACTGTTACAGTAAATTACTATACGGAGTAGACAAAAACCTTATGTAGTTTTATGAAAGATAAATATATTTCAAGTTAAATTTTAAATTGGTACAGTATACTAATTTATATTAGACCAAACTGGGTGTTTATACATAACGGATGGCTTATTAATATGAATAAATCTGTGATTTTAGGGACATTTTGTTACTTTTGAACGATAAACAATTCAGGTCACCACTCAATATGCAATTTTAAATGTATTATTATTTTTTTTTATGCAAAACCAGTTGAGAACCACTATAGATACAATACATTTATTAAAATCTATTTTTGAAGCATGACATGGAGAATATTCACGCAATCTGCCAGACAGCGGAAGTTCAAAACACAGTTCAAAAACATAATTCATACCGTTATAAATCAATCACAATAGTATAATGATTTATGAATTATTAAAAGCATGTTATACATATGCGTCAATATGTACACATATAGTTCTACGTCTAATGTTTATTAATAATATTACATATTTATTATAAATACATTAATGATATCCACTATGACTGTAAATAAAATCGAACGAATAAGACTAAACAACAAAAACTAAACAATAAAGAACTGTGATTTAGACTTAAGGTCCTCGAATATGTAAAAATAATAATTTGATTATATAAAAGTACATCGAAGCTGTTAATTCTATAAGAAATAGAGGAGTTTTTTCTGCTTTTGCGAAATATAAACAAACATCAAAAAATGTCTGACTAGCTTTTGGAGCAACAAGTGACCACAAAACCGCACACATCCAGATGGGACTTATACACTTCATGAAACAAAACGTTAAAGTCTCAAAACACACAGTTAAATGTCTAATATGTCGATTTATTAAGATGACTGAGTTTTCTCTTTATTTAGAGTTTAAGAACGCGCGCGCTGGCTAGCGCTGCTAACACTTTTGAGTAAAACTGTGGAAAAGAATGATTTCAGAAGCTCACCTGATGGATTATCTGATTTATTATATCCTCGAGTTATATCATGAATAGTTTCTGGAGTAGAAATTACGGTTTGTGATGATAATCCGATACTTGGTGGAGTTTGTTTCTTCGGGATTGACGCATGTTTGAGGTTCCTCGGGTCACACTCCTGCTGCTGCGTCACATCCGCTAGGAATACCAGAGGAAAGGTGACCGCCTAGACGCGGATTCTTCCGCGGCACTATTTTTCAAGTGGTTTTCGGATTTGCCACAGTCACGACGAGAACTGACTTTGATGCAGAACGCGTAGAAATTCATGTTAGATTTTTATTTTTATTTTTTTGGAGTAGAAAAGCAAGGTTATATCTGATCGAAATGTTAGATAGCATTAATCAATGGCGCAACTGTGCTGCGGCTCGATTCAGGTCGCATGACGTCAGTCGCGTGGAATGCGCGGAATGAGAGCAGCTGCTGTAAAGCCATGTGAAGAACTGCACATTATTTACCACAATAAAACTCTGTGATAAGCAAGACTTTATCAGCTCTTGAGGATTCGCTGGTGTGCAATAAAACACAGTGTTGTCATTTTTTATGTCTGGTCATCTGTTAAACTTGATAAGGGTCATTCATAGGATTCGGTAACATTTAAACCAAATTTTTGTTTTTTCAACATGACAAAATGCTTGGTTTAAAATAAATATTACATTACTTTATGCAAAAAAAATTAGAATACAATAATTAGATTTATTCGTTATAATGGGCATACGCATACCAAAGTGTTGTGAAAAGCTTCTAACAATTAATTTTTGGGGACCACAACTTTAGAAAATAAGGGGAACTGAAATATACCCCAGGAATGACCCTTAAGTTAAATGTTAATTGCACAGTTAACTTTTGCTGATATGGTTTAATTCTCAAGGACTTATTTAGGTGTACAATAAACATAGACCAAAGGTAATTGCAATAAAATTGTATTATCTATATCCAATGTTATTAAACAAAAAATACAATAGTAAAGTCATTTGAAAATATAAAAATGCATGACAGTTTAAGTAAAAAGTGTTTCATTTCTGAGTAGTTGAAAAGTCAAAACACTCAATGGTGCTAAAAAAAAGAAAAACGATGTAAATTAAATGGTATATTTCAGTGTAACAACATTTGTTCAAAGTAAACCAAACTGTTTAAACCGCTGGTGGTTACCTTTGAAGACAGCATTCCTCTGATTACAACATCCTACAGGAATAGGCCTACTGCCATTTTTAATATATGTGCATCTTAAAAAAACGAAAACAGTTGAACATATTTGAGACGGACACATGATTTCAACCAATTCCTTAATTGGGCATTAAATGGTTAAAATCTAGAGTTGAAGATCTTTTTTCGGGTTCGGGCTTAATTTATATCATCTTACACGGGCTCGGAGCAGGGCTCGGGTTTGCGCTCCGGTTTGCGAGGTAAACGAGCGGTCATGTGATGTGTTTCGATATTGCATCTGTTTTTTATTTGTTGAACCTCAATTAAATTGTTAATCTTAACTTGGTTTGGACGTCTTTTGTATTTTCTAGTTCGGGGAACAGACACAGTCTCTATAGTGTGATATCTAGGTGAAAGAGTCTCTATGTGCTGAGAATTAACTGACCTCTGTGACGGGAGGCGGCTAGCAGACGGTCGGTTTAGCCAGTCTGTCTGCTTCCTGACTTGGGCCCCAGTTAGTCAAGTATACACACACACACACACACACACACACACACACACACACACACACAAAAGAAAAAAAGGAAAATCACATTAAAAAAAAACAGAGATCTGACCTCCTGATAATTACAGTGTTCCAGTGAGTTAAAACTCATCATCACTGATGTCTCCTCTGGTCTGCTCCTGTTCAGACACTTGCTGTTGAGTTTCTGACACACTTAAAGACTCCGCCATTATTCTCCCAAGTTCATCAACCTGATCTGACCCTTGATTATCTTCTGCAGTGTTCCTGGGACTGAGATGTTGGGAGATCTCGCTGCCTTCATTACGACCGGCTCGACTGTGGCTCACAGGTGTGGATGCTCCAGCAGAACTCAGGTCCTCGTTAAACACTTCACGAAGCAGATCATCAACATCATCTGATGGCAGCATCTGAATAATGACGGAGGCATGGGGGACTGAATAGAAATATCTGGTTAAATATTTTTTAAATACATTTATATTATATATAATTTCAAATATTTTATTTATCCACAACATCTAAAAGAAAACAAAAGAAGTGGTTAATTAAAGATAAAAAAAGAAAAGAAAAATGTATTAGAATCACCTTTGGCTGAATACAGCTTTCTGTGGTTTTTAATTATGTACTGATTCATCAGTTTGCCAGATGAGACAAGACTGTAACCTGAAAGAAGATTATTAGAGCCATTACAGACTATAAGAGTAATTAATTAATACAGTAAATGACATTATACATTAACATACCCATCAGAAAACAACAAATCAAAAGATCTCAGATGGCATTACTTTGCTTTTACCATAGCAATACATATTCAAAAACTTGTTGTACAAGACAGCAGCAGTTTTACAGATGTTTTCTTTGGATTGTTTGACATCTCAAAAGACAATATGGCTAAATATTACTTAATTAAAGCATTTCATGCTAGCTAAATTTAATATAAATATAAAATATGGCTCTAAACCTCTCTTTTCCTTATTCACAGTTGATCTAGACAATTCCTAGAAGCATAAAAATCCTTAAACAGTCCTAAAAAAAAAAAAATTGAAAAAAAAGTTTTTTTGTTAACCTGGCATCAAGTCTCTTACGACTCTTAATAAACCATGTTTTACTATCAAATAAATAAATACGTACAAATAAATAAAAAAATAGAATAAAAAAAAAAAACCTGGTTAAACCGTGGTGATTTTGCTACACTAACCTGTAATTTGCTACACTAACCTACTCTAAACCTAATCTGTAGTAAAACTGTGGTTATACAGATGATAACAAATTCTAAAAAATAATAATAATAATAATAATAATAAAAAAAGAAAATTGGATAATAGGCCTAATACAACCATGGTTAATTTTCTAAATGGATATGTATCTGTGTACACATAGTAATTTCTTTCATTTTCTTTGTTTTGCTTTTAGAACTGCATTACCTTTATGGTTTGATGTTTTGTACTTGTTTGATAAAGAAAAAAGATTCGCGATATGCGCTTCGAAGTCCGGATCTGAATCAAATGATTCGCAATCCGATTGGAGCGCTTCAAAACAGTGAATCATTTTTGCGGCGCAATGGTTTAACTGATTCGGATTTTCGAAAGGATCCGTTTCACCATCACTATACGTGCCTTTTTTTAATCATTACAAGCGATGTAGAAAAAAAGAATGGCTCTTTTGATCTGTTTTTGCCATCGAGTTTGAGTGTGAATCAATCGGAGCGGTTCCAGTGTAAACGACTCACTCGATTGATTCGGTTTGTCTGTTCCTCTTTTCACACCGTCAGCTCGCTAGTTTCATGACATTAACTGAAACAAGCGAAAAAACGTGTGATGTCTACAAAGAAAATATCAATCTTTCCAATACATAATTGAGAGATTATTGTTGCTGATAGTATTAGTCTATAGAGTAATAGTGAATGTAAAAAGAGCAAATGAGAGAAGCAGATAAATACAAAACAGCTGTGGGTGAAGGTTTGATTTTGATGTTGATAAGGACATGTCATAGACTCTACCAAATTCTAACCTTGCCCTGTAAATAAGATTGAATATGCAGTTTAAGGAATACATAAATGAAAAATCACATACACCGACTATTTACACTGCAGAGACAATTTTCTCTCATAAAATACTACACAACACAAAATATGAGCCACTAGTTCAAGTCTAAAAAGGTCCAATGATTTGTGTTCATCTGAGACTGAATATTTCATATACACAAATGCACATGTGGTTATGATGTCATGCCATTACTAATAGATGTGAGTCTTAAGGAGGCTGTAGAGTTTCATCCATATTTAATGAGGAATCTCTGGGTGGTTCCTGTTCAATGCATCAATGAAGCATTCAATGCATCAGCAAATGATGATGAAGAGATTCATCCTTCCTGTAAATGTTTTCACAGAGCTAAGAGCATGAGACAGCATAATGAGCATTTCAAAGACATTTCACATTTAAATAAAAAATCATATCAAATCACATTTGTAATACAGAAAAGTAATATTAGAATACACATTATATTTAATGTATATCATGCATGCTGTATTAAATAGTATATAATAATATTACTGTTAAAATAAAAATAATAAATGTATTAATTTATTAATACACAGTATCCTAAGGTAATGGTGTAAATTAATATACTCTGTTTATACATTATTCTGTGAGTGTATGGCTTGAACATCTTTATTATGAGTGAATATTATTTTTTTTATTCAGATATATTAGATTTAATAAAATTGTATTCAAATTTTAAACTATTAAAATACATTCAGTTTGACAAAAAAAAATGCATATATGATTTACAATACGTAAAATAATTAGCTAATGCTAACTGAATTATGAATATTATTATTATTATTATTATTATTATTATTATTATTATTATGTCGAACAATATATAACATAAACATTACTGTCATATTTAAATAATATTTAAAATAATGAAATATGATTTATAAGATTATAAAAAATATGGATATGGATATAATATTTAAGAGTATGCAATTGTAAATATAATAATAATAATATTGTTGTCAGAATAAAAATGAAACAAATCGTGTTATTATTAAATAATTAGCTATGAAATAAATAATTAAATATAAATTATATTATGATTAAATAAATATAGCTATTATTATAATAATATTTCACAATATGCAATGCTAAATTATTATTATTATTTGTTAAATATTATATATTATTATTGTAATCCTAGTAACGAGTAGATTAATACACTCTAAAATAATTTTTACTTTATCACAAGGGTGTTCATGGCTTGAATACAACCCACGGTCAAAATGAATAATTCACATTGGTGTGTAGTCGTTGATTTGCTGCTGGTGAGTGAGTCCAGCCCTCTGCACCTGCTCTCCATGTGAGCCGGTGTTCTGACAAATAATGCTACCTATCAGATTATGCTACCAACACTGTATTTATCATACTGTAAGGGTAGGTTTAGGGTTGGGGTAGGTGTACATGTTAATAAAGCCTCACACCTTATTAATATCATGCATGAAGCAAAATCTGATAGGTAACACTTTTCGCTATCGAATTATGCTACCATTGGTTTTAATGGGAGGTAGCATTTTTCGACAAGGCAGCACAAATCGACAGAACACCGGCTCTGTGCCGCTTCTGTGCCGCATTCACGCCGGAAAAACCCGATGATCAGTGAGTATCACTTCTATCTGTCAACCTCAACTCGACAAGATCATATGTCAGTTGTTATAACGAGCACGAATGACTAAAGATCAGCTGCTGAGACTGGGATGCTGGCTGGTCTCACACAATGACTGACAGTGTCGAGAGAATGAGGAGTGCACGAGCATCTCTCCTCGTCCTCATCCTCATCAGTGCGCGCGGCGCGCTCTCGGGTCTGAAGCGTTCGCTTTTTCTAAAGGAGCAGAAACACTCCGAGAGAAGCGAGAATGTAAAAGATTCGTCTCTCCGAACTGTTAGGATAGTTTTATTTTACTCTGACACGGAAAGGCGTGATCATCATGAAATTCCCGTCAGAGAATCAGAGGAAACAGGTGAACTGGGACCCTGAACAAGGTTAGTTGTGTTACTTGGTTCTTTCAACTCAAGTTGAGCTTATTTATTTACAACATTTGCGGGTTTGTTGCTTTTTTAAATGAGAGAAAACCTTTTTAATTTCAATATGGTCTGATAGATTAACAAATATTTTTTTTTCATCATCAGATTTATTATAATTTTTTTCTTCACACACATAGGCCTATATATATTCTTTATTTAGAACTATTTGTGGATTTAATATCTAGGCTACATACACATCAAAAGAGAATATATATATATATATATATATATATATATATATATATATAAGTATATTTATATACTTAAGTATATTTATATACTTAAGTATAAGTATATTTTATTTATATAAAGTATATCTATCTATCTATCTATCTATCTATCTATCTATCTATCTATCTATCTATCTATCTATCTATCTATCTATCTATCGTTATAAATTGCAGACATATACCATTTCATATTCTCTGAGTGCTTAAAAAAATCACTAAATAATGCGGTCATTATTGTAATCAACATGTATATCAGTGTTTGTATTTCTACTTAAATTGGAAATGGATCTGCGAGAGATATAGTGACATAGGAGTCCTTGAGTCACTCACATAAATCCCCAACTTGCAACATTTTCTGTTTCATTTTTACAAAGGGATTTTACTGAAGCATGCTGAGGGGCGGGGCCTGCATCAATTATGGGGTGGTGGTTTGAGCATTACATCATTGTGACTCACAGACTCCGCCCACTGTCCCCCACAAAGGCAGCGGTGAATGTTTAAAGGGGGCGACTAAACATCACTCTAACATAACCTGGAGTGCTTCTCTGAGTGGTGCTTAACCAGACGATTAGATGAAAGCTCCTCAGGAGACTCACAGATGATCACTTCAGGATCTATTACTCACATTACTAATGGACGGAATTATTACACCCTCTTCATGCACGTGCGCTCTGTGATTATGAACTGTAATGCAATTGCATTCTGTATTGTTTAACACAGTAAAAAATACCACATAGTAGAATTCAGTATATCTTAACAGTAACATATATACACTGGTAAAAAGTATAAAGACTGAAATACTATTTTCTTGTAAAACATATTCCATTCCATATTCTTTATTTCCAACTTTGAAAAAGCATTTTATATATGTATATATATATATATATATATATAACTGATCTGAATTAAGAGCAAAGGTCTGTTTAAATGCCGACGGGAGCTGTGTTTGAATTACAATCGTTTTTTTCCTAGTTGTAGTGATGTTCACACTCACGTGATGCCTTTTGAAAACCTTAGGCCGGTGACACACTGGCATATTGCACCTGTCAAACATAGTCTATTTTGCCGTCAATACTGTTGATGGTGTCCTTTATCAGTAGGCTTTATATTTATGCTCAACATGAAGTATAGATATTGTTGTAGTGAAGACAAGATCCTGGTCTGTCGGCGGTCTCCCTCTATGTCACCTCCAGTAGCAGCAGCGCACCCGCGCCACATCAGGCACGATTCTGGTGTGTAAAGACACAGAAAACGCGAAGCAGCCGGCACACTCCTGACACGCAGCAGAAACGCCACGCTCACGGTGTCACCGGCCTTAGAATCAGCTGCAGGGCGGGATTTGCGCTGAACGCGGAGACTTCCGCCACTTAATATGTTCGTTTGGAAACACGAAAATGTACCTATATTCCACATACAAAATATTGCATTTGGTAATTCGGTACACGCGTGCACCGTACCGAAAGCCCTGTACCGAATCGGTCCGGTACGAATACACGTACCGTTACATCCCATATATATATATATATATATTATAGACTTGTTTTGGGTGGGGATAAATGTAATGCAATCAATGCAAAATGTTGCATTGTAGTCTACGTAGCGGCCTAAAGTTTACATATGAAGCAGACTCACTCCCTCAGTCAAAATCTAGGGGTCGAGGGTCTGTCACTTCGTAAAGTGGAACGCACTTCAAAATGTCAGTGGGGATTCCCCCGAGGGGAAGTGCTTAGAGAAGTTTGTGAGTGTGTCTAAATTCCCTGTCTCCCAATCATAAAACCCTCAGGACCGTCAGCTTGCCAACCTCCCGGTACCACAGCAGTGACTTTCTCTCATGCAAAACTTCTAACCTTTTCAGGATTTTTTTTTAACCCTTAATCAACATTTCCACTGCTGCAGCAGTGGTTTTCCCTTCCTACAATATTTTAATTTAACAATTCTCTTTCTTTGTCACTACAGCAGTAGTATCAATCCTTATCCACCCCAGCAACGATTCCAATCAGAATTTTAACCATTTCACTGCTGCAGCAGTGAGTTTTTTCTTTCATTTCTGAATTTATTAATGTCGCAGTAGTGGCTTTCCTACCCTAATATCTAACAGTTCAACACTGCAGCAGTGAGTCGTCCTTCAACACCCGCAACATTCCTTCATCACTACAGCAGTACTGACAAATCCCAATTAGCCTTTACCCGTCAACAGCTTTCTTTTTGGGGGGTAAAATCACGTATTTATTTATTATTTTCAGTTGGCGACGAGCTTGCTGTCCTTTATAAGCCTTTTTTAGGAGGTTTCTTACTCGGAGCTCAAGCTGAGCCTTGGGTTTCGAGCCTCCTTCACGGACAGCAAGCCAAGTCCGTCTTACCATTAGCGTACCTGGCATGGCTGAATGGGAAGGCGAACTTTTGCAATATATTTATATATGTATATTTTTTTTTTTCAATTCATGTTTTTTTTTTCTCAGGTAACAAAGGTTTATTAGATCTTTGTAAGTAATTAAAGTTAAAAGATATGTAATATAATGTTCATTCTGGTTGCAATAATTTCAAAAAACTAATTTATCTTCTCCATCTGTCTCCGTCTCTATTTAGTGGCTGTTCAGACAAACATCGTCCCTCCGAAGAAGGTCCAGTCCAGTCTGGTTCAGGCCAGTGTAGCAGCCATGCAGAACCCGATGGGCTGTGAGATCAAAGCTAACGGTCACTGCACTCTCCCGCGCCTCTCCATCTCATCCCGCTCGGCCAGCGTGGTGACTGGGATGGATGCAGACGGTGCTGCGCCGCACTCGGTCATGAAGTGTAAGACGGTGGTGGCCGTGTTTGTGGTGGTGGTGACGTACCTGGTGTGCGGAGGTCTGGTCTTCTGCGCACTGGAGCAACCCTTCGAGAGCAACCAGAAGGACAACATCACGCAGGAGAAGGCCCTGTTCCTGGAGAGGAACCCCTGTGTTTCTCCAGCCGAGCTTGAGGCCGTTATCAAGGTGAGATCATGAGATCAGAGAAATACTCCGCTCACGAGAGGCTAAAATTAAAAAAATATCAGTCATCACTCTTTATCTCCAATAATGTGTCATTGTAAGATGAGATTAAAATGATCCAAACATATAATGCAGTGCAACCCAGTGCTGATTGAGAGATGAAGAAATAAAGGTGAGATGTTCTAGAGGCTTGTGAAGATCATTCCTCCGCTGAGAAATAATGAAAGAATATAAAATTACATTTTAGTTTAAGTTTTAGTAATTTTATTGTGTTTTTGTAATTGATATTAGTCGTTGTTTATTAGAAACATGTTTGTATGGTTTTTATAAGTTTTTATTTCAACTTTAGTTGTAGGTATTTTATTTTTCATATACAGCATTATATATATATATATATATATATATATATATATATATATATATATATATATATATATATATATATATATAGTTAATTTAAATTAAATGAAAATGAAAAAAGTTTAAAACTCTGTTGCCCTCTATTTTTGTATATTTTTTTATTTAACATTTACTCTACTTCCAGAAAATGTTTTCATTGTTTATATTTATAACTATAATGACCCTGATATCTACACATTTTCTTTATATAAAACAGTTACATTTTTTTGACAGTTTTTTTTTTTATCAGCCTCAATTAAAGGCAGTATAATAGATATTACCACAATTTATAAAAAATCATTACAATTTATAAGTTCAGTAATAGCGTTTACAATTTAGTTTTTAGTTATTTATTTAACATAACTGTAATTATATTTTTGCAGTAAAATAAGATTGATTCTCCTGAAATCAATTTCACAAAATATGACAAGTTTTTGAGCAATTAACCCTTAGTTGTGAAAGCTGAGGCTTTAAACTACATTTACCTAGAAAGACTGCATTCAGTGTCATAAAGTAGATTGATATTTAAAGCAGCATTTTTTGGTGACACTTGCATCATAGGATATCTAAAGATGCAAAATGAGTATTTTCCAGCTACGGTGGCCATCAGCAGCATCCTCCTCAACCACACATCTCCTCTGGCTGACGCCGAGCTCTAATCGATCATTAAATGTCATTCTGAAACAGACATGAATTCCTTTGGCCATCATCAGGATTATCAGCTCTCACTTTTGCCAGCATAAACTCACTTTAGGCTGAGTGTTGTGTATGTGATAAAGCACCAGCACTGCTTGTTACGTAACAGAGAACACATATATCTCATATATATATGGAAAGCAAATGTGCTGCCATCAATTAAAGCTTTGCATTGATTTCTCACAGCAGTACATTCTTCATAGTAAGCCTGGGAATACTGGGAGGGTAACACTTCCATTTTATAACAGACTGAGAAGACATTCTTAGTCCTGTATGTATCATAAGTTCATGTTAATATTAATAAAAGCTGTAAAGGCTATTGTTCATGGTTAGTTCTCTATAATCAAGAATTAAAATGTCATCTTAAATAGGACTTTCATCTCAAGGTTAACTGAGGCTCACTGATTCAAGCGTTTCCATGCAAATGAGTGTCCAGGGAGCTGTAATAATAAGGAAGCAGATGGTCACTAATAAACAGATTAGATGATACAGAAAGCTAGTATACTGAATACTTTACTGCATGATTACTAGCCTTTATATGCAGCAGAATGCGATGTGTAAATGTTTCAAATAGTAAAATGCCAAACCAGGGTTGTAAAAGGGATCATTTAAATTCTTTCATTAATTACACACCCTCATGTGAACACACATTAAGATATTTCGGATGAAATCCGAGAGCTTTCTGACCCTGCATAGACAGCAAGGGAACTACTACGTTCAAGGTCTAGAAAGGGAGTAAAGACATTGTTAAAATAGTCCATGTGACGTCAGTGGTTCAACTGTAATATTATGAAGCTACAAGATTTTTTTTCTGCGCAAAGAAAACAAAAACAATGACTTTATTCAACAATTTCTTCTCTTCTCTGTCAGTCTTTGATGTGTGTTCATGAAAGTACCACGATGCATGCATGTGCATAGTTTAATTTGAAGTAACAAAATGACTAAAACTGAATAATGATAATAAAATGAACAATATAAAAATAAACCGACAAACTCAAAAACACACAACAAAATTACTAAAAGAAAAAAAAAAAAATAACTGAGGCCCAATTATAATAAAAATGAATACTAAATAGTATATCAAACTAAAATAGTATATCAAAGAAACTAAAATAACAGTGTCACATGACCGCTTTACATTAAATCTTTCACTTTAAATCATCATGTGATCATTCTGACCTAGTTTACAAAGCATTATTGACACACTGTTTTCCTAATGAATGTTGTTCAGTTGCTTTGACTCAATGTATTTTGTATAAAGCGCTATATAAATAAAGGTGACTTTTACAAGGTGACAAAGTTTAGTCAAACCTGTCAATAACTGTATGCGTAAGTGATAAGATGTCACTTTGATGCACGCCTACATCCTTCTTCATATTTTTCCTCTTTACGTCACGCAAGCATCCTTTGTGACTCAAAGTGTGCCCTGAGCTCACGCCAAAGAAGAAACATTTTCCATTTCCAGTCAAGACAGTTGAAACGGACCCCTCGATAGGTAATAGGATCAGAGATAATCAATTATTAGAGGGGTCATATGATGCAATTTCAGTTTTTGCTTTCTCTTTGGAGTGTTACAAGCTCTTGGTGCATAAAGAAGATCTGTAAAGTTGCAAAGACTAAGTCCCAAATCCAAAGAGATATTCTTTATCAAAGTTAAGACTCTACCACGCCCTCCTAAAATGCCTCTTTTAAACACTGCCCCACATCTCTACATCACTATGTGCAAATATTTGCATAATGCCGCCCAAATTATCAAGCAAAGAAAGAAGGCGTGGTGTCAAAAACTGTCAATCAGACAACAGAAGGCATGGAGTATATCGTGTGTGAAACAAGTTTAACTGCAAAGTCTTGATCACAAAATGTGCATTTCAGATATGATACAGAAGGCTTTATGGGGTAATATCTCCTTTGCTTCTTCTGAAACTGAGATATTAATGATAATAATGGGGTCCTTTTCTCAGAAGAAACATCTGAGAGGAAAGAGACTGGCGCAAAAGTCTATTTAATCAAACTGTTATCTATGACAAACAACTGAGACAATGTGCTATAATTGATTCAAAAATGAATATTTTGTAGTGCATGAAAAGCATCTTTATTAGGCCTGTCTGTAACGATTATTTTGGTAGTCAATTATTCTGACGATTAATCATGCAATTTCATTTAAAATGTAAATATTTTTAATCGACTTTTAAAATAACTTAAAATACATGTCTAATGCAATGAGCGAATAATAATTGGTTCAAATAAACTATATCAAGTAATCATATAATTTTATTGAACAAAACTGGTAAAATACATAATGCATTATAAACAATGGAACTAATGTACATTAGGCATTTTAACAAATGCCTGCAGAGGGTGCCCTTGGCTTAACGATAGTTTTTACAGCTCAATCTAACATCATTTAATTCAAATGTCCACTTAATCTTTAATATTTGGCCACTTCTTTATAATAGAAATGCTACAGCTTCTGTCATTTCTTGAACACGAACATGTGGACATCAAAACATGCAAAGCCTTAGAAAACGGTCCAGTAATGCTTTTCATCGATTCTCATTCGTGGAATGTGCCACTTCCGGTATTTTGCCGTTTCATTGACACGGGCAAAAGGCAACCAAGTACTCAAATTTAATCAAGGAATTGTGACAGCCCTGATGTTCATACTGAAGATTCAGCTCAAAAAAGCCTTTAAACTCACACTTAATCTGAGCAGAATCAGATGCACGGCGTTTCAGTCATGTTGACATGCCTCAGTCCTGTCATGCGAGACCAGCTGGCTGTTGTTCTCAGCCGGGAGAGGGAATGACTCAGAAATCTTCCCACAAGGACACTTGTCGAGTCCAACCGGAGCAGAAAAAACATTACTCAAAAAAAAAAAAAAAAAACCCTTTCAGAATCAGAATGAGCTTTATTGCCAGGTATGTTCACACATACGAGGAATTTGTTTTCGTGACAGAGCTCCGCAGTGCAACATAACAGCGACAGAACAAAAAAACACAATAAGGAATAAAAAATACAAAAAAATACAAATAGGTGGGTAAGGAT
The DNA here is from genome assembly GCF_963082965.1 of Carassius carassius. Classification (NCBI taxonomy): domain Eukaryota; kingdom Metazoa; phylum Chordata; class Actinopteri; order Cypriniformes; family Cyprinidae; genus Carassius; species Carassius carassius. Next base: position 481,947 of record NC_081785.1, read on the forward strand.
TGACAATATACAAATTGACAATGTATGGCAGGTATATTAAAAAGAGCATTTATGTATGTACATGTATATTATGTGGAAAAATTGTAACTGTACGCTAAGTATGTGTGTTTGGATAAATAAGTGTATGTCTATATAAATATAAATATAAGTAGTATAGTGTGTTCCATGTATGTACATGTATATTATGTGCAAAAGATTTACGTGTACGCTAAGTATGTGTGTTGGATAAAAAGTGTAGTGTATATAAATATAAATAGTGTAGTGTGTCCCACAGTTATTATCAGCTGTTCATAAGATGGATTGCCTGAGGGAAGAAACTGTTCCTGTGTCTGGTCGTTCTGGTGCTCAGTGCTCTGTAGCGTCGACCAGATGGCAAGAGTTCAAAGAGGGAGTGTGCTGGATGTGAGGGGTCCAGAGTGATTTTAACAGCCCTTTTTCTCACTCTGGATAAGTACAGTTCTTGAATAGATGGGAGGGTTGTACCGATAATTCGCTCAGCAGTCCGGACTACCCTCTGTAGTCTTCTGAGGTCCGATTTAGAAGCTGAGCTGAACCAGACAGTTACTGAAGTGCAGAGGATGGATTCGATGATGGTGGAGTAGAACTGTTTCAGCAGATCCTGTGGCAGGTTAAACTTCCTCAGCTGGCGAAGGAAGTACAACCTCTGCTGGGCCTTTTTCACAATGGAGTCAATGTGAATGTCCCACTTCAGGTCCTGAGAGATAGTGGTGCCCAGGAACCTGAATGACTCCACTGCAGTCACAGTGCTGTTCATGATGGTGAGTGGGGGGAGTGCAGGGGGGTTTCTCCTGAAGTCCACGATCATCTCCACTGTTTTGAGCGTGTTAAGCTCCAGGTTGTTGAGACTGCACCAGACAGCCAGCTCTTTAACCTCCTGTCTGTAAGCAGACTCGTCACCGTCCTGAATGAGGCCGATGAGTGTGGTGTCATCTGCAAACTTCAGGAGCTTGACAGAGGGGTCCTTAGATGTGCAATCGTTAGTGTACAGGGAGAAGAGCAGTGGGGAGAGAACACAGCCCTGGGGAGCTCCGGTGCTGATTGTACGGGTGCTGGATGTGTATTTTCCCAGCCTCACTAGCTGCTGCCTGTCTGTCAGGAAGCTGTTGATCCACTGACAGACGGAGGTGGGCACGGAGAGCTGAGTTAGTTTGGGCAGGAGGAGGTTTGGGATGATCGTGTTGAAGGCAGAGCTGAAGTCCACAAACAGGATCCTCACATAGGTCCCCGGTCTGTCTAGGTGTTGCAGAACATAATGCAGTCCGATGTTTACTGCATCGTCCACAGACCTGTTTGCTCTGTAGGCAAACTGAAGAGGATCCAGCAAGGGTCCAGTGATGTCCTTCAGGTGGGCCAGCACCAGTTTTTCAAATGACTTCATGACTACAGACGTTAGAGCCACAGGCCTGTAGTCATTTAGTCCTGTAATTTTGGATTTCTTTGGGATGGGGATGATGGTGGAGCGTTTGAAGCATGAAGGGACTTCGCACAGCTCCAGCGATCTGTTGAAGATCTTTGTGAAGATGGGGGCCAGCTGGTCAGCACAGGATTTCAGACAGGCTGGTGTAACACAATCTGGGCCTGGTGCTTTTTTCCTTTTCTGCTTCCTGAAGACCTGGCGCACCGCATCCTCGCTGATCTGTATTGCAGGTGTGGGGGAGAGGGGGGATGCAGGAGGTGTGAATGGTGAGAGCGCTTGATTGGAGAGGTGTTCAGGGTGGGTTGCAGGAGTTGTGAGTGGTGTGAACAGTTGTTTGGAGAGGCATTCAGGGTTGGTTGCAGGAGTTGTGAATGGTGAGAGCGGTTGATTGGAGAGGTGATCAGGATGGGTTGCAGGAGCTGTTAATGGTGTGAACGGTTGTGTGGAGAGGCATTCAGGGTTGGTTGCAGGAGCTGTGAATGGTGTGAACGTTTGTTTGGAGAGGCATTCAGGGTTGGTTGCAGGAGTTGTTATTGGTGTGAACGGTTGTGTGGTGAGGTGTTCAGGGCAGGTGATGGGTGTTCTTTCAAACCTGCAGTAAAACTCGTTCAGATCGTCTGCCAGTCGTTGATTTTCCACAGTGCTGGGGGGTGGTGTCTTGTAATTGGTGATCTTCTTTAGGCTTTTCCACACTGATGCGGAGTCGTTCGAAGTGAACTGAGTCCTTATTTTTTCAGAATAATTCCTCTTTGCCACTTTGATCTCCTTTTCCAGTGTGTATTTAGCCTGTTTATACAAGACATTGTCCCCCTTCACGTAAGCATCTTCTTTGGCCTGACGGAGCTGTCTGAGTTTTGCAGTGAACCACGGTTTGTCATTGTTGTAATTTAGTTGAGTCTTGGTAGGAATACACATATCCTCACAGAAACTGATATATGATGTTACCGTCTCTGTGAGTTCGTCCAGATCAGTGGCAGCAGCTTCAAAAACACTCCAATCAGTGAGGTCAAAACAAGATTGTAAATCCTGCTCTGCTTCATTAGTCCATCTTTTTACAGTCCTTAATACAGGTTTAGCTGATTTTAGTTTCTGCCTGTAGGTCGGTATAAGATGAACCAGAAGGTGATCAGAATGTCCCAAAGCTGCTCGTGGAACAGAGTGAAATGCATCCTTTATTGTTGTGTAACAGTGATCCAATATATTACTGTCTCTTGTGGGACAAGTAACATGCTGTCTGTATTTTGGCAGTTCACGGGAGAGATTGGCTTTATTAAAGTCCCCAAGAATGATTAAAACAGAGTCTGGGTGTTGTTGTTCTGTCTCTGTGATCTGCTCAGCGAGTTTCTGTAAAGCTGAGCTCACGTGCGCTTGAGGAGGGATGTAAACACTCACCAGAATGAACGAATGAAACTCCCGCGGCGAATAGAACGGCTTGCAGTTAATGAAGAGCGTTTCGAGATTTGAGCAGCACGTCTTCTTTAACACAGTTACATCTGTACACCACCGTTCACTGATGTAAAAGCATGTCCCGCCGCCGCGCGATTTCCCCGTTGATTCTGCGTCGCGATCCGCTCTAAACAGCTGAAAGTCCGGCAGATGGAGCGCGCTGTCCGGTATGGTGTCATTCAGCCAAGTTTCCGTGAAACACAGAGCAGCAGAGTGGGAGAAATCTTTATTTGTCCGAGAGAGCAGAAGAAGTTCGTCCGTTTTGTTGGGTAGAGAGCGGAGATTTGCCAGATGGATGCTAGGCAACGGCGTTCGAAATCCGCGTTTTCTGAGTCTCACGAGCGCTCCCGCTCGCTTTCCCCGCCTGCGCGTCCTCTTGAAGCGTGTGATCAGCGCAGCCGCTCCGCCGACAAGAATGTCCAGCAAAACATCAGAATAGTCGAAAACCGGTGAAATATCGGGAGATGTGTGTTGCCGAATATCCAGCAATTCGTCCCTGGTGAAACTGATTGCAGGAATATAACTAAAGACAGGACAAACTAACAAAAACACAAAAACAACTGCAGAGCACGTCACGGAGGCAGCCATCCTGTATCGGCGCCACTTCTAGAACCATGCTGTTGTTTCATGTTTCATGCTGACAGCATGTTGTTTTGTGTTTCTATCTTTCATATCATCTAACTTATTTATTGCTGTAGTTTATAAGGATCGATTTCTGACCGTTAACTTCTACTCCTTTACCTTTCTGTTACATATATCCCTCTTTCTCTGGGTACAGATATATCTTGTACTACTTCACGATTGGTGACTAACATAAAAACATCATCCCCACAGTCTGCTCAGACAGGACTTATCGGTATATTGACTAAATTTACTCAGCTTAATCCATTTATACTAATTATTCTTTAAATAGAAAGAATAGAAGAGCCACACAAACTGATCAAATTAACTGACAGATGGAGCAGTCTGATTTTCAGTGCAGGATTTTTAGACAATGAAACAAAGTGGCTGACGTCATATTGACATCACTTTTAATAATTGAATCCAAGTCTAATGAAATACTTTGAGAAACGTGATGTTCTTAAAGTAGCTGCCATTGTGCAGGGGTGACTCAGGGGAAATGGCTTTGTGAAATGATTTGTTAATTTTGTTTGCTCACTTACTGTCAATGAAGCATTTCCAGAATGGCTGTCTGAGTCTTTTTCTGTATGTGCATCTTTTCCCAGCATGCAGTAGATGCGGTCAGCGTTGGCGTGAGTCCCATTGGAGACACGTCCTATAATTCCAGCCACTGGGACCTCAGCAGTGCTTTCTTCTTTGCTGGAACCGTCATCACTACGATAGGTAAAATAAACTAACCTTCAGAAGAGAACAGCAATGCAGCTCAGTGATACCTCTAAAAATACTGCACATTATGAGAAATAGTTCAACTTTTACTTTATGCGAACATTATGAGAAATAGTAAAATTAGTTGCAAATACTTTTTTACATCTTAAATGGTAAGCAAATGCTGTTTTATGTTGACTTCTTAATAGTAATATTTGCAGCAATGCTGTTAAACATTTACTTTAAATGGTAAATGCTGTTTTGTGTTTACATTTATATTAGTAAAATTTGCAGCAAATGCTGTTTTATGTTGACTTTAAATGGTAAATGCTGTTTTGTGTTGACTTTTAATAGTAAAATATGCAGCACATTGCTTTAAATGATAAAAAATGTTCTTACTTTAAACAATGCATTTGTTTTTCATGTTTTACTGGTAATACCAAACTCTGAAATTGAAAGGGACTAAAATTGAGCAGAAGTACAAGGTTTGACATAGTCAGGCTAAAAATTTGCAGAAAATGCTGTTTTATGTTGACTTTAAATGGTAAATTCTGTTGTGTTGACTTTTAACAGTAAAAATTTGCAACAAATGCTGTTTTACTTTGACTTTAAATGGTAAATCCTGTTTTGTGTGGACTTAACAGTAAAATTTGCAGCAAATTGATTTAAATGGTAAAAAATGTTTCTTACTTTAAACAATGCATCTGTTTTTCATGGTTTACTTCGACCAATATTTGCACTGAGATTCATAAGCGTAACTGCACAACACATGAGACTTTCAGCCCAATTCTCATCTCTTACTGAAACTGTTTAGTTTGTCATTGTCTGAACTTCCCTTTTGTTCAACAATCTATAATTACTGCCATGTTCTCTCAGTAGAAGCCACCAATTGTCTCCCTCTGGATCTATGAATGTGGTTTTAATAGAGGGGGTCAACTAGAGCAGTTTGTTTTATAACGATTAGATAACCTCTTGTCTTTTCCGCCTACGTCTACAGGCTATGGAAACATCGCCCCCAGCACTGAGGGCGGCAAGATTTTCTGCATCCTTTATGCCATATTTGGCATCCCTCTGTTTGGCTTCCTTTTGGCCGGGATCGGTGATCAGCTAGGGACCATGTTTATGAAGAGTATTCTGAAGGTGGAGAAAGTTTTCAGGGTGAGTCGACTTGTTATAGGATAGTTAACTATTTACTGGTTATATAAATACTTCAGTTCACCTGAAATTTCTTCTGCCTCCCTTTATAGCAAAAACACAAGCAAATCAGTCAGACTAAAATCCGTGTCACCTCCACTATACTCTTCATCATTGCTGGCTGCATCATTTTTGTCACCATCCCAGCAGTGATTTTCAAACACATCGAGGGATGGAGTACTTTAGAATCCATTTACTTTGTTGTCATTACTCTCACAACAATCGGCATTGGAGATTATGTAGCAGGTAGGAGCACTGATGAGGGCATTTTACATAATTTTGCCTAGTATAGTCAAGAGTTGGTTAATTTTTTACAGCAAATGCTATATTATGTTGTCCTGGCTGTTTTACATTGACTTCAAATGGTAAAATTTGTAGCAAATGCTATTTTATGTTGAAATTAAATGGATAAAGTTGCTACACATGCTATGTTGAATTTAAAGAGTTAAATGCTATTTTACATTTAATTTAAATGGTAAATGCTATTTTAAGTTTACTTTTAAGTAGCAAATGCAGATTTATCTTGAATTTATTTGCTGCTGATGTTGCTTGACATTGGGTTTAAATGTAAATTCAGTTGAATTTAAATTGTAAAATTAGCTGCAAATACTATTTTAAGTCGACTTTAAAGTAGTATATGCTGTTTTATATTGGTTTTTAATGGTACATTTGACTTCAAATTCTGTTTTATGTATATTTAAATGGTAAAATTGGTTGAAAATACAGATTTACGTTTACTTTAAATTGTAAATTCAGTTTTTTGTTGACTTTCAAATGGTAAATGCAATTTTCCGTAGTCTTTGTTCAAATTAATTTAAGTTTTAAAGTTTTAAATGGTAATTTTACATCATTTTGTCAAGAGTCGCTTAATTTTGATAACCCATTTGATGGAGTATTGTGCTAGTGGCACCATAATCATTGGTTTGATTGCTAGAGAAGTCACATTTTGATCAAATGAACATATCAAAAGCACTGTAAATTGCTTTGGATAAAGGCATCAACATAAATGAATAAATGTAAATATCATTTTTACCTGACAGCTTCTCAAAATACTTTTCCTGGCAAGTTTGCATCTTTTGTTCCTGTTCAGACCTTGTTTTGACCTTTTGGAATGGAATTGGACAGAATGCTTTGAACACTCCATTCCAGTGGAATAATTGGGTATTAAAACGTTCATTATTTTATAGGAGGAGATCGCATAATAGAATACAAGAAATGGTACAAGCCTCTGGTCTGGTTCTGGATTTTGGTGGGTCTGGCGTATTTCGCAGCGGTCCTGAGCATGATTGGAGACTGGCTCAGGGTTCTGTCCAAGAAAACAAAAGAAGAGGTATGAAATATCAAACATGACATCCAATTTACAATACAGCATTATTTCACAGCATCAGAGCCATATTTACTTTGTGCTACACATCCCTGGTCTTTCCTTTTCAGCTGATGATAACTAGGGTGTGTAAACTATTGGTTAATGCTAACCAGAAGGCATTGATTTGGCTGCAGTTGCTAATGCAACCTTTCTAGTCAATAGTTATTAATGCACTCATTTAATGCTGGTTAGTGCAATAAAGGTCATGGCAATAATATCAAATAATGATAGATCTGATAAAGAAGTGTCACCAGTGGGATACTTGAATATGCTGTGAAGGGTGAACTCGACCTGCAACTTTCATTTTGATATGAAGCACACGTTACACCATCTTTATCATGACGATATCAAGCCATGTTGCTGTTAAAAGAAAAACTCACTGTGAAATGCATCATATTATGAAAAATATACAATAAACGGTAAAATGCTGTTATGCATTTAATTTGTATTTTTTTTAATAAATGTATTAATGTTGACTGTAAATGTTAAAATAAGTTGCAAATGCAGTTTCACGTTGGCTTTAAATAATAAAATTAGGCGCAAATTATTTTTTAGGTTGACTTTAATGGTAAAATTTGTAGCAAATGCTGTTTTGCATTGGCATTAAATGACACAATTAGTCACAGTAATGGCTTAGGTTGACTTTAAATGGTAAGATTAGTTGCACATGCTGTTTTACCTTGACTTTAATGCTAAAAATAAAAATTAGTAATCTCAAGAAATGTTTTACATTGGATTCAAGTAGTAAAATTAGCTTTAAAATGGTAGATTTAGTTGCAAATGATGTTTTAATGTAAGGTTAAGCACAGCGCTGAATTGTTTCTAAATGTCACTCTCACGCAGGTCGGAGAGTTTAAGGCCCATGCGGCAGAATGGAAGGCAAATGTTCGGGCAGAGTTACGCGAGACACGGCGACGCTTCAGCGGCGAGATCCACGACAAACTTCAACGTGCGGCCACCATCCGCAGCATGGAGCGCAGACGTCTGGGTCTGGAGCAGCGGGCGCACTCGCTAGACATGCTGTCACCTGAAAAGCGTGCTGTTTTCGCTAGTCCGGACGCCAGGCAATTTAAGACCTCCTCGCAGGAGAGCATCGACACTAAACTGAACAACCTGCGACTGAAGGCCGAGCACAGTGAACAGCAGGCATCCTCCGAGGAGAACATCTTCAACCGCTTCGGCTCGCTCACCAAACTGGCCAAGCGCAACAGGAGCAAAGACCTCCACAGGAACATCCCAGAAGATGCCAGCAGGCTGGGCGATGTCCTCAGCAGCAACAGCAGCAACGTCAGTTTGGGAGAAGAGAGAAGAGAGGACGAGGAGGAGATGGAGGAAGAGAAAGAAGCAATGGAGGCCAACACTGGCTTCACATGTCTGCCTCACTATCCTGAGGAACCCAAACAGCAGAACGGGTTCGCTCCGGCTCAGGCCAAAGAACAAGAGCGAAATAAAAGACTGGAGCAGAAAGAACATCAACCGTAGGCAGACAGCGACAGGGTGAACATGTGCCTTTGTGTTTTGTAAGCTGCGGTTTGACACGTTATCGATCAACTGGAGCTGATTTTCACTGTGACAAATGACAAGTTGCCAAAAATATGAAAAGACACAGAGAGCTCAAGGAATACAGACTGACATCACCTTAAACTGTAAATTCTGTCATTGTTTACTCACACTCGTGTTGTTCCAAACCTGCATGAATTTCCTTCTTCAATGGAAAGCTCCAAAAATGACAAAAAAAATTAATAAATGTCACTGATGTTACATTTGGTGCTATATACCAGTTTCAGATTGACAGTTGTGGTGGAAAGTAAGATTTCAGTGAATAACGACTTTTTTGGAACTTAGTATGAATTTTTTCACATTATTATTAATAATGCAATTCATCTGCTTTAGTCAGAAATCATATTGTCCTTTTTTGCTCTGCAGAAAAAGAAACTCAAATGGGTTTAATGAGGATTAATTACTCCTCACAGGACAGTCAACAAAGGCTTTTGCTCTTTTCGAAGGTGTGATAACTGTAAATCACGATGTCTTAGGAAAGAAAAACATGCATGGATATCTACTGCTGCTCAGATGAATCTGTCATCTACGATGGCAAATCAAAAACTTCTATGAAACACTAATTTATTGAATTTGGTGAAAAATTTAGATGTTCTCAATAACTTTTGATTGTGATGCCAGAGATTAAACAACAACGATTTATCTGATCGTAAAATACTGCGTTCACACAGAACTCTATCAACATATCAAACCCCCTCAAAATGACTGGAATCGAAGCCATACTGATGACATTAAATGAAAATGAAACCCAATTTACTCAAAGTATTAGAACATGATGAACAAATGGCATCTTTATAAGACATATAGTGACCCCCACAAATATCTAGACACACTTCAGTCACACAATTTTTTTTGAATATCATTGCATTAAATAATAAAAGATCACAGCAAAAGTCTTTTATTGTAAAGAAAGATGCAATCTTTACAAAACATCACACAAAAATTTTCACCATTATAAATGGTTATACGATTGATCTAGTGTTGAAAATATGATGATTAAGACAAAAATAAAGAAAGGTGACTTCAGTGAATTAAAAAAATGTGAAATGCATCATGTTAAAAATAGATTATAAATGTCAAGGCTAATTTTTGGCAAATGTTTTACATTGACTTTAAATTATAAAATTAGTCACAAGTGATGTTTTATATGGGCTTTAAATGGTAAAATTATTTGCAAACAGTTTACTTTGACTTTAAATCGGAAAACTGGAAACAAATTATGTTTAACATTGACTTTAAATGGTAAAATAAGTTGAAAAAGCTGTTTATCTCTTTAAGAGACACAAATATATTTTCAAATACTTTTTGGGGTTGCTGTAAACCCACAATTATTCCATTATTGCCATAAAACAGTGATTTGTTGTTATCATCTGATATCAGTTCATATATGTGACCCTGGACCACTAAACCATTCTAAAGTGTTGTTTTTTTTTTAAACTTAGATTTAAACATAATCTAAGCTGAGTAAATAAGCTTGGATGTATAGTTTATTAGGATCTGACAATATTTGTCTGAGAACCAACTATTTGAAAATCTGGAATCTGAGGGTGCAAAAAAAACCTAAACATTGAGAAAATCGCCTTTAAAGTTGTCTAAATGAAGTTCTTAGCAATGCATATTACTAATCAAAAATTAAGTTTTTATATATTTATGGTAGATACTTTACAAAATATCATAATGGAACATGGTCTTTACTTAATATCCTAATGATTTTTACATAAAACAAAAATCGATTATTTTGACCCGTACTATGTTTTCTTTTTTTTAGACTATTGCTAAAAATATATCCCAGAGACTTCAGACTGGTTTTGTGCTCCAGGGTCAGATATGGGAACCATTTTTATGCCCACAGAACAATGTCTTCCACTGTAACTCAAAAATATGGTAAAAAGTGTGAATGCATAAATAAAACATTGTTGACCTTTTTTGATGTACAATAGTGAATGCAAATGTATAAACACACACACACACACACACACACACACACACACACACACATTACATCCCAAGATATTACGGTAATCGTAGTCATGCTCTGTGTTGTCACTGTGATCACATCAATACTTGTGCAAACATGACATCAAATGTAATGAGTGCCTTTGGGAAAATAAATCATGAAATGCGGCTTTGGCTTTGTAGCATTTACTGGTGAACCAATTAGAAAGTCAGACAGAAAGGAATACAAAAATGCAAGTAAAACACACCAGTGAATCAAAGTTTTTACATTACATAACATGCATTGCTTTTATGTGCTTAACCCTTGTGCGACCTTTTGTCCATTTTTGTCCTTTTCATATTTTTTAAATTTTCTTGGAACATTTTGCATGTGTTTTTGCCAACTTTGTATTTTTATGGGAATTTTACTATTTTACTTCCATTTCCTTTAATAAATCTATTTTGCACTTGGTACACAAAATTGTTCCTGTCAGGACCTTTTTTACCAGATGATGCCATTTTTTTCAGGTTTGGCCTATAAAGGAAATACTTGCTTGGTTCCTGTTTTCTGCATATTATAGAGCCAATTGGAAAAAATAATGCAGCTACAATTGTGTGGGTGTGTTGGTTTGTATGTGTTATATTATATCTAAAAAAGTGTGTGCGTTTGTATGAAAAACTCTATTGCAAATCACAAATCAAACTACTGTGTGCATCAGCAGAGTTTTGCTGGCATCTAATGAGGAAAATTTGGTACTGCGCCCAAACAAAATCTTACTGAAAGCTAATTTTTTAAGATATCAACTTCAAATTTGCAATTCAACTTGTTTAGAATCATGGCTTTGATTTTCTAGCAGTTATAGAGTTTGACATGTTTCATAAAATATATATTTTTATAGAAAATATTGTTCATAAATCATTTTCATAAATTTAAACCTCTATACCTTTTTTTTGTTTTTTTACTTCAACAATTACTTGCCATGGGTCTTCTTTAAAATGAGACCAAATTAACTCTGTGCTCCCAAGCTTAAAATTTGTATGACAACTTTTTGACATGGATATTTTTGTCCACTATGGACCTATGTGTAACTTCTTTAAATTGATGCACAAGGTTTGAGTAGAGTTTGTTTCAAGCCTTAACTTCTCATTAGTGGTCGGATGTGTTCAGATTGCCACATTAGTGTTTCAATATTTTGAGAGTGTTTTACACTCTGCCGCAGAGTTTCCCAACCAGGGGTTTACAGTGAAACTGCATGGGCTTCATGCAACTGTGAGAGAACTGAAGTCAGGTTCAATTACATAAAACGCATAATATATTTGTTTCATATTCGCCACACTTATAAAAGTTTGTAATATGGAAAGATGAGGACCCAAAAGCGGTTATGCAAGTGAAGCTCCTTTACAGTTTTTTTGGATTGCTTAACCACGATTTTCAAAACAGGGCCCGTGTTTTCAAAACACTACACAGAATAAGCACAACCACACACCCAATTAGCAAAACACTACAGATCCTTTGCATAATTAAACACTCTTTTAAAAAGTATACACTTCGGTTTAAAAACCACACTTTGTTACCATATGAAACACACACGTTTCACATTACTATACTCTGTTTGCACGAGTTACACTCTGCTGTGATAAACCTAAAACACTTTTAGCACTTCTACGTCCCTATGATTAGAGTAGGCTACCATCAACAAAGTACAAATATAATGTAAATTCACCAAACAAAACACATGACCAATGTTACAGACTGAAGAAACTCATTCATTTCTCAACACGCCCAAAATGTTGACATGGAGATTCATGAGAAAAAGGTCACTTTACATATTGTACTGCAAGTTTACGGTAAAAAAAAAAACACTAGACATGGTCTCTTCGCCTAGCTGGATCTGGCCAGAGAATTTCATCAACATCGCAGGCAATGTTGTCATTAGCAAGACACCTTGGAAATAAACGTCTTGAATGGCGAATCCATCCTTGTATTGCTGCTGCCTCCATCTGGTCACAGGCCTCCTCCATGGCTTGGATGAGGGGTACCTCAGCCTGGTACCTTCCACCGCCATGCCGAAAAAACTTTTCTATAGGGTTGAGGAATGGAGAGTATGGTGGAAGATATAGGACGGTGAAATGTGGATGTTGCTGAAACCAGTTCTGAACCAGAGCGGTGGAAAGACACATTGTCCCAGACAACAATGTATTGCATATGATCGATTTGATTTGCTGCGGTTATGTTGTGCAATTGGTCCAAGAATGTAAGTATGAGTGCTGTATTGTAAGGGCCCATATGGGCATGGCGGTGGAGGACCCCATTCTGTGTAATGGCTGCACAAAGTGTTATATTACCCCCACGTTGCCCTGGGACGTTGACTATAGCCCTGTGGCCAATGATGTTTCTTCCCCTCCTTCGTGTTCTTGCCAGGTGGAACCCAGCCTCATCTACGTAAATGAACTCATGCTGGATCTCCTCTCCATCCATTCGTAAAACTCTCTGAAGAACAGTGTCAGGCAAAATTGTGTAGTTCAGTGTAGATCTAGTATACATATTACAGTACAGTAAAAGATATGAGACAGTATGCAAGATCACACTGCTAAAGTGAGTACATACCTCTGCATAATCATGCCGCAGTTGTTTCACCCTTTCGGAATTGCGCTCAAAAGGCACTTGATAAATTTGCTTCATTTGAATATGTTTTTTTTTAGGATGCGTGCCAGTGTTGATGTTGAGACCTGATGGATATTGTTGAAACTGACGTGGTTATTGACAATGTTAGCTTGGAGCTGATTGAGTGTTATAGCATTGTTGGCCAAAACCATGTTTACTATCTCCCTCTCTTGCTGTTCGGTGAACATAGGAGGCCTTCCCCCCCTTGTCGTTCCTGACCCTCAATCCTATGTAGAAAAAAAAAAAAAACAGTATACAATAGTACAGTAATTTCACAGAAAAAGGTAACAGAAATGCTGATAGTGCATAGAATACAGTACTGTTAGCAGTTACTGAAACCGTGCAGATGTTTTTGATATGATGATATTTTTACAATACCTATTTTCCAGTCGAAATGTTCTTATCACACTTGCCACTGTGCCACTAGCATTTGATTTTATTTAAATTATTCTGTTTTCAAAATGCATTCATTCAAATTGTTTAGAATCAGCATGCATAATTTAATTATCTGTAAATCAAAAGTATTGTTCTGAAGAAAATTAAAAGTATGAATCATTGCAATGCAATTTAAATTCATAAATCTTAAATTTAGATCTAAACATTACTGACTAATTTTTGTATAAGACCAAATAATGTCAATGTCTTAATTTGTGCTGCAAATATGAAAAAACATCATGCAAAAAGCCTCTTGTTGAAGTCAAGTGTGCTTGGACTAACGGTTTTCATATGGTGGACAGTAAACAGTTGTCAACTTGTCTTGATTGAAGAAGGGGCATGAGGCATTTATCGGGACCAAAATAATTAATCTCTTGAGGTTGGGCTCTTAGGCTACGTTCACACTGCAGGGCTTAATGCTCAATTCCGATTTTTTTAAAAAATTTGATTTTTTTGCAAGGCCGTTCACATTTCCAATTAAATGCGACCTTTTGTGATCTCCTGAGTGAACGTGAAATGACCCAGAAGTGACCCGTATGCGCAGAAGAGTACTCAACGCTCAACGACGTCACTCGTTGTTTGCGGAAGTAGCTAACGTTAAACATGGATTTCAACAACAGTGTAGTCAACAGCGGAGCTCTTTTTGCAATATTAAAGTTATTTTCCCAACGGAGCCAGCACAATTACAATCTTCTCGTTTTAAGAAGAAAATTAAAAAGAAGGAGGAGAGCAAGGTTTTTGGCCATGGCGTTTTTGTAGAGCAGTGTTAGCAACGTCGGTACAGAGAAACGTGTGGGTGCGGAGTCGCAGCCAGGAGTGGTGGGATACTGATGTGAGTGGCTTCACTAATACAGAATTCATCAGTTTATCTTCTCGTTCCCGCCTACTTCAATGCAGACGTATGACGTTTGTAGCGTATCAATGACGTACGGGTCGGATACTTGTGGCCTGGCCGTTCAGACGGAGGTCACATTTCAAAAGATCGGATACGTATCGGATTCAGGACCACATACCCAAGTGGCCTGGGTCACATTTGAAAATATCGTATGTGTGTCGTTCAGACTGTCATGAAAAGATCAGATACAGGTCGCATAGGGGCAAAAAAATCGGAATTGGGTCATTTCAGCCTGCAGTGTGAATGTAGCCTTAAATTGGTCCAGAAAGGAACCTTCTATCAACTGCATAGCAATAAGCTTTCAGAACAACTTAGCAACTAATTAGCAACACTCAGGCAACCACAATAACATTAGCATTAGGTGCGAGTTTTGCACGGCTGAATATTCAAAAAATGAGGTTAAAATCATTGAAAATGAAAGTAAAAATAATTATTTATTGTACTTTTTTTAACAGTTTGGAGGCACTTTCAAATAAATAATTTAAGGTTGGAAATGCCAAATAAAAATGTACACAAAACATTGAGTTTGTTCCACTAGTTCAACCTTCACTGCTGGAACATTTTCACAGCATTTACTGATCAAATCAATGCAGCGTGGGAAACAAGATGCAATCAAACCTGTGAATGCGCAACCTCAAGTGTAAAGAAATTAGGTTTTTAAAGAGAAAATTGATCACCTTCTGTGATTATCAGTTGCCAAGCCTTTCTGCACCAGCAAAGAAAGATGGATTTCATGATATATAATGTTTGCATCTCTGCATTTCAGTAGATTCGATATTACTTACTTGAGGACATGCATGTGAGATTTTCTCATGCTTTATTGGAAAATGATTTGGGTCAGCAGTATCAGGGAGCAGCCATCAACTGTAAAATGAAAGCAGAAGGTAAATGTGTCCAAGGTTGAGGTAACCTCCACTTATCTCTGTCTGGAACTGATTAATAGTGATGGATGGTTCACATGTGTCTCTCTGTCATGGCTTCACCTTTAATCACGTCACGGTTCACTTTTCGTTCAGTCATTTATGTGCGCGGGTGGCCAAGATGGTAAACTGTATCTGTCTGTAATCTGTAGCACTGCTCATGTTTGAACATCACAGCTGAGCAATTGAGTATTTATGGCATTGAGAAGTCAGTTTCTATATAAAGAAGGCTGTAGGCTGGGCAGGACCATACAACTCTCTTTATCTTCCTTGTTTCCTGGGTATATATATTATTTTGTAAGAGCAGAGAGTCTGATAATCCTTCTTCAGGAAACACTCTGATGTGAAATGGATGTAAAAGTTTTGGAAAAATCAATGGGGAAATATTGTAGCAATGGCTCTAGCCCCTCTGCTGGAGTTTTAATTCTCTTGTAAAATTGTAAAAGGCAAAGTACATGGGATGAGATGCCAAAATGGACGTTGATATCAAGGTTGAATGCATTCAGTGTGTGACTATGTGTCTGGCTAGTTAAATTAGCCAAACAATTTGCATATTCCACCAAAATTTTCTTAAGCTTTTTCTCCTGTCATAATTTCCCCATCTGATGAATACGAGTAACATAACCACACCTGCAAAACTCCAACAGCCAAACCTGGAATATCTAGTTCATTCTCCTCACTTTCATTTTTGCATCACAGTTTTGTACATTTTCTCAGGCTATGCATTTATACAGACATTTTGCAGGAGGACAGCGGCTCTCTAGGACCAAACTACCTCTGGTGCAGAATATATATAACTCTTTCAATAAAGTTTTCACCTTGGTTATGAGACTAAAGCCATAAAAAAAAAGTTTAAATAAAGGATTTAAAAAATGCAAACAATAGCTAATAAAATGACAAAAGCAAACAAAAAAATGACTTAAAGGGGTCATATGATGAGATGTAATTTTTTTTCCTTTCTCTTTGGAGAGTTACAAGCTCTTGGTGCATAAAGAAGATCTGTAAAGTTGCAAAGACTAAAGTCTCAAATCCAAAGAGATATTCTTTATCAAAGTTAAGACTCTGCCACACCCTCCTAAAACGGCTATAGTGCTTGTCATTTCTTTGATCACAAATGCAGATATGGTTTTATGTTTATGCGATATGCAACGCAACGTGTAAAAAGAAAGTATAAGTCATTATAATCAGTAATCATGTTCCCACTGGATGCAACAACTGCCTTGTTTGTAATGGGTTTTATTGTTTTTGTCCTGTCATGCCGGTGTTCTGACAGTATATGTTGAGGGGCGTAACATTTCCGTCAGATGCTTGAAACATTCGGCCAATCACAATGCCCTGGATAGCTGGCCAATCACAGCACACCTCACTTTTCAGAACGATGAGCTTTGTAAAAATCTATGCATTTCAGAAGGTGGGGATATTTATAAAGAGGAGAAACAATAATGTACATTATGTGGAAAATAATGTGTTTTTTTAACCACATAAACAGATTTCATTACACCGTATAGACAAATAATGTTCTTTTTAGCAGAATCATATGACCCTTTAAACTTTAAAAACAAAATTACATTAAAAAAAGTTTAATTAAATAAAAAATAAATACAAAATGGAAACAATGTAATATTGTTTCGTTGTCAGACAATGAATGTAAATAAGTTTTACATTCTGAACTTCTGAGTAACTAAGAAAGTTCAGTAATTGCACATCTGTCATGACAGGAAGACCGCTATATGCAGGCTATTTTATATTAAGCAGGGAAGTATTTTATAAAAAAGGGGAAGTTAGGTAACATGTCATTTGACCAATTCATGTTCATTCAGATGTTCAGTGTTAAATGCACTCTTTTGGCTTAACAAAATTAGAAAAAATAAATAAAAAAAAGTAATGAATGATAATAAGGAATGAAACATATGGATATATATATATATATATATATATATATATATATATATATATATATATATATATATATATATATATATATATATATATATATATATATACTATTATTTTAAGAAACTATTTTGTTATGGTTTTAATTTTAGTTTCAGTTTAAGGCTTTATCACACTTCCACATTTGAAAAGCAGAAGTTTCAAATAGCATAAAAAACTTCCGCTGCAGGCTGTATCTATTTATGATGGGATAAAATTCAGCCACAGACACCTCTCATAAAAACACAAAACTCAGTTTACATTCATTAATTGAGTATTATGAAACCAAGGAATATTTCACGACTTAAAGGGGAACATGCAAGCCATACTGTATTTGTAAAACAATACAAACATCATATCACATTAAAGAGCATTTCAATTAGTCAAAAAAACTTTAAAGTTGTCCAAATTAAGTTCTAAGCAATGCATATTACTAAATAATAAAGTTTTATATATTTATGGTAGGATATGTACAACATTTATTCATGAAACATGATCTTTACTTAATCTCCTAATGATTTTTGGCATAAAAAAAAAATCATGAATTTTGACCCATAAAATGTATTGTTGGCTATTGCTACAAATATACCTCAGAGACTTAAGGCTGGTTTTGTGCTGCAGGGTCACATTTTTCATGCACTTACTTTATAATTAAATCCTCAATAATTACATCAAATTAATTCCAGCACATAGATATTAAAAATAAGATTGATCATCTTAAACAAGTCATATCCTGCGTGATGGAGTGCAATGATTGAACAGCACTATATACAAAAAGGGAGGTTAATCACAATAAATATAATGCAAGAGTAAACAAAATAATACAACAAATAAATGTGGTTTGTGATAAAGGCCTTAAGCTCAGTCATTGGTCAAAGAGTCAAAACAGTATACCTTAATGAGGCCAAACCCAACCAAACAACCACAAGCTGCACTTCAGCTCAATAAGAACCACAAAACAAAAATGATTATATTTATATCATACATTATATTTATATTTGTATAAAAGCTTATTCTGGCAGGAAGAGAGTGTCTGACTTTTGCTTCACTATGGTTTTACTATCAGATAAATATGGATGTGTCTATTTGATAGTGCTTGTGTACAGTTTTCATCAGTGGGTTGGTTTGTGGCTGTCTGTGCCACTTGCGTCTGAGATGTTTTTTTTAATAAAATCACTTTGTACACAGTGAAAAAAAAGTGCATTTTACAAGAAAATAAATATATAATAATAATTAGGATTGATTAGGCCTGTATGGCAAACGGAATATTTGAACAATTCAAGATTTTAATTCAGATGTTTTTTAACATATTCAAATAAAAAACGTAACTTCAACATGATTCAAGTAGCATTCTCTTTATTGACCATCTGGTTAAAAAAGTTATATTTCATGTGCAAGTTGTCAACATGGTGTAAAGGTGAAACAAATGGCATGTTAAATATATCTTTGCAAAAAAGATACATGAGATATAATGACACACACACACACTTCCTGTTCACAAGTTTAGGGCCAGTAAGGGGTAATGTTTAGCACTAAATTGCTTATAAGATGCATATATGTACAGCTTGCATCACAAATTGAGTTTGAATTATATGAAAATAGAAAAGGTAATTGTATTTGTAATAAAATAAAAAATAAAAAATGTATTAATATTTCTGACCCCCAACTGAACAGTCGTTCAGTTTTATATAGTTGGACCCAGCATTGTTTAATATATCACACTCAATGTATATTAACTATTACATTTCAGATTTTGTGGAAAACATTATGGAAGAAGAGGGTGTGAAAATGAAGTCGATATGATGCCTATTCTCGACTATTTAACAGGAAATGCTGTTGAAACGCTGATCTCATTTCTCAAAAAGCAATATATAAGTGAAATTTATAAGTGTACACTGTTCATGGAACAGTCTTTGTGTTTAAATGTCAACTTTTCCCTTTAAACTTTTACAAATAGTTTATTTCAGGAATTTTTTTATGAATGAGGAGTTTGTTTGAACATTGTAGGACCTGGATGTTTTAGACAGATGGGCTTATGCAGACAGTTTGTGTTTGAAAGTACGGCTTGTAAAGTTGTAAGTTCCACTCCTTCAGTCCAATCTTCTTTTTTTTTTATACAGTGTAGCATATATATACAACGACATGATCCAATCACAAGCGGTCAGTGCTAAATTCAGTCCTAAAAGGTGCTTTTGTGATCGGAACAGAACCAGCTCCAAGAAATTGGTTGTTTTGTTGTACCATCTCTTTTTGACACTCTTTCTTCCACGGTCTCCTTAAGATGAGTAACACATTTGAAGCACTGGCTTGACCCGTTCTGCTCATGAAGCAGTAGAGAAGTGGATCGGCCAGGCAGTTAAGCATTTGGAGGAAGACGCTAACTTTATATACGATAAAGAGCCAGTTGGGATACGGACAGTCTTCAAGAAAAATCCTCAAAACCATCATGATGTGCACAGGCCCGAAACTCAAATAAAGGGTCAACAAAATGCTTCCAAGAAGCCTGAAGATGTGCCGGCGCTCCATTGACCCAAGTTTTTGGTTTCTCTTCACGGCTGAACATATCCGCAAATAAGAGAAACCCACCACCAATGCGGGAATGAGGAAGCCTACTACAAAACGAGCAATGTTGACCAATCTTTGCTGTGGGGGCAAAGGAAATATATCCAAGCAAATTGGGCCATCCTCATCATAAATACTGTCTGGATCCACAATGATTGCGTTGAATATGACAGTAAAAATCCAAGCACCAATGCTCATGCTGACCGCAATTTTGCGTTTTCTAAAAGTGGCAAATCTGAGCGGGTAAACGATGGCTAAGTAGCGATCCACAGCAATGCAGCTCAGAAGCATAGCACTGGTGTAGAAGTTTGTCCAGAGCATGAAAACACAAATGACACACATCGTTTTGCTGAGAGGCCACTCATCGTAAAGAGTAAATCGAACCCACACTGGTAAGCACGTGATAAACAAGAGGTCCGACAGAGCCAGGTTAAACAGATAGACACCCAGCTCATTTTTCTGACGGATGAGCCGATACGACACAAACAGGAAGAAGATGTTGGATGGGATGCCAATCAGGATCACAGCCAGATGAAGGGCTACAAATACCATGCCCTCATGATTTGATGGGTAACAGTCATCTGATCTGTTCTGGCTGGTGTTCATCAATTCACCCGTTATGTTCATCTCAAGGCAGCTATTTAGAAAGAAATGTTTTTTTACTGTGTGATGGTTGTACTTCACAGTGGAATAGCAATCATGCAAAAAGAATTCACTATTTCTATAAATCTCTTTTCATGTTGCTCTTTTCTTTAAGTCTTTATTTACATCTATTTACATTTACATTTATTCATTTAGCTGACGCTTTTATCCAAAGCGACTTACAGTTGCTATATATGTCAGAGGTCGCACACCTCTGGAGCAACTAGGGGGTTAAGTGTCTTGCTCAGGGACACATTGGTGTCTCACAGTGGATTCGAACTCGGGTCTCTCACACCACAGGCATGTGTCTTATCCACTGCGCCAACGCCACCCCATATTTATCCTGCGATGCCCACTTTGCTGGGCACTTACGGTCGATTGAAACAAACTTGCTCACAAAGGCTTCATTTATTTGATTAAAATACAGAAAACCCGTAATATTATGAAATATTATTACATTGATTTAATAACTTAAAGGGTTACTCCACCCTGAAATGAACGTTTTGTCATTAACCACAACCCCAGTGTCATTCCAAAAAGCTTCGATTGTCTTTGGAACACAATTGAAGATATTTTAGATGAAAACCGGGAGGCTTGTGGCTGTCCCATAGACTGCCAAGTAAAATACACTGTCAAGGTCCATAAAAATATGAAAAGCATCATCAAAATAGTCCACCTGCCATCAGTGGTTCAACCATAACTTCCAGAATTCAGCTCATATTTTCCAAAATGGCACAACGGTGATCCGGAGAGACACTGAGGAGACGAATTGTTGAATAAAGTCGTTATTTTTGTTTTCTTCATCTACAAACAGCATTCTCGTCACTTCATAAGATTGCGGTTGAACCACTGATGGCAGATGGACTATTCTGACAATGTCTTTCATAATTTTCTGGACCTTGACAGTGTAACTAACTTGGCAGTCTATGGGGCAGCCACAAGCCTCCCGGTTTTCATCCAAAATATCTTAAATTGTGCTCTGGAGTTAAACTAAGCATTTACAGGTTTGGGGCTAAGTGATTAAAGACAAAGGAGCCTGAATGCATGCTAAATGCATGAATGTAAATAAAAATGAGCTATTTTGCTTTAATAGGTAATTTGAACATATTTTAAAATAGAGCCCGACTAATTTATCGGTCTGTCGATTTAATCGGAGATATCGCAGATATATCGTCTTTGGTGTATATGTCACAGATATGCCACCGATATGATTATTACAGTATATATATATATTTTTTTTTCGGAACATAAAATGCAAATAAATTAAATTATTATAAATTAAAAAATATTTATGTTTCTTTTATCACTTCAGAGGTTTGTGCTATTCGATCATAAGTGCTCTGCGAAGTGGACTTCACAGGATTTTTTGCCATCATTCCAGTTTGAAGGGACCATACATGTTCCATTCAAAGACTTAAAAGTGCACAAGACATTAATATAAATATTTCATAATTCATAAAAATAAATGTATTATTATAATTATATATATATATATATATATATATATATATTGATATCAGGCTTTTTTTACTTCCTTATCAATATTGGCCATAAAAATAAAACATATTGTCAGTCTCTTCTACAACCCGAATTCCGGAAAAGTTGGGACGTTTTTTAAATTTTAATAAAATGAAAACTAAAAGACTTTCAAATCACATGAGCCAATATTTTATTCACAATAGAACATAGATAACATAGCAAATGTTTAAACTGAGAAAGTTTACAATTTTATGCACAAAATGAGCTCATTTCAATTTTGATTTCTGCTACAGGTCTCAAAATAGTTGGGACGGGGCATGTTTACCATGGTGTAGCATCTCCTTTTCTTTTCAAAACAGTTTGAAGACGTCTGGGCATTGAGGCTATGAGTTGCTGGAGTTTTGCTGTTGGAATTTGGTCCCATTCTTGCCTTATATAGATTTCCAGCTGCTGAAGAGTTCGTGGTCGTCTTTGACGTATTTTTCGTTTAATGATGCGCCAAATGTTCTCTATAGGTGAAAGATCTGGAATGCAGGCAGGCCAGGTTAGCACCCGGACTCTTCTACGACGAAGCCATGCTGTTGTTATAGCTGCAGTATGTGGTTTTGCATTGTCCTGCTGAAATAAACAAGGCCTTCCCTGAAATAGACATTGTTTGGAGGGAAGCATATGTTGCTCTAAAACCTTTATATACCTTTCAGCATTCACAGAGCCTTCCAAAACATGCAAGCTGCCCATACCGTATGCACTTATGCACCCCCATACCATCAGAGATGCTGGCTTTTGAACTGAACGCTGATAACATGCTGGAAGGTCTCCCTCCTCTTTAGCCCGGAGAACACGGCGTCCGTGATTTCCAACAAGAATGTCAAATTTGGACTTGTCTGACCATAAAACACTATTCCACTTTGAAATAGTCCCTTTTAAATGAGCCTTGGCCCACAGGACACGACGGCGCTTTTGGACCATGTTCACATATGGCTTCCTTTTTGCATGATAGAGCTTTAGTTGGCATCTGCTGATGGCACGGCGGATTGTGTTTACCGACAGTGGTTTCTGAAAGTATTCCTGGGCCCATTTAGTAATGTCATTGACACAATCATGCCGATGAGTGATGCAGTGTCGTCTGAGAGCCCGAAGACCACGGGCATCCAATAAAGGTCTCCGGCCTTGTCCCTTACGCACAGAGATTTCTCCAGTTTCTCTGAATCTTTTGATGATGTTATGCACTGTAGATGATGAGATTTGCAAAGCCTTTGCAATTTGACGTTGAGGAACATTGTTTTTAAAGTTTTTCACAATTTTTTTACGCAGTCTTTCACAGATTGGAGAGCCTCTGCCCATCTTTACTTCTGAGAGACTCTGCTTCTCTAAGACAAAGCTTGTATAGCTAATCATGTTACAGACCTGATATCAATTAACTTAATTAATCACTAGATGTTCTCCCAGCTGAATCTTTTCAAAACTGCTTGCTTTTTTAGCCATTTATTGCCCCCGTGCCAACTTTTTTGAGACCTGTAGCAGGCATTAAATTTTAAATGAGCTAATTAAGTGGATAAAAGTGTAAAATTTCTCAGTTTAAACATTTGCTACGTTATCTATGTTCTATTGTGAATAAAATATTGGCTCATGTGATTTGAAATTCCTTTAGTTTTCATTTTATTAAAATTTAAAAAACGTCCCAACTTTTCCGGAATTCGGGTTGTATAAAACTTAATTTATTTATGTAATGCAAAGTATCACATTACATTTTTTAAGCCATTTGAGAGCTATATTTTCATCTCTTCCTCACACAAAACTATCATATTGGTTTAGAAAACTTGTAATGTACCCTCCTTGCAACACAAACTTGTAAGACTGTGACACATGGACTTTTTTTTTACAAAGCTTAAGCTCAACAGTCACTGGTTGCTTTTGCTGTACAGAAGAGCGGAGTCAACATAACTGCCTAAGAAGTGCTTATACAAAAGAAATAAAATCACATAAGTTGAGCGACATGAGGGCGAGTAAATAATGACAGAATGAGTGAACTTTCCCTTCCCCTGGATTTATATACTGGCCCACAATATCTATCACAAAACAACCGTAATATTACTAGAATGACATTGTAGCTTCACTAGAATGTTGAAATAAATCAACCAACCAAACATGTGCTGAATTTTACCAGAAGAGGATCAATTCTAAACTCACCATAACTGCTGCATTTCAGGAATCTGGATTTTGGACAAAATAAAATATGATAAGATTTACAAAGAACTGCACATTTCAACGATCTTGTCCACATGGGAGGAAATACGAAAAAACATCACTTCCTTGTTTAACCACAGTGTGGAGAAACCACCAAATACACAAGAAGTGACGCTACAGTTGTCAGCGTTCTCGAAATATGATTGTGCAAACGTTTTGTTATGTTTCATCTGCTTACCACTGTTTGTTTAGTACATATGGGCTTGTTTCGTTAAAGGAAGTAACATTTTGGACTTCACACTCTAAAAAACACTCGGTTAAAAACAACCGATTCGGGCTGGATAAATATAGGATTGAACACATGTTGGGTTAATTTTACCCAGCAAGTCGAGTTGCAAGTTCAACTTTAAGATTCAAGTCTTAAACAAGTCATTAGTGCCCAAATTAGTGTCTCAGTATTAATTACCATACATCAAATTCATAGTTATTTATATCAGGAAGGCAGGTAGAATATGTTTGACATAGTACAAATTCATGTAAGATGGGTACCCTTAGTAAAACTACTCAAGTTCAATTAGGACAGGCAGTGAACAAAAATATATATATATATTTTATTAGTAAACAGAATAGCACAGAGAAAATAATTTTGTAGAAATAACAGCTGCAACATACTTTGCACGTGTGCATACAAATATATGCTTCCATTATTTGGAACCTCAATGAACCAGATTTAAAAACATGTGAGCGACAGGAAACACAGAAAGAACTGCTTTAAAAGAACTAGAAGAAATAAATGCAAGCATACTTTACAAGTGAGAGGAAACATGCAATATGAATGCAGACAAACTCATGAAGACAGTCATTCAAAAAAGCTGTGCTACCAATTTGTTTTTTTTAAGAGTAACAAAGACAGAATCATTTCGGAGAAAAAAAATGTATGTTTAATGTTACGTTTATAATATGCATAGTTGATTGCTAAATTTAGGGGCTATGTGCACTAGGCCTACAAACTGATTAACAACACGTGAATTAATTGTGTTAAGTGACATGAGTGCCTGGTGAAGAGTGAGAAAAATTGACTAGCCTATATTTTATAGTTATATTTTCAATACTCATTTTGTGGAAGAAACAGTTCTTCAAATTATATTTTAAATGATCATTAGGACTATTGCAGCTTGCCCACTTCAGACATTAGGCCTAATGTGCATTTTCTTCTTTAAATTATAGCTTAATGGTTTGCAATGATTCATTTAAAATCTAGATTAAATCAAGGTTTATCTAATAATTCTGTTGCATCAAACTTTAAACCATTAAAAATAAGCAGGTTTACATTTGAACCAATCATTTTGATCCTGGGCCTATATTTAAGATTAACTTTAATCCTGTTGCAACATTACTTTAAACTCAGATTTAAATCTCGATTATGGATTAATTTTAAACTCAATGGAGGTTTGAATAAAATAAAATGCACATGCAATTAAAATATGTAACTGATCGAACAAAAACAGTGGAGATCTGACTAAAACAGGTCTCGGAGAGGTGTTTATTACAAATAAAAATAAAAATTAAAGCACATCGAGTTGGCAGAGTATGAGGGTCATGGTTGGATGTGGATCCATCACTCATGGTGTACCTCAGTGTGGGACAAAAAAAAGAAGTGAGGAATATTTAACAGTAGAGGTCACCTGGTTTATTGCCAGTCAAGTGCAAGCATGCTGCAGGGATGCGTCTACAACTATGATCTGATCATAAAGTCTTTACGAGTCACAGGCCTCAAGTCTAAGTCAAGTCTCGAGTCATTGCTGTCAAAGTCTAAGTCGAGTCTCAAATCTTCTTTAATTATGTTGAGTCGAGTCCACACCCCTGTTTTTAAAATTAACTTCAAATAATGTTTACAGATAAACTTTTATCCTCTAAACTGTTGTAAAATACTCCACACAACCACTGGTTTGCATGACAGCTTCCTTTATTTTCCTCTATTTACATCATTTTATCTTTAATGCGTAGGCTATACAGGTGCACCTCAGTAAATTAGAATTTTGAGGAAAAGTTCATTTATTTCAGTAATTCAACTCAAATTGTAAAACTCATGTATTAAAGCCATTGCTTCTTTTAATTGTGATGATTTTGGCTCACATTTAACAAAAACTACTAATTCACAAATTAGATATGATCAACATTTAGAATATGGTGACATGCCAATCAGCTAATCAACTCAAAACACCTGCAAAGGTTTCCTGAGCCTTCAAAATGGTCTCTCAGTTTGGTTTGCTAGGCTATACAATCATGAGGAAGACTGCTGATCTGACAGTTGTCCAGAATACAATCATTGACACCCTTCACAAGGAGGGGAAGACACAAACATTCATTGCCAAAGAAGCTGGCTGTTCACAGAGTGCTGTATCCAAGCATGTTAACAGAAAGTTGAGTGCATGAAAAATGTGGAAGCCAACCGAGAGAACCACAGCCTTATGAGGATTGTTAAGCAAAATTGATTCAAGAATTTGAGTGAACTTGACTAGGAATGCACTGAGGCTGGGGTCAAGGCATCAAGAGTTTATTTTGCATTGAATTTATTTAATACACGAATTTCACAATATTATTTGAATTACTAATATATGTGAACTTTTCCACAACATTTAATTTATTGAGATGCACCTGTACATATTGCACGTATTTAAAGAGCTAAATTTCCCATTGCTTGTGTTCTTTGTTTTAGTAGAAATAAAGAATTTCATACAGGTTAAAGCAATGTGAGTGAATAAGTAAATAACCACAGAGGCTTCCTTTTAGGTGACTCATTCCTTTAGTTTCTTACTTCAAGTGTTTTGCATTTCTGCCAGAGGAACAGGTGATGTCAAACATCTCTCAGAAACCACAGATGGTGCTTCGATAAGAGGTTTGCATGTTTGTTGCAGCAGATAAGATATGTTTCACAACTCTCTTTTCTTTTCTGGAAACAAATACACACATGAAACAAATGCACGGAGATGTGCAAGTTTGGACTCGCCTACTCATTTGTATGTAACTATTTTTTTCCACAACTAAAAAAAAACAATGAAGTCATCAAAAGAATATTTTCACATGTATTCACAATTTATATTTGTATACAATTTATTTAAACAGAAGCCTTTAAGTTTTTAACCCTGTAAGACCATGCTTTAATATTTGATACACAAATGTGTAAGGTGTTTAAATGATCAACATGATCATCATACAATTTACTCCATGCCTTCTGGTGTCCAATTGACTTTTTAATCAAGTAAAATTCCTTTTTAGTGTAATTCTACAAACGTCCAGCTTCAGCTGGAGCTTCACGTGTCCATCAATCATGTTTTAGAGTCTCAAATCTGATCCTCAGGATCTTTTGAGGAGCGTTTGTTTCCAGAAGCTTTACTTTCACTGTTCCTCAGCGGAGGAATGATCTTCACAAGCCTCCAGAACATCTCTCCTTTATTTCTTCATCTCTCAATCAACACTGGATTACACTGCATTATATGTTTGGATCATTTCAATCTCATTTTACTGAGACATATTACTGGAGATATAGAGCTACGACTGATGTTTATATCATTTTATATCTGCTCTACTGTTATAAATATCTCATTGATTTAAATTACAAGCAACAGAATTTCATAATTTACTTCATAATTTACATACTGTTCCTCAATTGTCTAAATTAAATGAGTTGTTTTCCTCTCACACTATATCACACTATATGAGTCATACAAGCATGATTCAACAAAAACATGTTAGCTGACTTTTTTTATGTCTAAAGGTTTAATAAACTGTTCCAAAATAAATAAATAAAAGAAATACATTTCTGACTATATTTTCATATGTCAGACTTTACAGGCTTAAAGGGATAGTTTACCCAACAATGACAATTCTGACAATTTCTTATGTTGAACATAAAAGAAGATATTTTGAAGATTGAGGGAAATCAAACAGTTGGTGGTTGCCATTGACTTCCATGGTAGGAAAAAATATATACCATGAAAGTCAATGGCAACCACCCACTGTTTGATTACCAGCAATCTTGGGTGAACTATTCCTTTAAGATCTTAAGAGTCTGTCAAAATATGAATATACAGTATATTTGGAGTCTCAGGGTTTCACCACAGATGAATACATCTTACTGAATTGTTCCTCACAGAGCTTAAAAAGTCGTTTCATTTCAGTTTTGGCACTGTCACTTATGAGACAATAAAGGATGGGGTCTAAAACACTGTTTATTGTAGTCGTAGCCACAAACACCATGTAATAGTCTCTGAGATAGTGTGCGACGCTGCAGTTTCCGGGCTCCAGCAGTCCTCTGATGAACATCACTACCTGGAAGGGCGTAAAAGCCAAAAGGTAGGTGAAAAGGAGAGAGAAGAGAAGGCGGCAAATCTTCCTCCGTTCGCTGACCACGGTAGAGGTGCTTTTCTTCAGCGCCCTGATGATCTCCTGGAAGCAGAAGCTCATAATGAGCACAGGAACCAGAAATCCCAGGGCCGCGCGTGTGATGGCCATGTTGGCGGTGGCGGCGCTCATTATCATTGGCTCCTCGCACATACGACCGGCAGAAAAGTTCCCGATCGCCTCTGTGTAAGTCAGAAGACCCACATGAAGCACGATCTCCACCAGCCATACAATGGCGCTCACCAATACTGCAGTTCTGACCTCTCGTACACGTGCAAAATACAGCGGAAACACGATGGCTAAATATCGGTCCACAGAGATGCAGCACAGAAAGCCTGAACCCACATAGAAGCTGTTGAACATGACCACTGCTATAACACTGCACAGACTGTCGTTCAGCTCATATCCGAATGCCATCATGATCCAAACGGGAAGAGTGAGGATATACAGCAGATCTCCGACTGACAAATTAATCAGATAAACTGCCAAATTATTGCCTTTCTTCATCAGAACCCAGGCCACGTACAGGGACAGACAGTTTGCAGGAAATCCAATGATGAAGAACAGCGAGTAAGCCGTTGGGTACATGTACTGCTCCACCACGTGTCCATGTGGGGAGTTAGTACAGTTTACCGAAGCGTTCTGGTCCATAGTAGACGCTAAGGTATAATTTTTTAAAAGGAGTTGAATGCTACTCTCGCCTACATCCAGTGTATTAGTACCAAATAATGTGAGTAGGTGTTGCATTCACGGAAAAATGAGCCATGCAAATCATGTTTCACAAAGAACTAGGACAGTATGACTGCTGATTTCCTGGATATATTTTTATTTGCTTATTTAAAGGATTAGTTCACTTCCAGAATGAAAATTATGTCATCATTTGGTCACCCTACACTTGTTCCAAACCTGTATGAGTTTCTTTCTTCAGTTGAAAACAAAATAAGATACTTTGAAAAATGTTTGTATCCGAATAGTTGTCGGGCACCATTGACTTCCATAGTATTTTAATTTTTTTTCTTTCTACTGTGGAAGTCATTGGTGCCCATCAAGTGTTCAGATACTAACATTTTTCAAAATTTCATCTTTTGTGTTCAAAAGAAGAAAGAAACTCAGGTCTTTTTTTAATTGCCTGTTCTAAAGCGCATGGCGCAATTGTGCTCAAGACGTGTCCGAATCCACTTTTGCGAGTTTAACGATGTAAAAAATGGCTGGCATGCCCATGCATGGTCCAAAAGGGTTGTCTCTACTCTCTCAATGAGTCATGGGTGAGTTTTGGCCTCAATAAACCAATCAGAGTATCATCTCCCATTCACTTTAAAAGCCAGTGGCACTCACGCCATGGTAGATTTTCTACATGACGGAATTTGCAAGTGCAAAGACTGAAAGCTTCTCCAGAGAGGAAAGGGGCACACTAATAATCGTTTACATTGTAATCCTTTCATTTTTAATAATTGGCATATTTGTGTGCTGCTGCGTGTCCCTGTGTGTGTAATAAGCAGAGTGTTCTGCATATATAATATAATATAATGTTTAATTAACAAAAACAAGATAATGAGATAATTATCTGCATTTTAATATAATAAATAATTCCTCGATGATCTTCTTGCTGCTACATTTATATTGAGGTCAGAGTCGAGTCATGTAAGTCATTATGTGCTTTCTGTGGTAGCCTGATCATTCATTTGAATGGCCGATATCATTCACATCAGTGATCGGGATCAGACTGCTGCGGTTTAAACCCTGTGTGATGTCACCTTGGAATTATAAGGTTCTGTCCGCATTCTGAGCAGTTTTGTGATACTGAGCTTTAAAGAGTTTGCAATCCATATAGTGAAATGGGAAACATCTCTTTCATACATCTGTCCCAAAATGTACACAACTTAAAAAAATAAAAATAAAAAAAAGTTCACATTATGTAAATAAGTTATCACAGAAAAACAAAATTTGAATAACAAAATTTTGACCAAAATGGCAGATAAAACCGAAATGTCCCATGAGTTAGTGGGATTGATGGGAGCATGTCACAGTTATGTGTGGGTTAGCAGAAGAGAACTTGCTTATCAGTAGTTGAGTATTTGTATATATACATATATATATACAAGTTAGAAGCAAGGTACAATAATAAACAAACACAACATTAAGATGTGATAATTTATTGAAATAAAATTTCAAATTTGCCAAAAGTTTCAATCTAATGAACCATTAAAGTGGTCAAATTAAATCTGGCATGCTAAGGTTGATCATTCATTTACAGATTTGCAGCCCTGTGTTATTTCTAGTAATATAAAGGTAGCTGTATTTGTTATGATGAATTAGTGACATTCATTTGCCAGCATGGCTGGTTTGAAGTAAATATTATGTTTAAAGAGTTTCTTCACCTCATTTGGTTTAGTAAATCTAAAGACCTCAGCGACAGTCTTGTGATGGTTCAAGCAATGTTTACTAACAGTTAAATGCTCCTCTGATGATGGTAAACATCCTGCTCCGCTGCATGTTGTGATGACATTGCTATTTCTTTATTAAGTGTGAGAAAGAGATAGATGCTCACCTCTGAGTCCTCTTTGTTCAAAGTTGCATCAAAGCTAAAGAAATGATTTGATTTGGAGAAGTGTGACTGTGCTAAGCAGTCTTTATCTGAATCAGCCTTCCCTAATTTGCCACTTCCTGTTTATATTCAAAAGCTCTAACCATAAACCTCAAGGGAAGAAGCAAAGAATTTATGAAAAAAAAAAAAATGTATCACTGCTATTAAAACTTTTTATATGCAACCTTGGTAAACATTTAGATATGTGAATATTTGTTTCTGCTTAATGAATTTGTGAGACTGAAGCTGACGGCATGACATTTCTGTGTTAAGAGTGAACAGAAAACCATACTTTTCCTTCAGAATTAATTTTGCATCCTGCCATAATTCAACCATAGCATAAAATCTAGATTATTTGTTTTCCTATATATGCCAGGTAAAAGAAAACAGCAACAACAACAAAAAACTAAATTAAAAACTAAAATCATCTTTTTAAAATCGCAATTTTTTAAAAGTGTGATGAAGATGCAGATGCAATTTTGTAAAATGTATAAATTGATTGATTTTCTCTTCTTATGCAAGTTAGACTGAATCAGATTTTTTTTTTTTTTTTATAAAACTTTGAGAGAAATCTAAAATAAACTTATTTTATATATTATATACTTACTATATATTATAAAATATCAAGTGTTTTTTTTTTTTAGAAAAGTACTTAAAGGGGTCAAGAACTGGCTTTTTAATTATTATTTTATACTGTTGTCTGAGGTCCACTTCTGATGTTCACATGGTTTTTACATTCAAAAACATTAAAATCAATAAGTAACAGGCTATTGTCTACCTGGTTTTGAGGCCGGCTCGAGAAACGCTGGTTTTTATGGGCATGCTGCATTGAAGACTTGGAAATAAACACCCACTGCTATGATTGGATACTGTACTCATTTTGCATAGTAAACTAACTTTCTGTGACCTTGGTTAGACACATACACATAATCAGGACATACCTAGTGATCTCGATCAAAGTAATAGTGACATAGTATACAAATATTTTCCAGTATAGATGGACCAGCATTGCTTTTTAATCTCAGTCTCTCTGCAAATCCAGCATCAAAGGAATTTAAGCAAAACAACGCTCAATGTTTTACTCACGTGAGCTGAAACTTAATTAAAAATACAGTTCAGCCAAGCATTTCTAATATTTGAATCCGAAGGAAGGTTATGCAGCGATTGTGTTCTTCCACAACCAGGAACTGCATAATATTTAGCAATTTTTAACGGCATGTTTATCGCTCGGTTGCTCGATCTGAATCAGTGGGCGGGGCTACAGAATTAGGCTTTGATCTTCTTCTGTGGAGGCGGAGCTTAACCTACAAGCACATTCCGGGATCGATAAAAGCTTTTATTTTTAGTAACAAGGTTTTGTTTTTTTTTCTGAAACTTACAGGGCATTATTTTAGTACGATGACCACTTATACTACATCAAAAGCTTGAGTGAAAGTTGATTTCTCAATTCATAACCCCTTTTTTTCTCTTTAATATATTACATTACATTTTTTGTAACATATATTATATAGTTAATGTATTTAATAATAAAATAAATCTAATAAGCTAATTTCTAAAATTATTGATTGAATCTTTGAGAAATATTTCGGAAAACTGTTTGATCAAAAAATGTGTCAACCCTGATTATTGCAACAATACTAGAAACACAATTTGCAGTGTTGTAAAAATCTTACACTATTCTTTCTCATATAACAACAAGTTGATTTAATTGGCGGTTGTCGTAGAGGTTGAAACAGTCCGCTGAAGCGCAGTCGCATCTAAGGAGCGTTTTCGTTTATTACAGATGCTGCTGACTTTCCTCTTGAAATACTTTCCTGAGCAAACATACAGCGCCGGATTCAGGCAGCTGTTTGAGAACGCAAAGTACACAGAAAACTGGCTTCCAATGTTTAGAAAGTGAGACCACTTATTCTTATCCAAAACCTTTTGATCACAGAGCAAGTCTAGCAAAGTCATGAAGTGAAACGGACCCCAGCAGATGAAGAAGAGCAAGGTGACGGCGCACACCAGGGCTGTAGCCTTCTTGTCGTTTCTGTCCTCCCAATAACCGATGTGTCTCCGTTGCTTCAAAGCCCAGATGATATTGACGTAGCAGAACATGATGACCAGGAACGGCAGAACGAAGCCCACCAGGATCAGCTGCAGAAGATGAGCGAGTCTCCACGTCGTGTTGGGATAATCCAGGTGGCATTCGACGGCTTGGTGATCTGAAATATCTTTCAGTTTTCGTATGCAGATGGTCGGAGATCCCATTCCCACACCGAACAGCCAAAGAACGACACAAATGAACTTAGCATAGCTTTTCCGACGAAGCCACATGGCCTTCATGGTCAAGGCGAACGCGAGGTATCGGTCCACGTTCACCATCACCAGCATGTAGATGCTCGTGTACATGTTGACGTTGATAGAGAGGTTGACCACCTTGCACATGATCTCTCGGTAAGACCCCATGAAATGGTTCAGGATGTTCATGGCCCAAAACGGCAGACAGATGAGTAGGAGGAGATCAGCCAGTGCCAGATTACTGAGATAGATCTCAGGCACGGACCAGCGGCTTCCCTGGAGCAGGAACACTAGCAACACGAAAATATTTCCCAGAATTCCTGTCAAGCACACGGTGAAGATGTAGGGTGGAATGATGGAGTAGACCAGGTCCCACTCTGTCGAGTTAAACAGATCCTGGTATGCTGGAGTGACGGATGCATTTGGAGGCTGAAGCGTCGCCAATGACACAAGCTCTGACTGCATGCTAGAAGATAAAAATATAAATAAAATAAAAGTGAATTAAAAGATAATATAGGCTTTAAAAAACACAAAAAAACTCAAATTTTGATTAACAATGAAAACACACACTAACACACATTTTTTTTTTATTTTTAATTTTAATACAAATTATAGTAGTATATCAGTGATGATAAACTTTCTGAACTGACATCCGAAGTCTGGTGTCTTATTTATTCCAGAGGCACGCTAAAACATTTGTAACTTTACAATGTGTGAATGTGTTTGCATTAGGCAAAGCATGTTTGTTTATAAAGCACATTTCACACAATGTGCTTTACATAAAATAAAATGAAATAATATATAAAAATAATAAATAATAATCACAACGATAAAACAAGAAATGTAAAAACTTTGAAAATTATTGAAAAAAAAAAGATTTAAAAACTTAAAATTGATTTAAAACAGTTTAGAATAGAAAATGATTATACATAAAATACAGTGCAATCAGTTCGGACATTGCATTAGATAAAAAAATATCAAAATGGAAATGGTTTGTGTAAATATTTCAAGAAACATGTACTTCTGCTGATGCACATTTGTTCAGATTTGGGGTCTAATCCAAAAACATAAAAAAAAGAAAAAAGAAAAGAAAAGAATTTATAATGTGTCATTTATTGCAGGAATTTTTTTGTCATTCAATCTGCTTTGATCGAAAATGTTTTCTTGAAGTCCACCGAGATGAAAATTATTATTTCAATTACTAAACAACACATATGCATCACCTCATGACATACAGGTAAACAAATAATAATTTATATATATTTTTTATGTTTTTATTTTAAAATTTGATTTTGATTTGACTTTTTTTGGGAAACTTTAACTTGAAATTATTAGACACTGTGTCTATACCTGATCTAATGCAATGATGAAATTGCGACTGAAGCATTCAAATACTTTTTGGAGCCACTTTGAATCATATATCTACTTACCTTAATTTGAAAGTGTTTTTCTATATTTTCTGTATTTTTCTGGTGGACTGATGTTCCTCACAATCTTCCTGTTCTTGCAGAAGGAGCGTTCAGTAAGAGACAGAGAGCAGCTCGGTCTTCACAGCCTCATTCCTCCAGAGCCATTGAGCGTCTGCTGAGGCTGTATCTGTTTATACTCACACTTTCTCTTTCCTCCACCGAAGAGAGACAGGTGAAGACTTCAGAGCAATGCAAACGTGTAGTCTGATGCGCTCCTGGACTTGTTTGCTGGTCTCCTTAATAGAAAGTATCACATATATAATACTAATAGTACATATAATACAAACAAAAAGTGAAGCAGTGTGACATTTTTGTCACCTGTATTTATTATACATGCAGTTTTTATGAGCCCATACTAGATCATACTAGACCAAAAAAAAAAACCTTAAAGTTCTACGTTTGAAGGGTTTTAGTTTGAAGTATTTTAAAGTTTGAAATTTGAAGGCCATGCTGTCTATCAGAAAGAAATATTGATATTCTGGAATTTGGATGGTTGCAAAAAAAAGATCACTATGCAGTTGGATTAAAGATCATATATTGATAAAAAACATATGGATAGAGAGACAGATAGTCAAGCTAGATAGATAGACAGATAGATAGATAGATAGATAGATAGATAGATAGATAGATAGATAGATAGATAGATAGATAGATAGATAGATAGATAGATAGATAGATAGATAGATAGATAGCATACACTTGTAATGCAGTATATCTACCAGCAGAGGGAGATCTGAGTCGACAGCTTCACGTGTTTCTGGTGTGTGGATATGTAAATATTTAAAATATAATGGCCAAAAATGTACATTTAATGACTTCCTGGTAATAAGTTCTGGGTTGCAATACTTTTGCATCCACTGTATTACTGAAACTGTCAGATGAGTTCATTAAAAACCTGTTAAAAAAGTTGTGATGCTCTGGCAGAATAACTAATGCTATCACAATAATCTTCACGTGATGTTTTGAGGAGTAATGTTTTTATATTTAATATGGAATGCATTCATGAAGTGTCAGTAG
Organism: Carassius carassius; assembly: GCF_963082965.1. Taxonomy (NCBI): domain Eukaryota; kingdom Metazoa; phylum Chordata; class Actinopteri; order Cypriniformes; family Cyprinidae; genus Carassius; species Carassius carassius. The sequence goes on from NC_081785.1 coordinate 517,686, forward strand.
TGATTTTTATTTAGTTATTTATTTTCAATGTTAGACGTGCAGTTCTGTTCACCACACGAGATCAGATTCTGTAAACTTTTGCAGTGTTTGTTGTCTGTTTTTATTCATTTTTACTTCAGTTTTAGTTTTTGTTGATCAAGTTAAACTAAATTAGAAATGCTACCTTGGCAACCAGCTGAAAAGATATTTTTTTATTTTATTTATTTTTTACTTTTTTATTTTATTTTTTTTGTTTTGTTGTAAAATAACTATATTTTTGATTTTATTTGTTTTTAATGTTGCAATTTGTTAAACTTTAAGTTATGTTATGTAGTGCACATTTAGAGAGATGATACATTCTCAAATGTTCACAGCTCTTTCTTTACAGAGGATGAGTCTATATTACTATATTGATGTTGGACTAAATTATGCACTCATTTGATGATCATCTCACTTGCTGTCACCTACTGGCATTTCTAATTTCATATTTAAAAAAGTAGCTTATTTCATTTTTGCAGGCATTTAATATTTCTACATTCAAATGTTATATTTAAACAACATTTATGCACAATCCATCTATGTTTTTTTTTTTTACATTTTTTTAATAGTGACTTAATTTGATTGTTAATAGCCAGCATGTCTTTTTATTTGATTGAATTTATTGATTAAATAAGAACCTGACATAAGAGGACACAGATATAACTAGAAATGTTATAATACTAATAAGCCAACATCTCTGGCTTTTTTTTTCTTTGCTCAAAGTTATTTCGGGGTTTTGATCTCTCAACTGAGAGAACACATCCTGTTTATTATATTATAATGATTATTTAATATTGCATTTAAACTTTGACTCTAGCCTAGACATTCTATTATTTATGATCCTCAAAGCATATGTTTGTCTATTTTGTGTTACTCCATAATGATGTTCTATTTGAGGGCATTTGTAGTTAATAGGTACAGTATAGGGCCCAAACATGACCCTGAGTGCTGCCTTGCTCATGGCTCATTTCTAAAAGTAGAACTGCACATTTTTTGAGAGCAAAACTCATTTCTAAAAGTGAACTGATAGTTCAGTTAACCCCTTACCTAGGGTGACCATACTTGCTCTTTTTTTTGGTCCCACCACTCTGTGTGAAAACACGTCTTGACCATTGAGGTATCGCTGGAAAAACACTGTTTATGAGGTTGTTATTCATAGACACACAAAGAGGAACAAGTGTAGAGTCATTACTGGAAAGTATGTAATTTAAAAACCAACTAGTCATTTTCATACGCTGGAAACAAAAACTGGAAACAGACACAGTCGGCAGAAATCACCGTCTGTCTGTCTTATATTTAACATGCATTACACAGACAAAAAGTGCCAAAATGTTGCCATGCTTTTGAACAAGTTCGACTGCAGTGTCATTGTATATTCTGCAATATTTTGTATTTTAGGATTTATTTAGCAAACACTTTTATGCAAAATGACAAAGAAACACGTGTATAACCTTGAGTTTTAAGTATAAATGTGATGTTTAATGTAATTGTACTTAATTTGGCAGTTGGAACAGGGGTATTGTAGATAACTCCATTTAAAACAATTTGTGTTCCTTAAAACTAAAAATTGAAATAAAAAATTATAAAACCATAAAATTAATAATAAATTGACAAAATCACAAAACTAAATGACTTAAACTTTAACCTACAAAACTATTTCAAAATATTAACACAAAATATATAAAATAGTATCTGAGTGATACTAAAATAACACTAGTTTGACGGTATTTTATTAGTATTCCATTAACATCAGAGAATAATGATTTTTAACATCAACATACAAAAACGTTCTTTTATGTACATTTTTATTTACATTTAAAAATCACATCAAAACTGACACATTAAACAAATTAATATTAAACATATTAAATATTTTTAAACAAAACAAACAAATTGTAATGTTAATGAGTACCTATAGACATTTTATACATAATGGTCTTAATATTTTGTGATGGTCTTTAAATTGGATGTACGATTTACGCAAACAATTTTCACTTGATATTTGCCAGTAAATTTGACAAATAATTATGATGAAATGGAAAGTAACATGTGAAATAGAAACAGGCTGAAATAGTATTTTCCTGTAAAACCTACTTCAATCATTTATTTACAACTTCATTTTTTAGTATACATCAAAACTGACATGTTAAACAAACATTATAAATGATAATTTTAATTTGTGCCTATGGACGTTCAATGCATAATGCTCTTAATATGTTGTGAAGGTCTTTAAGGTTGAGGAGAGCTGTGATCTTGTAGAACCGCTTGTCGAATCATTTTTTTTCTCCGTAAGCTGCTTTATCAGCTCTTTGACTTTCTTCCTGAAGTTCTTGCCCACGATCACGTAGAGTATGGGGTTCAACACGCTATTGCTCAAAGCCAAGTAGGTGAATATCTGATTGGAGATGTCCAGACCAGATTCAAAGTCACATCCACTGAAGACACCGAAGCGCATCAGGATATCCATGAGGGTCACGAGGTGGAACGGCACCCAACACAAGAGAAACACCATCAGCACCACCAGAACCAGGACGGTGGCTTTCCTTTCAGTGTTTTCCGCATTGAAGCGGTCGACGACCTGCTCGCGCAGAGCTCGGATGATCTTAAGCGTGCAGTAGGAGATCACCAACAATGGGATGATGAAGCCTAGCAAGATGAGAAGAATGTCGCAAGCGAGACCAATGTTGGGGTTCGGATAGTTTAGAATACAAGCCGTGATGTTTAGCTCCGGGATGAATTGAGTATCCCGGAAATGAAGCGTGGGGTAGTTGAGGATTAATCCGAAAAACCATACAGCAATGCAGTTGAGCTTGGCATAGCGCGGTCGTCTCATTCTACCACGCGATAAAGCATGGACGAGTGCGACATAGCGGTCTGCACTAATTAACACTAGTAAGTAAATACTGCAAAGCATGTTCATTCTGATCCCTGTGTTGACTAGTCGGCACATGAGCGAGCCAAATTGCCAGTTAAACCCATCAGCGATGTTGATGGCCCAGAACGGCAAACACGAGACCAACAGGAGGTCGGCAGCTGCCAGATTGCCCAAATAAATTTCTGCCACCGTACACGCTTTTTTATGCAGGCCAAAGACCAGCAGGACGAAGATATTTCCCAGGATTCCCAGCACACAGATGATGAACATGTAAGCAGGCTGCATCATGTACAACCAGTCCCACACTTCCCAATGTGGACACTGGGTGTCGTTGGTAAGGTTGCTCTTGGAGAAAGCCATAGGGATTGTGGAAAAGATGGATGATGTTGTTGCTTGTATGTCATGCTCCATGTTTCTGTGGAGAAATGTCCAGTGTTAGTTTTTACATTTAATCATTTTAAAGGAAGTATCTTTGTCTCACCTAAGCTGCATTTATTTGATTAAAAAATACATTAAAAACAATAATATTGTGAAATAGCAGACATCCCAACCTGCAAAAAGTCATTTCAGGGAGGTACCCCCCCCCCCCCCCAAAGGAAGGAAATACATCTCAGCTGTAGTCACCTTCTCAGTGAGACTTTGCCTATCTGAATGGGAGAACGGACATATATTGGAGCAGCCTTCCCTGTGCTTAGCCTCCCTAACATGTTGTGGTCCCTAACAGATATAAAAGCATAAAATATTATTTCTATACGCTATAGGCCTATGTAATTATTTGTTAATTATGTTTAAATATGTAGATTACTTTTACTATTTATATAATCTGCTTATACAATTTATGTAAACTGCTTTTATTTATTTTCCATTGCAACTTTAAACAGGTCTAAGGAGTTGGTTTTTTTCATGTAGCCTTGGCAACTAACCTGAATAATATGCAGATGAAATTAAACTTGTCAACTCATCTCAACATGCCTTTTGCAATCATATAACCCTCCATGGGCAATGGCAAGACTGTCATTATGTTTGACACCTATAAGACAGGAGTACACTATCGTGTAGTCTGCCGTAAAATGTGTCTTATACTTTTTTTGTTTTGTGGCACTCTCCCTCTGCAATGGTGCTCCTGTTTCTAGATATACATAACTGATTAATTTTGTTCGGGACTCGGGAGTAGAGATAAAAGCCCGCCCACACTGACAATTGATTGGTTGATTTGCAGAAACAGGCCAATCAGGATGCTCTCTGTCTTACATGCGCTTCGCACACACGCACATTAGCACACACAGGCAAGGTCTCTCGCTCCCTCTCCCTCTCTGCCGTGCGTGCGCTACACGGTTTGAAACACAGTATCTGTTTCGCATGCGCGCTTTTGCTCGCTCGGTCTAGATTCCGGGAGATTTTAACTAATTTGCGGGTCTCAGGGAGCCGCTTTCAATATGCGGGAGACTCCCGGAACTTCCGGGAGACTTGGGATGTCTGAAATAGTATTATAATTTAATGAGTATTTATTAATAACTTTAAGTTGGATTGAAAAAGCCCAGGTAGAACGTTTGAAAATCTTTAAAAACTTTGCAATCTGAATGTTTTCAGTTTGAAGTATTTTGTAAGCTAAAATAGTTTTAAAAATTAAAGTTTGAATGTTTTCAAGGCAATACAGTCTATCAGAAAAACAGATGGGTATAAAACATATTGCTTGGGTACCTGGGGTGGTTGCTATGTTGTTTCTAGCATGACTAGAATGTTGCTAGCATGTTTTAGCATGATTAGCATGTTATTACCACAATTAACATGTTGCCAGCATGATTAACATTTTACTTGTATGTTTTAACATGGTAAGCATTTTGTTACCATAATTAACAAGTTAATAACATGTTAGTAGCATGATTCTAACATGATTAGCATTTCTCTTGAATGGTGCTTACATTTTGTTAGCATGATTAGCACGTTACTAGCATGTTTCTAACATGATTAGCATGTTACTTGTATGTTGATAGCATGATTAGCATGTTGCTATCATGGTGTTAACATTTTGTTATGATTACCAAGTTACTAACATGTTTCTAACATGATTAGCATTTTATTAGCATGTTTTAGCATGATTAGCAAGTTACTAGCATGTTTCTAGCTGGCTGTTAGCACAATTAGCAAGTTACTAGCATGTTAATAACATGATTAGCAAGTTACTAGCATGTTGTTAACATAATTCTAGAATGATTAGCATGTTACTAGCATGTTTCTCGCATTTTTAGCAAGCTGCTAGTTTGTTTCTAGCATGATTAGTAAGTTACTAGCATGTTGTTACCACGATTATTGAATGATTAACAAGTTACTAGATTGTTAGCATGATTCCCAAGTTACTAACATTTTGTTAACATGATTATTAAGTTAATAACATGTTGGTAGCATGATTAGTATTTTACTAACATGATGCTAGCATGTTTCTAACATGTTTAGCAAGTTGCTAGCATTTTTTTAGCATGTTTAGCAAGTTGTTAGCTTGTTTTTAGCATGATTAACAACACCTCTAAAAACCAGCTGAAAACCAGCTTGAGAGAGCAGCCAAGCAGGCAGTCACCTAAGGCCGTTTTTTTTTTCTTCAGTAGGGAGTAGTTTTGCTATAGCAATAGACAGCTTAAATACACAATGAGATTCATTCTACAAAAGTTTTTACCCCCTCAATGAAAGTCTGGTAACCATAAGCAAGATCAGTTAGAACATAAATAGCAACCTGAGTCAGACCAGTCTGAAGGTATGGGCCAAGTTTGGTTATTGTAGTTTAAAAGTCTAGGAGAAGATGCATTTTAAAATTTGGTTGAAGAAGAATAACTTTAAATAGGATTTCAGTAAGTTGGCTTTTTCAAGCCAACTTAATAACTGTTTTCTATTGTATTATTTGTTAAAGTGTCATTTATTTCTGTGAACAAAGCTGAATTTTCAGCATCATTACTCCAGTCTTCAGTGTCACATGATCTTCAGAGATCATTCTAATATACTGATTTGCTGCTCAATAAACATTTCTGTTTAATATAAGTGTTGAAAAAGCTAATAATAAAAAAGCTGCTACATATTTTTTGTGGAAATAGTCATACATGTTGTTTTTCAGGATTCTTTGATGAATAGAAAGTTCAAAAGAATCTTTTGCTATTTTAAATGTTACCCCCAACTTTTGAATGGTAACAGATTATGGTTTCTACAAAAATATTAGGCATTATGACTGTTTTCAACATTGATAATAATCAAAACTGTTTCTTGAGCAGCAAATGAGCAAATTAGAATGATTCCTGAAGATCATGTAACACTGAAGACTGGAGGAATGATGCTGAAATTTCAGCAGCACATCTCATAAATGAATTAAGTTTTACAATAATGTTCACACAAAACAATTATTTTAAATTTGTGTAATATTTAGCTATTTTACTGTTTTTATTGTATTTCTGATCAATAAATGCAACCTTGGTGAACAAGAGACTTCTTTCCACATTTTTACTCACAGTTTTACTCCCAATATTTGACTGGTTGTGTAGATTGGTAAAGGAATACTGTAATTCACTTAAAAATTAACCTAAAATTAAAAGGGTGTCAGCACGTACTGACAATAAACCCCATATGCCGTGCTTTCATTGTACTGAAAAGAGTAGCATTCTGTTTTCACAAAAAAAGGGGAAAAAAAAGAACAAAGAAAAAAGGAAGTCATAGTGGTTTGGAACAGCTTGTGGGTGAGTTACTCCTTGAATCCTGGAAGTGGCATCCCTATGGAATGAAAGCATTGTGTAGTTGAATAATATTTCTAGTGTGATTAGGAAAACTGTCTGTCAGGTTGCAGATTAGTTGGAAAAACAGCGGGAGAACCTACAACATGTCACGGCTCGCCTACTGTGGCAGACGCCACAGGGAGACAAGGAGACGAAAGAGCGTGGAGACGAAGACGATTAACATGAAAGGTATTTATTCTTGCCAACAATGAGGAACACAAGCTGGATTACAACACACACTGAGGGGTTGATGTTAAAAACCGGACAAGGAGACCATGGCGGATGGACTGGAGGGTGCTGTGGTGTAGCAGGCACAACAATGCGCTTTCAAGGAGCTGACACTGGAGCGATATCAGGGGCTGGAACCATCACTGGAATGAGGTCTTGCTACTCTGATTACGGGTGAACTGGGCGGCTGGTGGGCCTGTCGTTGCCATGGGCGGTGGGCTTAGGTCAATGGCGACCAGTGGTCTTCACAATGGTGTAGCCGGCGAGCCTGACTTCGGAGCGGCCGGTGGACTTGAGTGAGCCACGGCCGGTGGGCTTGACAACCACACAGTGAATTGTGCAGCAGTTTCCATGGCGCAGGGGAAAAACAAACAGGAAAAAAAACCCTCTTCAAATAAATGGAAAACAAACAAGGGGCGAAGGGGCGCTGCTTACTGTTCCGTTTAGGTCCGGTATTCTGTCACGGTTCGCTTACTGTGGCGGAATCGAGGAGACGAAGGAGCAAGGAGACAAAGAGGATTAACATTATAGTTTTTATTACAGTATTCTTGCAAACAACGAGGAACACACACACACACATAAACTTGGGCTTCATGATATAAAACGGACAAGGGAAATTCAGAAACAAAAGTTTTATATTAAGGGACTAATCGAGGAAATCAATTGGACACAGCTGGGATCAAATAAACACAATCAGGGCAGGGACAGGAAGACCAAAAAAGGGCATGGAAACATATGGGGACCAAAACACACACAAAACAAGGAACAGAGTCTGACATGACATTTCATTTTTATTACAGCTTCATTGATCAGTTAGTCAGAAGTTTAAATCACTGTTTAATCACTGTTTCACTGTTCACTAATTGCTGTTAACCAGGGACTGGTTGCTTAAAAGGTTGTTTTTTTGTATTATTCAGTTACACACATACACACACACACACACACACACACACACACACACACACACACACGCACACACAAAGACTGATTAACCGTTGGCTAACTGCTAGTTGGTCAGATTAGTTCTTAAGACTGTCTTAGAGGCTAGGTTTATGCAGCTGTCCCCGCACTTCAAGTCATATTTGTGTCTGTTTATCCCAGGATATGAATTATGAGAATGTCTGAAACTACTAATTAATGTGTGAATGTATACACTAGTATGCAGAAGTTTGGGGTCAGTAAGGTTTTTAATGTGTTTGAAAGAAGTCTTCTGTTAAGTCGTCTGTTCACAACTGCTGCATTTATTTGCTTAAAAATACTGTAAAAACTAAATATTATTGCAATTTAAAACAATTGTTTTCAGTGTGAATATAATATAATAAATGTAATGCATTTTATTAAAAATAAAAAAATAAAACTTTATTAGTCAGCGTTCATATGGACAATTTAAATTGACAGTCAGAAACACAATTTGTGTTCACTAATGTGGTAACCATAGCAACAGTCAGCTGCTTTAGTACTTTACATTGGAATTGTTAGTAAAATATATATACCATCATTATTTATCACTTTATTGTTGATTTGCATAATGCAAATAAATCACAAAAAGCATTTGAAAAGTGAATAAGAAACATGAATCAATATTAACAGTGTTTTTTCTTTTCTTTTCAGGCATTCAGAAGAATCAATAAGCAATACAGATTAACCTGAAAATAATGTACATTTTGATTAATACGTTTAGAAAAATCGGCAAAATATGTAATGCAGTTTTAAACGGAATTAAAAATGCTAAAACGTCTCTTGCTTTTGCTTTTCTCTTCAGCTTTACTTTTTCTTTTCCCACTGTTCTTCTACTTCAGTAGAAACAGAACATGTTGCTTCAGGACACTCCTTTGAGCCAATATGTTGTAATCATTTTTTGGTTCTTTATCATTTGAGCAAATCAAAATTAAAGCACAATAATGTGCTCTCCAGCACAGTGGATGCATTTGATCCTCACAGTTTAGGTAAATTCAGTTAAAACGACCCGTCATTTGACAGACATCTACATGGTTTTGTCATTAAAACAGAGCTGTACATACCTCACTCGTCCAAAAAGTGAATCCAGATGTATGGTTTCTCCCGCTGATGTGCCACTTTCCAGTGTGCCGTGCTTTAGTGAGCACATGGCATGGCCTGACTCTTAAAAGAGTGGATCCACGTTACTCTGATGTCAGACCTGGTCTCCACCCTTCGGCTTTTCCCTCCTGTTTGTACTGGAAAACCCAGAAACAGCCGCCTTGAATCAAACAAATACAGCATATTTCCCTTTACTGGTCAAGTTCCATGCAGATGAGAGTCTAGGAGTGTCTGTGACCCCTCAAGTCTTTCTTTAATGCTCGGCAGTGTATTTGTCAGTTTTAATGCTGTGGATAAGATAAATATATCATGACCTCGTAAAAGTGTGTTTATAAATCCACCAACATCCCAGCTGCTGCTGACATCATTATGGGGGTGAAAATAGAAAGTTTTTCAAAAAGAATTTTTCAAGTGATGAATATGTGCCAGAAACCAATCTTCTGTTTTTGCAGTTGATATTTTACGCTTGCTGTTTAAAACTGAGGCAAGCATCTCTTTAAATCCGTCCTGATCCTTCAAATGCCAAATAATAAGCATTGAACTTTATTTTTATAATATGAGCAGGCATTTTTCCGATCATTTTTTGCCTTTTCGTAGTTTATTTACAGAAAAGGTTTTCTAAAAAGTTTGAATAACGTTCATCAAGTAATCTTAACAGAATGTTCATTCAAAGTTATCTGGTCTTTAATAATGTTATCAAAACGTTAACACAAAAACACTCTGGATACCTTCTAACTTATTTAAAATGTTGTAAAATCAGTACAAGGAATTTGTTTTGGTGACATAAACTTCCAGTACACAGAGACAACAACACACAGACAAAAAATAAAAAATAAAATAAAAAAACCTTTGCATATAATTAAGTGTGTAAACAATTGTGCTATAAATGATAATGGAATTGAATTGAGTAAGATGCAGGGATGTACTAGGATGGAGGGGTAACAAATAAATATAAGGATATTGCACGTTTTTATTGCATAAGTGGGGAACATTTAACTGTTCATGAGGTAGATTGCCTGGGGGAAGAAACTGTTCTTGTGCCTGACTGTCCTGGTATTTGCAGCTCTGAAGCGCCGGCCAGATGGCAAAAGTTCAAAGATGGGGTGACTTGGATGTGAGGAATCCAGAGTGATTTTCTGAGCCATTTTCCTCACTCTAGATGTATACAGTTCTTGAAGGGTGGGCAGGGGAGCACCAATAATCCTTTCAGCAGTCCGAACAGTTCTCTGTAGTCTTCTGATGTCTAATTTTGTTGCTGAACCAAACCAGACAGTTATTGAAGTGCACAGTACAGACTCAATGACGGCTGAGTAGAACTGTTTCAGCAGCTCCTGTGGCAGGTTAAACTTCCTCAGCTGGCGAAGGAAGTACAACCTTTGTTGGGCTTTTTTCACAATGGAGTCAATGTGATTGTCCCACTTCAGGTCCTGAGAGATGGTGGTTCCCAGGAATCTGAAGGACTCCACTGCAGCCACAGTGCTGTTCATGATGGTGGGTGGGGAAAGTGCAGGGGGGTTTCTCCTAAAGTCCACAATCATCTCCACTGTTTTGAGCGTGTTCAGCTCCAGGTTAAGACTGCACCAGACAGCCAGCTGCTCAACCTCTTGTCTGTAAGCAGACTCGTCACCGTCCTGGATGAGGCCGATGACTGTAGTGTCATCTGCAAACTTCAGGAGCTTGACAGAGGGGTCTTAAGACGTGCAGTCGTTGGTGTACAGCGAGAAGAGCAGAGGGGAGAGAACACATCCCTGAGGGGCACCAGAGTTGGTGGAGCGGCTGTTTGACATGAATTTCCCCAGTCTCACTAACTGTTTCCTATCTGTCAGAAAGCTGGTGATCCAGTGACAGATAGAGCTAGGAACAGAGAGCTGGGCCAGTTTGGTCTGGAGGGCTGTTGGGATGATTGCGTTGAAAGTCGAACTAAAGTCCACAAACGGGATCCTCACATAAGTCCCTGTTTTGTCCAGATGTTGCAGGATGAAGTGCAATCCCATTTTGATTGCATCATCAACGGTCCTGTTTTCTCGGTAAGCAAACTGCAGGGGGTCCAATAAGGGTCCAGTGATGTCCTACAGAAAAGCCAGAACCAGTTTTTCAAACGACTTCATGACGTCAGATGTTAGAGCCACAGGTCTGTAGTCGTTAAGTCCTGTTATCTTGGGTTTCTTTGGAACGGCGATGATGGTGGAGCGTTTGAAGCAGGAAGGCACTTCACACAACTCCAGAGAGTAATGTTCGCATTATGTTTGCAAAATGCTAAAATGGAATGTTCACCACGACAACAACAAAAAAAACTAGACATTCTGAGAACATTCTGAGAACATTCAGAAATAACGTTTTCATTTTGTTAACAAAACGTTTTCATAATATTTTTTCGTTAGCTGGGTACTTCTTAAAAACTATTCCTCTGTCAAACATCTGGATCAATGATGAAAAATCCTAAAAAACAACTGTGAATGAGGATGAATGACATCATAATATGGTTGGTTGCTGAGGTGTTCTGAACTTCTGAACTGTCTTCAAAATGAAACCTCAGCTCTGATGGGGAGAGTTTCAATGCTTGCTTTGTGTGGAGCTCTGAAACATTCAATGTTTATGTCAATCAATTCCAACAATGTTTCCATTTAAAAATCACACTGGAGCCAAGTAGACCCCACAAAACCATTACTGAGGCAAAGCTGTTAGTTTACAGACCTCAAGATCAAAATCACTTCTCAAAAGTGTCTCGTATGCCCTCATGAGAGCATCATTTAGCACTTACTGAACACTTACTGTACACTAGTGCTTTTATTGCTCTGTTGAGAATATGCAGCTGTCAGATATTACTAATGCAAATCACACTAATGCTAATGGATCTCTTATAGTGACATCATGATGCATGTAACTATGCTTTCTGAAGTAATTACATTTTGTTTGCTATGTTCAGAAAGGAATACTACTAGTATACTGCATAATTAGTGTGTACTAAAAGTTTAACAGAACACATTATGCAGTGATAAGCTTTTTAAACAGTAGTATGCTGCGCTGTTGTTAAGTGAGGCATACAAACAGAAGTTTGTCATTTTTAATCCAATTTTGAACTAAAATGTCTTAGCTTTTGGCAGTTTGATCAAATTATAAGTCAAGAAGCAGATATTATGGGAAAAATAATGACATTATGATCTATTGATGATATTTTTGTCACATAGGAAATTTTAAGTCAAGTTTAGTGCATTGCATTTTAGGAGATTTTGCTGCATGATATTTCTGTCTAAAATGTGCAATATTTTATTTTTCAGGGTTATTTGATGAACAGAAGGTTCGAAAGAAAATAGAAGTCTTTTGTAACTCTAAAAACATCTTTACTGTCACTTCTCTTTCTATCCCTTTAAGGGCATCCTTGCTTAAAGTATATTAACTTCCACAAAAATGTGCCTTAGAAATTTTTTTTTAATGTTTCTTTAGTAGTAAATCATCATATCAGAATGATTTCTAAAGATCATGTGACACTGAAGACTGGAGTAAGGATGCTAAAAATACAGCTACGCATCACAGAAATAAATTACATTTAAACAGATATTCACATGGAAAACAGTTATTTTATATTGTAATAATATTATCTGACTTTTTGGTGAGAAAAAGAAACATCTTAAATAATTTTTTTTTAATAAAATCTTAATTATTCCAAACTTCTGGCCTGTAGTTTCAGTCATCCAAGAATGCCATACATGCAACAATAGCATGTTTTGGATGCATATTCTATTTTGCAGAATTCTGAATGGTGCTTGTCAAAATGTTTTTTTTTTTTTTTTTTTTTCGGAAATAGGACAATGTCTGGGTGAAATGATGTGGTTCAGTAGATTCAGTTCTGTGATGTAGATTCAACATTGTTCCCTTGAGAAAGACACTTAGTCAAATTGAAATGCCGTTCAAAACCAATTTTCTTGCAATGTCTGATTAATTTATGAGTCAAAAAAGGATGTTCAATTAAATAAAAACGGAGGTCCAGGCTTGATTATCCATTGGGAATTAGATGGATCTGTTATTTACTAGAATAGAATCAGCTGGAAGATCATTTTTAAAGATGGTGCCAGTTTAGCATGAGACAGAGATCAGCAGAAACATGTTTGGCATTTTTGTCCCTTGCTATACCATCATCATGATGTTAGTGGAAAAGGAAAGCGAGTTACATATATTGTAATTGAAAGATTATGAAGATTATTTTCTTTGCAATAGTTCACAGTAAGAAGAGCAGCATGTGTAAAGAAAGTAAATGCAACCGGTATTTAAACTCCAGATTTAATTTTTAAATTGTAATAATATATCACAATATTACATTTTTTTCTGTATTTTTGATCAAATAAATGCAGGCTTGATGAGCAGAAGAAACTTCTTTCAAAAACATTAAAAATAGTAATGTTTCCAAACTTTTGGCCTGTGCTGTATCCCCCCAAAACTGCCCAACTGTAGAGTAAAACATGAATAAAAAAGTGATAATAAAAATGCGTCTTAAAACTGACATGATTGTACAAAATCACAGTCTGGGGACTCAGAACTCAGAACAACTGCTAACATTAAGTTTAAGGTAAAAATAACTGCCATGAAATTATAGTATCTTACTCCTATGCAATAAATTGTTCATTCACTACATCTCTTTACCTCTGTCTTTATCCTCTTCTCTTCTTTTTGGCACTGTATCTATCGCAGACTATGCTCATTTACAGTTTTTTACAATCACTTTGCTACTATTTTCAGAACCTTGATGTAATTTTTCACAACTCTAGACACAAAACTCAAAACGGTTATCACTTGTAACACAGGATGTCTAATGCTCAAAACACTGCCTTGCGCATTCACATCTTAAAAAGAAATCTTGCACTTGCACAATCATTGGTTCAAAACACAAATTTACTGTGAAATACCATTGAAACATAACTATAGATCACCCACACACAAGCAACCGATAGTTTCACTGCGTCATTGTTCGTACAATCATTAAATATTGTAGAACAAAATAGGTGATACAGGTTTCATTATGGTACTACATGTACAGTAAATACATCTCTGTAAAAGTACTGCAGTAGTAGAGAGAATACTACAGACACAGTGGAATCATTGAACAAAGTTTGTAATATATTAATGCAAAACACTACAGTACTGTACAATTACAACATAGGTTTATTTGAATCAAGCAAAAATAATTAGCTATGAAATTGAAACCCACCACACCATCTTCTGATAGCCGCACACATGGTAATGTTGGCCCCACGTTGTCCAGGTACTTGGATGGTTTCCCGCTGGCCAATGATTTTCCGACCTCTCCCCCTTATCTTGGCCAGATTACAGTTTTTTACAATCACTTTGCTACTATTTTCAGAACCTTGATGTCATTTTTCACAACTCTAGACACAAAACTCAAAACGGTTATCACTTGTAACACGGGCTGTCTAATGTTCAAAACATTGCCTTACGCGTTCACATCTTTAAAGAAATCTTGCACTTGCACAATCATTGGTTCAAAACACAACTTTACTGTGAAATACCATTGAAACATAACCATAGATCACCCACACACAAGCAACCGATAGTTTCACTGTGTCATTGTTCGTACAATCATTAAATATTGTAGAACAAAATAGGTGATACAGGTTTCATTATGGTACTACATGTACAGTAAATACATCTCTGTAAAAGTACTGCAGTAGTAGAGAGAATACTACAGACACAGTGGAATCATTGAACAAAGTTTGTAATATATTGATGCAAAACACTACAGTACTGTACAATTACAACATAGGTTTATTTGAATCAAAGCAAAAATAATTAGCTATGAAATTGAAACCCACCACACCATCTTCTGATATAGCCGCACACATGGTAATGTTAGCCGCACGTTGTCCAGGTTCTTGGATGGTTTCCCACTGGCCAATGAAATTCTGACCTCTCCTCCTTGTCTTGGCCAGATTAAAACCTGCCTCATCCAAATATATGAATTTGTGATGGTCATCATCAGCATCCAGCTCCATCACCCTCTAAAAATACATTTTGGAAAGAGATTTAGAGATTACTGTACAATGTAGAATTTTTGGGAATGTTTTTACAACAGCCATCTTGAAACTGAACTTACCTGAACATACTCCGTCCTCATTTGCTTCACTCTGTCTGCATTTCTTTCAAAAGGCACACAATATAGTTGTTTTATAGATACCTGGTGCCTTTTCAGTATGCGTGCAATAGTCGGCAAACTTATGGATCCCACATTGTTGAACATGTCTTCATTCTCCAAGATATGCTGGCGAATTTCTGTAAGGCGAATATCATTTCTGGCCCGAACCAAATCGACCACAGCCTGCTCTTGTTGGTCAGTTAGAATTCTGCCTCTGCCTCCACTATTTGGCCTGGTCACAAAAGTACTGTCAATACTGTAAATAGTCTGAAAAGGTGGTACAGTATTTGGGGCCATAGACACAGTGTCTGATGAAGCATTATGATAAAATATTAGGCTACATCCATGGATATTGTAGTCTAATTGGTTCATGCTCCGCGCTAATTGGTGACAATGAATCTCGTTATCTTGAAACGTTCATGATTTACAGTAAACATGGAAGATTGTTTGTGTGTTTCCATACTAAGAGTAATGCAACAGTTACTTATCATTTTGAGCAGTTGTATCAATTGATAGTTAGAACATTGTAAGGAAATGAACAGACACTCATTTGAAATGTAATGTGTGGATTGCCTTTTGAAATAGAAGCACTTTGATGTTAAGTTGTGTCATATTGAACGGGTGATTTTTGTTGAATGAACAAATGATCTAAGTTTTATGTGTATTGTATCCAAGCAATTGAGAAAAGGGTTAGAGTTTTGAAAAATGTGCATTTTGATCATTGGTTGTGAGTTTTGTGTCTAGAGTTGTGAAAAATGACATCAAGGTTCTGAAAATAGTAACAAAGTGATTGTAAAAAACTGTATAATGTGTCATGTAAATTCGACTTTCGCCGTGTCTAGAACTGGCGCGAGCTGCCAGGCCCGTTTCTACGAGCTGTGTGTTAACAAAAGCAGTGCTGTCTACATTGGATGCGGCGTCGGGCACGCTACACAACAAATTACCAACAACTGATCGTCCGCGCGCGCTGTTTCTGACGCACTTCAAGCACTCGATGGGCGGGGGAAGATTGAAGAGCCAGACTTTTTTTTTTTTTTTTTTGCTTTATTTGGTAGTATTTCTAATTAATGGTTTTTAAATAGTAGCCTATTATAAAAAAAATATATGTAAAATAAAAAAAAAAAAAATCACTCGTTCACTCATTCTGGCGCCCCTATGGATGAGTGGCGCCCTTAGCATTTGCCTATACCGCCTATGCCGCAGGCCGGCCCTGATTGTAAGAGATGCGTGATTTCATCAAAAGCAATAAGTGAAGAGAGTCCAGGAAATACTGGACATGTTTGGCTACTTGAGCAGATGGAAATGACTTAGAGAGTTTGAAATCATATTTTCAAGCACAAATCACAGTTGCTGAAGTGCTTAGGTTTGCTAAGAAACACAATGACTGACCGCAGGTGTGGCAAGGAAATTGGCTGATGAATGAGGTGCAGGTGTGGCAGGGTGATTGTGATGCAGTGACTCATGGGTAATGTAGTTCGGGTGTGGTGCAACAGTATGAGAGGTGCTAGTGTCCAAGTGACATCTGGTGGTTGATGGGTGGAATGGTCCTGAGTGGAGTGCCCTCTACTGAAGCTCATGGGCACTCCATCTAATGATCGTGACAGGTATTATCTGAATCTGAACATTGGATAAATATTTGTTTTGTTTGATTTTGTTGACATGCAAAAAGTTAAAGACTTTTACAGATTGGATTTTGAATTACTAATTTTATCACTCCATAAATCAGACAGAAATAAATACCAAGCTATGTTGTTAGGAATTAAATGTTGTATAAAACCAGGCGAATGAAATATGAACAAACCCCTCAGTAAAAGCTGTGAAAGTGCTGATGAAGCAGAGATGAAAACTAAAACATAGCTGTAAATAGAGAAAGAACAATGAAATAAATGGAGTTGCCCATGGTGAGAGGCGGCGGGCTGGTGTGGGTTTGCTTATAGCCCCCCAGCTCAGCTGCCATGTGTTGGAGTTTACCCCGGTGAACGAGAGGGTCGCTTCCCTGCGCCTTCGGGTCGGGGATAGGTCTCTCACTGTCGTTTGTGCCTACGGGCCGAACGGCAGTGCAGATTACCCGGCCTTCTTGGAGTCTCTGGGAGGGGTGCTGGAAAGTGCTCCGACTGGGGACTCCGTCGTTTTACTGGGGGACTTCAACGAAAATTGAAGGTGGAATTGTGGTGGACACCGGAAGTAAGGGATGCCGTCAAGCTGAAGAAGGAGTCCTATCGGGCCTGGTTGGCTTGTGGGACTCCTGAGGCAGCTGACAGGTACCGGCAGGCCAAGCGGACTACAGCCCGGGTGGTTGTGGAGGCAAAAACTCGAGCCTGGGAGGAGTTCGGTGAGGCCATGGAGAAGGACTATCGGTCAGCCTCGAAGAGATTCTGGCAAACCGTCCGGCGCCTCAGGAGAGGGAAGCAGTGCCCTACCAACGCTGTTTACAGTAAAGGTGGGGAGCTGTTGACCTCAACTGGGGATGTCGTTGGACGGTGGAAGGAATACTTCGAGGATCTCCTCAATCCCGCTGTCACGTCTTCCATTGAGGAAGCAGAGGCTGAGGGCTCAGATGTGGACTCGTCCATCACCCAAGCTGAAGTCACCGAGGTAGTCAAGAAACTCCTCGGTGGCAAGGCACCGGGGGTGGATGAGATCCGCCCTGAGTACCTCAAGTCTCTGGATGTTGTGGGGCTGTCTTGGCTGACCGGGGTGGTGGTCCCTCTTTTTAAGAAGGGGGACCGGAGGGTGTGTTCCAACTACAGGGGGATCACACTTCTCAGCCTCCCTGGGAAAGTCTATGCCAGGGTACTGGAGAGGAGAATCCAGCCGATAGTAGAACCTCGGATTCAGGAGGAACAGTGTGGTTTTCGTCCAGGCCGTGGAACACTGGACCAGCTCTATACCCTCTACAGGGTGCTGGAGGGTTCATGGGAGTTTGCCCAACCAGTCCACATGTGCTTTGTGGATTTGGAGAAGGCATTCGACTGTGTCCCTCGCGGCGGCCTGTGGAGGGTGCTCCGGGAGTATGGGGTCCGGGGCCCTTTGCTAAGGGCTATCCGGTCCCTGTACGACCGGAGCAGGAGCTTGGTTCGTATTGCCAGCAGTAAGTCAGACTTGTTCCCGGTGCGTGTTGGACTCCGGCAGGGCTGCTCTTTGTCGCCGGTTCTGTTCATGATTTTTATGGACAGAATTTCTAGGCGCAGCCAGGGGCCGGAGGGGGTCAGGTTTGGTGACGACACGATTTCGTCTCTGCTCTTTGCGGATGATGTTGTCGTGTTGGCCTCATCAAGCCAGGACCTTCAGCATGCACTGGGACGGTTTGCAGCCGAGTGTGAAGCGGCTGGGATAAGAATCAGCACCTCCAAATCCGAGGCCATGGTCCTCAGTCGGAAAAGGGTGGCTTGCCCACTTCAGGTTGGTGGAGAGTTCCTGCCTCAAGTGGAGGAGTTTAAGTATCTTGGGGTCTTGTTCACGAGTGAGGGAAGGATGGAACGGGAGATTGACAGACGGATCGGTGCAGCTTCTGCAGTAATGCGGTCGATGTACCGGTCTGTCGTGGTGAAGAAAGAGCTGAGCCGCAAGGCGAAGCTCTCGATTTACCGGTCAATCTACGTTCCTACTCTCACCTATGGTCATGAGCTTTGGGTCATGACCGAAAGGACAAGATCCCGGATACAGGCGGCCGAAATGAGCTTTCTCCGCAGGGTGGCTGGGCGATCCCTTAGAGATAGGGTGAGAAGCTCAGTCACCCGGGAGGAGCTCAGAGTAGAGCCGCTGCTCTTCCATATCGAGAGGGGTCAGCTGAGGTGGCTCGGGCATCTGTTCCGGATGCCTCCTGGATGCCTTCCCGGGAAGGTGTTCCGGGCGCGTCCCACTGGGAGGAGACCCTGGGGAAGACCTAGGACATGCTGGAGAGACTATGTCTCCTGGCTGGCCTGGGAACGCCTCGGTGTCCCCCCAGAAGAGCTGGAGGAAGTGTCTAGGGAGAGGGAAGTCTGGGGTTCTCTGCTTAGACTGCTGCCCCCGCGACCCGGCCCCGGATAAGCGGAAGAAGATGGATGGATGGATGGATGAATGAAATAAATACGTAAAGGTGTATTTTGCATGTTATTCTTTTTCCACTAGTCTGAAAAATGTTATGAAAAGCCAAATTAATCAGTGCATGAAAAAGTGTTTTTGCCTGTAGTGTAATTTTTTTAATGTACATTCAGTTTACGTGTACACCTGATCACAGTTGCACAAAGCAGTTTAATTGTAAGAAATGCTCTCAAGATAAATAATGCTTAATATATTGTTCATTTTTGTGTAAGTGCATTAGGGTTTTGTTGACTGCACACTGCTTTTGTTTGTTCTCAGTGTGAGGAAACAGGGCTACAACTTCTGGACCAAAAAAAAAAGAGACAAAAATAAGCATCTATAAGTAAAAATTTTATGATGCAAAATTGAAAGAAGCCACGATTGTTTGTTCTATTCTGTCAATATACATAAGACGTGACTGATTTGGAGCAAACAAGGGAAGAAAGCACACAATAATCTACTGTTGTAATATATGAGTTCATTGTAGGCGAGTTGTGATGAACCCAGGTGCAGTTTTATTATGCCTCAAAAGTGAGCAAACAAACACAAACAAGAACATAGACATGGACACAACTCACTGACAAAAGACGATATGAGAGCTATTTATACACAACACTAGGAACACCTGTGAACAATCAAGACAATGCCCCAATCACAAAACAGAATAAGAACCACACGACCTAGTCAACCAATAAGGGCAAGGGAAACACATGACAGGAACAATAACTGTGAAAATGACAAAATAAAAGACATGAAAACATGAACATTAACCAAAACCCAAACCAACCGTGACAAATGTGCAGATTTATGAAGTGTTTGTATTTCAGAACAGAATGGAAGATTTTAACGTGTTGGTTTTGTGTCTGGATTTCTTCATTTATTTATTCTTAACGTGTGGTTTTGAAATGGTCTCGTGCTGTGGAAAGTCTTAGGGCAGATCACAGCTTTCAAAACACGTCACATCGAGACATTAGACATCCACAATTACAATAACAGAGAACAAGTAAACCAGGGTTAGGATTAAACAGGATTAAATAGAACTAAAAATAAAAAAAAACCTTGAAAAATAAGTTAATAAATGATATATATATATATATATATATAGTACATTAATTAAAAAATAAAACCGAACTAGTATTTAAAAAATTATAAACATGATAGAAACATTCAACAAAACTACTAAAACTTTAACAACAATTAACATGGAAAAAAAATAAAATATAAAAATAAACCTTGAAAAATACTAGGAAAAATAAAAATAAATAAACTGAACAAAATAAAAAAAACCTAGTTGCCAAGTCAACATTTTTCAATTTTGTTAAATTGAAGTACTAAAATAATTAAAAGTAAACTAACTAAAAACTCAAACCTAATATCAAACCTACAATTTTCATAGTCATGAAAATAAAGAAAACTCTTTGAATGAGAAGGTGTGTCCAAACTTTTGGTCTGTACTTGACACAGATATATAATATATTATACTAATATATATATATATATATATATATATTATGAAATCCAATTCTAAATATTAACAAAAACTGTATAGTGTTTCAGTGATACAAAAATAACACTAGTGCACGGCATGTTAATTCATATAAATTAAACCATTTAGGAAAACATTTATGAGATCAAATCAAGTTTAAACTAAGAAGCATCCAGGATATAAATATCATCCAGATAAAATAAAGCGTAAGTTTATTGACTCTTTTCAGAGCAGTTTTCAGAGTCGTTTCTCACTTCACCCAGCACCCAAAACCACAGAGTCATATTTAAAGTCCAGAAGCATGTTTGAAATTCATTACTGTGGGTGTACCGGATGAACGTGCTCATGTCTGGACGGCGTGGAGTCATCTTAACCTTGTTTCTTCAGTGTAATGATTTATAACATCTCAGTAAAGCTCTGCCAGATCCCCAGACACGCCACAATGAAGCAGCTCTCTGCCACAATCACTTTACCTTTCACTCATGAACAGGACTGCTTTCTCCCAGCAAAACTCACCAACTAATGCAATACTTTTTTGGACATGTTCCAGGGTTTTACCTTGTGTTTATTTATTTATACATTTTTTTACTTGTAGCATGGCAATGCATAAATAAAACGAATGGTGTTTTTTCAAAAGCACAGGTTAAAAATAGAAAACGCTCCGCTCGTTTCTGAAATAGAAACAATTGTGTGTCAGAACAAGTTATTTATTTATTTTGCAATGCAATGTTTGTTTATTTTTTATTATTATTTTTTTTTTTAACATGGGATTATCATTGAAGTGTTTTAAGTCACTCCTACATTTTACATTTAATCATTTGGCAGACACTTTCATCCAAAGCTGCAATAAAAGCAATCAAACCACTGGCAATTATATATAAGTGCTGTGACCAGAGTTCACATAAGTGTAAATTTAATAGGTGTAATTATTTTGTGCCTGTATCTGTACGAATGCTGAATAACAGCTTATTTTATTAATTTTAAATTTGTAAGTCTTAATTTAACTTTTTTATTATTTTATTTCTTGTATGTTTATGCAGCAACATGTAGCCCACAACAAATTTCCTTTCGAGGACAATGAAGTATACTACAACTACTCTATAAAAGTTTTTATTTTAATAGTAATACATATAAAGAATTAAAAGTACATAGAATAGAAATAGAATATATAGAGAGAGCTAGTATTAGAGGGTCAGGTTATTTTTATTTATTTATCTTTTACAGTAAATAAAAAGAAAACAAGTAGATAGATATAAATAGAATAGACAGTGCTAGTGTTAGGGTCTGATGTGTTTTTATATGTTGATTTCTTCATGAATATGTTTGTATAACTTGGGCTGGGTCGAGGGTCAAATGTAAAGGCTAAATGCCCAATTCTGTTCAAATACAGAAACATAGTGCTGCAATATAATTACATTTTTTTGTGCTATGTTTTTTTTGCTCAGAAATAGTTTTTTTTTTGACATAATAGAACAGAAATATAATTACGATTATAAACTACTATTGGATTTAAGACTTTAGGTTAGATTACAAAAAAAAAAAAAAAACCTCCAGGTGAGATTGGTTTAAGTTGATTATTTTAGCATCAGCGCCTCCTGCTGGACAACAGGTAGTATTGTACAGCACAGTTCATGCTAGATCTGCAGTAAAAACAGTAACTTATTCATAAATTGTTTAGATTATTTTTATA
The DNA here is from genome assembly GCF_963082965.1 of Carassius carassius. Taxonomy (NCBI): domain Eukaryota; kingdom Metazoa; phylum Chordata; class Actinopteri; order Cypriniformes; family Cyprinidae; genus Carassius; species Carassius carassius. The sequence goes on from NC_081785.1 coordinate 540,003, forward strand.
ATGCTTTTATTTAGCATTAATAATAATGATGATGAGCATTATTATTATAATATATTTAAATTCTGTAAATGCATGGGAATTATATATATATATATCTGACATTGCATGATTTTCTTCTCACCATTTCAACAGGTTTTATTTTTTTACTTACTTTTAATTGGCTAAGAAATCGAATGCACTGCTGGACAGTTACCGATAATTTGTATTATTAATTATATTTGTAAAAGAAATCCTATATTTTCCTAATGTCAGTTTTATGGTTTGTTTATATTCTACAATTTATTTTATTTTTATTTATGTATTTATTTGATCACAAAATAAGGCAAAACATATATTTTATAGTTTCTATAGGCCACTGTAATAAATGCAATGTCAGTTAGCACTGCATTATTAATTTATTACTTGGAGATGACTTGAAAAAAACACAAACTATACATAATTGCAATCGTGCATGTATTATCTTTACCTTTTATAGCTGGATGTCTGTGTCCATGTTAGGGATTTCAAGTCATACGTTATTACTTCTATGAGTCTGTTTTGGACTTTTTGAGCTCGAGAGAGATTCTGGTCTGGTCTGGCTGGTCTGGCTGGTCGATCTCTGCAGCTCTGACTTTAACATGTAGAGCTGTCAGCACTGATGCATTCTGGGAAGTTTACAAATGATGTTGATCCATAATGCATGTGGACATGATATCATGTAGACTGAGGAGCCTATGATTGGCGTTAGATTGATTGAGCTGCCAATATTGTGTATAAATAGAGTTTGTTAAATAGGTAAACATCATATATTTATGGGCTCATTATGAGGATATCATGTTAATATTTCATCCAGCTGAGGTCTGCAATCATCAGTGACTCTATCAGACGCCGCTGATACAGCCGTAATCATCTGTGCATCGTTTCTGATTCAGAATTAGGTGACAGGGAAATTGACGGATATTGGTTGTTAAACTTTTAATAGTAAATGGCATTTTCTCCCAAAAAATAAATAAATAAAAATGCTACAGAAACAGATTCATGCAACTCTGATTTTGAAAAATAAAAACTGTTCTCTTAAATATACAGTATACTATACACACACTGAGCTTTAACTTTCTACACAGATTTTCTATGATCAGATCATATTTGTTGACAGTTGCCGGTTGCATAGAGTCAATGTTAAGAAGTGTCTTAAGTATGAATTTGACAAACTTGCTGTTAGCCAAGTCTTATTTTTGGATTCGACTAATGTATGATTTTAAGTAACTTAAATTGACCAGATTTAAAGAACAGAATTAGATAACTAATTTGAAAGACTAAGACTATAGACTAAGACTAATCATAACCTTTTATGCAAATGGCCCCAGCTTGAGTCATATCTTACCATAAATACAGTCAGACAGGCTTTACAAATATACAAAAATAAACAAGTTAATAGCTCCGAAACCTTGGCAGTGTTTCATGCACATTGAGTCTTACAGTTTAACAGCAGTCTGAACATAATCCATCATAAAACTATCAATCATAAGGCTTTCAGCTAACTGAATAATGAGCATATTCCCTACAGTAACTGATATTTGTATATCTTTAATCAGTCTTCAGTTTAGATGTGTTTATATGGGAGATGCCATGATGATTCAGTTCTCATTATTATATCAGATTCATCTGATATTAATAAACGTAAAAACAGGATTTGACTGATTATGCGGCTGCTTATCAAATGAGTTACTAAATGTACATGAAATATTGATTTTATTTTATTTTATTAGAAGTAGAAAACAAGTGTGGACTGAAACTAGCACTGGAAATCACTGGACTGAAGCCAGGGTTATTATTGTTAACTAAATCTAAATCCATTAAAAAAAACTGATTTTTTAAAAATTGGATTTAATATTTAATACTTTTATTTTATTTTTATTTATTATTTTAAATAGAATATTATAATATCATTTATTATTATTATTGAATAATTCATTATTTATTATTGTTTCATTATTGAAAGTATTTTATATATAGTTTAGTTTAACTTCATTTTCTAAAATTAAATTAAATCTTCATAAAAAAAAACTATATTAAATAAAATGGCAAAAACAAAGATTAATTAAAAAAAAATTGAAATAAAGTCTAATTCAATATTTCTTGTCATTCTTAGTAATTTTTGTATGTTTATGTAGTTTTTATTCTTTTTAATTCAGTTTTAGTTATTGCACTGCATCAGGTTGAATGGAAATGTGTAACGTTTTCTTGGCAACTAGCTGAAATAAAATATGTATTTTATTTCAAGTAGCACCGTTTTTATGGTTTTATTTTCAAAATGATTCTCTCTGCACTTGTATCATTGACTAGCACTTCTCAGAACTGCATCTTATGTCTCTGCACAGTACAATAACAGTTTTGTCTTCACCACAAGTCTTATATACTGTAGCTGTTCTGTCCTCAGAATGTAAAAGCATAGACGACTCCGACCACCACGATGTTTCCGATGGTGGCGAAGATGGCGATCCAGAGCCAGACGGCGTCGCTGGACACACGCTGTGGCTCCTCCTGTTGGACCTGCGCTGATGAAGCAGGAGGCACTGCGTTCACGCTGGCCGAGGAGTTAAAGAGCGAGTGCTCCGCGCTGCAGTCGTCCAGAGGAGACGTGTCCATGAACGCACCGCTCATCATCGGGAGCTGAAACACAGAGAGTTCAACACGCTTCACTGGCTGTGATGCACAGGAGCTTCAGCTGGATTTATAAACCTAATGGGGTTGGAACATATGTGTTTGCTAGGGTGGTCCCAGCATCACTGGGTTTGTAGTTGTAGTTGTTGTGTGTACATGCATGTGAGGAATAACTCTATACAACCTGATCAAATCCTGCCACGGGCGCTGAGGATAAAAACCATCAAATAACATCCACAAGAGAACTGATGTAAAGCAGAGCACATCGCATAAATGCTGTTGCTCTGTCAGAAGATACTTCTCAGATCGTCTTCATGTCTGTTTTTGAATCATGGCCTCAGGAGTGTTTCACACACACACACACACACACACACACACACACGTTTGTTTTTGTGTAAAGTGTGTTCATCCCATAGGCGTAATGGTTTTTATACTGTACAAACTGTATATTCTATGGCCCTACACCAACCCTACACCTAACCCTAACCCTCACAGGAAACTTTGTGCATTTTTACTTTCTCAAAAAAACTCATTCTGTATGATTTATAAGCGTTTTGAAAAATAGGGACATGGGTTATGTCCTCATAAGCCACCCTCTCCTTGTAATACCTGTGTCATACCCATGACATTATACAGAGTTGTGTCCTGATATGACACAAAAACAAGAGCACACTCACACACACACACACACACACACACACACACACACACACACACACACACACACACACACACACACACGCACACGTACGTGTGCCATAATATTTAGGAAGAAGTGATAGTGATTTATTGGGTGAGACATTCATAACCCAACAGTGCAGTGTCATTGCTACTGTACATATTCAGAGAAAGCCTGATATTTTCAAAAAGAACATAAAAAGCCTTTCCTCATCCACAGTGACACAAACATGAGCACTGTAACTACACCATCTGCTAAGAAGCATGTAATGTCAAGTTCTTTAGGGGTTCATCTTTTGTAATGAAACCACTTTAAAATGTCACTATTGTTTTGAAAGTGTTGCAGTGTAGTGGGGATGAGAAACGCAGTGACTTTCTTATTATTGTTGAGATATGATTAATAATAGTTAGATTTTTTTATTCTTATATCTGTTTTCATTTTTTTTTTTTTTAAGTTTTAGTCATTTTTATTGTATTTGTCATTTTGTTAGGTTTTTCTTTTTTAAATTTGTCTATAGATCTCTGTTTTTTTTCTGATATTGATTTTATTTTTAATTAATAGTTAAACTAAATGAAAATGATATAACTGTTTGAATAACTGAATAACTGTTTGAATAACTAAAACTTGTTTTATTTTTATGTTTCAGGTTGAATGAACTATAATAATCCTGATTCACTCATTTGTCTTGTGCTAATGATGAGGCGCACATTGCAGCGGATGTGAAACATTTACAGCTCTGTAACTTATTGATTCTGCCAGACAATCAATAAACGCATAACTAATTAGGTCTGCAGAGCACTGGATGAAACCAAACCATTGGGACAGGATAAGAGGTGTTGTCATTTAAATGTGCATATCAAAACATTTTAACACTGACCTCAGATCATCTGGCTGTAGTGATACTGAAGCTTTCACTGTACCAACAGATTCTCTATTGATGTTCAGTCTGAGCTGGAAAAACTACAGATCCCCACTTACATCCAGTTGCATAAGAAGTATAATAATAATAATAATTATGATGATGATGAAATGTTTTAAATGTAAACCTCTGTTGTGCAGCACTTTGTTTGCCAGAAATTGAGGGAATTTTTCAAATTTCATTTTGATTAGATTTTTAAAGATTACCTAAATTGTTAAAGTTTTATGCATTCATTTGATTGTCATTTGTAGCATAATAATACCAATAATGACAAAAGCACAACAACATATCCCAAACTTACTAAAATTGAAAATAAAAGCATAAAATATAAAAATAAAATTATTTAATAATATTAACCGAAACTATAATATGTATATCAATGCTGCTAGAATGGCACTGGCTTGAATGAATGAGGAGAATTAAACTTGAGGCACATGACAGAAAGCTAAATTACAAACCAATATGTTTTCTTTTTAAGCATGAATTATTAATAAAATAAACTATTTTATTTATGCACAGTTGTAGGGAACAGTCTGAACTCATTAGATGTGAACAAATTCAACATCACAGCTTTTTACAATCACTTTGTTATTGCTATTTTCAGAACCTTGATGTCATTTTTCATAACTCTAGACACAAAACTCACAACCAATGATCAAAATGCACATTTTCCAAAACTCTAACCCTTTTCTCAATTGCTTGGATACAATACACATAAAACTTAGATCATTTGTTCATTCAACAAAAATCACCTGTTCAATATGACACAACTTAACATCAAAGTGCTACTATTTCAAAAGGCAATTCACACATTCAAATTCCTTACAATGATCTAACTATCAATTGATACAACTGCTCAAAATGATTAGTAACTGTTGTAGTACTCTTAATGCATAGTTGTATGGAAACAGACAACCAGTCTTCCATGTTTACTGTAAATCATAAAAGTTTCATGATAACGAGATTCATTGTCACCAATTAGCATGGAGCATAAACCAATTAGACTACAACATCCATGGATGTAGCCTAATATTTGTAAAAACATTCCCAAAATGCTACATTCTACAAAGAATTCTACAAAATTCAAAATTCTACAGTAATCTCTAAATCTCTTTCCAAAATGTCAGAAGAAACGAGCTGGATTCAGTTGCGGGTTTACACAGAGCTTTATTGAAAGCAGATGAGAATCGTTCCCCAGTTTAGCTCGTTCGACAGCTGAGACCCAGAGAGATGAAAGCTGAAATCTTCTAGGAATACTGCATTTGTGAGAACAAAAAGGCAGAGCAAAACAGCAAAAGACACTGGAGCCTGAAGACAAGACAAGGGGAGTACACAGACCAGCTCGAGCTATTGGTAAGAGTTACAACAGTCTGGCAACAAACAGAGAAACACAGGGAATTATAAAGGGAAAACTCAAATCAAACAGGTAGACGCAGTGAGCTGTCAAACCATCCAAACACACATTCACAACCCAAAAGGCAGGTGATTAGCCCCAAACCCTGACAGTACCCCCCCTCCCAGGAGCGTCACCTGACGCTCCAGGAAGGGGCCTACCTCTGGGAGTTTGACAAGACAAACAGAAACAACCTTTAAGGACAGGAAAAAACAGACAAGATAGCCCCTTCAGATGGCTGACAACTAGCAGGAGCATCCTCCGAGGGACTCGTCAGAAGCAGCAGACAGCTGGTCTGGTATGATCTCTTGGTCGCAACCTCTAGCAGGAACAACCTCCCAAGGCAAACAGGAACAGGCAGGAACACTTTACATGGCCCAGATGTGACCGGTAGGAACAACACTTGAGGACATGACAAGACAGGAACAAACTCTATGGCCAAACAGACAAAGTAGGTAGGGGCAACCTCTGAAGGGAAGTCGTGGCCTAATGGTTAGAGAGTCGGACTGGCAATCGAAAGGTTGTGAGTTCGAGTCTTGGGCTGGCAGGAATTGTGGGTGGGGGGAGTGCATGTACAGTTCTCTCTCCACCTTCAATACCATGACTTAGGTGCCCTTGAGCAAGGCATTGAACCCCCAACTGCTCCCCGGGCGCATGTGTGCCCAGGCCCGGGCCTGAAGTTGTGACCTATGTCATTGTGTGGGACAATGTCAGGTTCCATCATGCTCATGTGGTGCAAGCATGGTTTCAGGCCCATGCACAATTTACCACCCTGTATTTACTCCCATACTCTCCCTTCCTTAACAGGATTGAGGAATGTTTCTTCACATGGAGATGGAAGGTTCACCCTCATGAACAAGTCACTCTTCTCCAGGCCATGGATGACGCCTGCAATGACATCATGGCAGACCAGTGTCAGGCCTGGATTCGCCATGCCCGAAGGTTTTTTCCAAGATATTTTGCTAATGAAAACATCCATTGTGATGTAGATGAGAACCTGTGGCCAAATCCACAACACTTGATGTTGATGTACTGTACAGTAATCACTCCAGTTTTGTTTCTTACAGTACAAGCAACTGTGTCTGTAGTATTCTCTCTACTACTGCAGTACGTTTACAGAAATGTATTTACTGTACATGTAGTACCATAATGAAACCTGTATCACCTATTTTGTGCTACAATATTTAATGACTGTACAAACAATGACACAGTGAAAATATCGGTTGCTTGTGTGCGCGTGATCTATAGTTATGTTTCAATGGTATTTCACAGTAGATTTGTATTTTGAACCAATGATTGTGCAAGATTTCTTTAAAGATGTGAATGCACAATGCAATGTTTTGAACATTAGACATACTGTGTTACAAGTGATAACTGTTTTGTGTCTAGAGTTTTGAAAAATTACATCAAGGTTCTGAAAATAGTAGCAAAGTGATTGTAAAAAACGGTAAAACTTGCTCTTCATGAAACACACCCCCCTCACAGTTTTATAATGCCATTTCAATATTCAAGCCTCTGGAGCTGGAAAATAAATTTCACTTGTGAATGAAGGGACAGACGGCAGAGGAGAGAGCTTTAAACGAAAGCTTCATTACAGCTGGATGAAAAAAGCATTTTCAACTCATTCCACACTCCATTCAGCTCTCTGTCATGCTAATGAGCTTTTCTAATAGAATTGACCTACTTCTGTATTGAATTACTCAAGTGGAAAATCAAAGTATTTGGACAGTGAAAGCACATTTAATGAATGTTGTAAAATGTCAAAGAAAGTGTTTAAGAGTGTCACTGTTTCTGTTGAATCATAGTTATTTCTGAATGTTTGTATTGACAAATTAAGTGTATGTCTCGTTTCTGTTTTTTTTTATTTTATTTTCCTCCATGAAAAAAAAATAGTAAAGTTGATTGCGACTTTTTATCTCACAGTTAATACTTTTTGTCTCAGAATTGTGAGTAAATATCTTGCAATTCTGTCTTATAACTGGCAATTCTGAGAAAAAATAATCTGCTCTTAATATATTTATCTTAGATAATTAAGAAGATGTAAACTCAGAATTCTCACATTTCAAACTCTTTTTCTCACAACTCTGAGTTATCTCTCACAATAATTTTTTCCCTCTACAGAATAAAAAAAGTTTAAACGTAAGGTTTATATCTCATGATTATGATTTTATATTTTGAGATTCTGACTTGATTCTATGAATTTTAAGTTTACATTTTGCAATGTTAAGAAAAAATAAATAAACATTTAAATTTACCTTGCAAGAGGTAGTGGGATCGATGCCCACATTCTCCAAGTTGGCTCCTTCAACTTTCAACTTCAACTTCACTTGATCAAAAGCAGGCTCTCCAGTGAGGCGTTGTGATGTTTGTGACAGGAAACTAGAGGAAGAACCTCCAGCAACAACATGACTGACTTCCTCGAGAAGAAAAATAACAAGGTTTGGGTTTAAAGTGACATCATCCTGATGCCCTCCTCCTGCTGCTGGAGCAGAGGGAGATACCTCTCGACGTCCATTCGGCCATCTTTGTGGAGGTCGCCAATCATTCCAGCAACCTGGACAGCAACCTCTGTGGGTTCTTCCTGACAAGCCTCAACAAGGTGTACAGAGTGCGGTTGTCTGGAGGTGGACATCAGGATTCATTCGCCGCCTTTGTGGAGTGGGTGCTGGTGAGCAACAAATCGCCATTGACAATTGGCCATGCCTAGGAGAGCAACTCAACAGTCCCACTCCAGACCCAGAGCCCAGCAGACCATCACCCCACTGCACGGAGAATAAGCCAGATCCCACCGCAGATGGAGATCCAGAGCCCACCGTGACCGATGAGCAGTCACCAAAGCTGAGGATTGCCTCGGAACTTGAGCCTGACCCATCTGACCAGGTGCGAGAGCCAGCAAATGAGCATGGGCCAGTGGATGATGCAAGGGAGCATGAGGGCTTGGAGGAAAACCCCGCCAACTACACCACTGCTGAGGGTGAGCTACCACTGGACTCAATTGATTCTAACGTGAATTTATATGTGAACATGCCCGTTCTTCTACTACCACCCTATGAACATTCTGTCGGTACTGTTTGCACCCATAGAGGTCGGTCCCCTGTCTGCTGTGCTCCCGGGTGTTGGGAGTGACAATCTGGTGTATGTGGGCAGTACACAGCATCCCTGAAAACCCTGGCAAATCCCCACCCACCCCTCCTCTTCTGCCTCCTTATATCACCATTGCTACTCAGCCCTGCCATCTTCTGCCCCTTGCCATTACTGCCTGTTAACCATTTGTACGGTGGGATCACCACAGGTCTGCCAGTCATCATCTGCATTGTGGCTGGGGGATCCCTTGTCTCCTCCTCCACCCTCCGAGTACCTGATTCCACCTCGGCCCATCGGCTCCACCATGGCTCCTAGCTCCCTTGTCTCAACAGAGGTCCGTCAATCTACCAGTTCCCCCAAGCTCCATTGTCCCTCTGGCTCCGCCTTGGTCAGTCGTCGACTATCAGCCGCCTCAGAACTCCTCTCTTCCGGCTACACCTTGTCCCTCCATCCCCCCGACTCTACTTCAGTCCTTTGTCGCTCCAGTTCCAACGCAGCATTCCAGATCCTCTCCGTCGCCCTGGCTCTTCTGCTCTCAGCCTCTGGCTCCTCCTCCTCCTGCTCCACCTCCCTCCGTCGGCTCCATTGTGGGTCGCTATCATGGCTGTGGCCTGGGTCCCGCCTGGCTTCTCTTTCTGCTCCAGTTTCCTTCTGTCATCTCCCTGGCTCCTCCCTCCATCATCACCACCTTGGACTCTGTTGTTCGTCCTCCCCTGGGCATCCGGCCATCTCCGCAACTGCCTGCTGCCAGCCATCCTCCTGCTCCTCATCCACCTCCAAAACCCCTGCCATTCATCCACTGTTGGTTCTTCCATAGAAGTTCTTCCATACCATAGTGTGAGGTCACGCCTTCTTCCAGGAGGGAGAACTGTAACAGTTATGAACTCTTTTTGTTGTTTTTCACTCTGTTTAGTCTTCTGGTCGGTTTAGTTTATCTGTGCCCATATTTGGTTCTGTTCCTGTCCTAGTCTAGGTCTAGGTCACACTGGGTTTCTTATAGCTCTGAGGAAGCTCATGTCAGACGTTTTGGATCCACAGTTAGAAATGAAGCTCCACAGGGGGCAGAACGTGTCTGAAGCGTTACAGCATCTCTAAACAACACAATACATAAATTACTAATGCCAGCAGTTCTTGTTCTCCTAGCACTCCGTTTTCATTTTCAAGTGCTGGATTTATGAGTAGGTCATAAATAAAGTTGACAGCATGAGTTTACAGTACATGCAGTGACCCCAAAACACATTCAGAATGTGTGAATGTCGTTTATGACGAACACTTAATGCATGTTCACTAGGGTTTTAGTTGTTGAATAAATATAAACCAAAACATTTGTATTGATTGAAATAAGGATCAAATTAAATATAATTAAAATATAAATATTAAATGAAAAATTTTAAATGAAAATTTGAAATGTTGTCTTGACAACTAAATGCATAACTAAATCTAAGTTAATGCACTAAAAGTAGTCAAATATATATATAAAAATTTGATATACATAAAAATGTAATATAACAACTAAGTTAAAACTGAAATACACAATAAATGAAACCTGAATAGTAATATTTAATATATATATATATATATATATATATATATATATATATATATATATATATATACAGTGTTGGGAAGGTTACTTTGGAAATGTAATAGGTTACAGATTACAAATTACCCTGTTTAAAATGTAATAGTAGTGTAACTTTTTTAATTACTTTAATAAAGTAATGTAACTAATTACTTTTGAGTACATTTTGATTACTTTTATAAATTTCTAATGAATGTTAATTTGCAACTGTTAATCATCTTCAACCATTTTACACCATGCAGGTTTAACCTTACAGTAGTGCTCAATACTGTCAGACTTTCACCATCCTTCATCACCTGAATTAAGATGATCACATTTGAACACATCCACCACACAATCAGACTTTACTTAGAGATTGATCTGAAGTTCAAAGCAGATTTAAAATCAAAAGAAATAGTTTATAGATACTGTTTTTGAAACCAAATCTTTGCATAACTACAGGCATCTAACTGCATCTAACAATGGTTTGGGGAAAAATAGTTAATAAAAAAATAAAAGCATATACATCAACTCAAATACGGTTATCTAATAAGCATGTGTCCTATTTTGTGTACTAAACTCCTGAAACATTGGTGTCTTTTTGAAACACTGCTGTCTCTTTGTATATGATATGATGATAGTTTCTCAAAATAAGTAAAAAATGCTCATGAAGTGACTGTTGTAGAGATTAATTTCCATGAGGGGCGGACTGGGAAAAAAATAGGCTGGGAAATCTCACACTCATACACCCACAACCCATTCTGAAACATGGACAACCCTATTTTTTTTTTTTTTTTGGACCTGACATGAAAAAGATTTGAATCCTTAGGTTGGGGGACTTGCAACGTAATTAAGAGTTCTCTCCTGAGCTGCACCTTCACTTCCATTATCCATCCATCCTCTCAAGACTTTAATACTGAAGATTTTTATTTGACTTTTACCATGTTTTGTAAGTGCAATTTTGTTTTTTTTGGCAAATGAATTACCACTTGTATTTATTTTTACTACAAATTCCATAGTTAAACCATTTTAGTGCCATACCATAGGCTACATTAATTTTCCTAAGGGTTGTGTTTTTGTATGCACTAGCTCCCCCTAAACCTATGATAAAATATGATGATTTGTCTGCTAACTTACTACTGTAACATTACAATAGATAATATTGACGTCGTTTATACAGTATTTTGAGTGATTGCGAGCAATGTGCTGCTGCTGCTGCTTGACTAAGTAAACAAAGACAAAACTACATTAGCATATTTACAGATGAAACTGACCTGCACCTGAAACCCTGAACAGAAGTGTCGCTTCTCTGCTCCAGCTGTGCGCTTACACAGTTCACTCCGGTCTCTCTCTCTCGCATTGATTACTCGGAGTCTGATCCAAACCGTTCGGCGGAGGCGCGGAGAGCGCGCGAGCCCAACCATTGCCAGTCACGACTAACCGATTCATGATTTATTAGAGATTTAATTATCGAATGGCGGATTCGGAAATAATCGCTTTAGTATATTCGGCCTGCAATTATACAATAACAATATAAAAGTAGAAGTCCAAATCGTCTGCCAGGCCACCGGGAATAGTCCCGGTTCTCCCGATGGCCAGTCAGCGCCTGACTTCCACAGACACGCAGAACGTGCAAGATTCATATTCAGTCTTTTTGCGGCTTAATATTCACAGACATCAGTCCATATCGGGTTTTGATTCAAGTGTACTGACCTACTTTTGATTTTTTCGTCCAAAATGTGGCGTATAGCGTCCGCGTTATAGGCTGAATTCCATTGACTGGATTCTACGAATGTGTTTTCCGCGTCTCGGATATTATGGGCCATATGTCTTAGTGCAATTTGGGAAAGAAATAAGCTGTACGTGGATGTGTGTAAATATTCAAATGTAATCCCCTTTGTAATCGTTACAATTTTAATATGTAACTGTAATTTAATTACTCATTTTTTCTTAGTAACTGTAACTGATTACTGTTACATTTATTTTGTAATTAAATTACGTAACGCCGTTACATGTAACTAGTTACTCCCCAACACTGTATATATATATACTAATAAAATGACAAATCGTTTTACAAAAAATTATTAAATAAACTTAAAATCAAATAAACCAAATAAAATATAAGCATTAATGAAACTAAACTAAACTATAAACTAAATGAAAATGAGAAATGTTGTATAGGCAACTAAATTAAATAAGTTTAATTTGAAGCATTAAAA